>NW_012267226.1:825124-827276 GCF_000151885.1 Dipodomys ordii
TACTGAGGCTGGCTTCGAAGCACAAACCTCAGATTTCAACTCTCTCAGTATTGCCTATCCCTAACTATGGGAATCTCACCTCCTGTTAACCACCAAAAAAAACCAAAACACTAGACAGGTTAGCTGTGGCTGAAGTAGTACAGACTGCTAACCTAATTGCTAAAATAAAATAAAACAACGTGGCCATGTCTATAGCTTTGAACAGCCATAAAAAAAACAAGAACAAAAAAGAAACAACAGAATTTGAGCTGTGGCTGTGGATGTGAATCCTGCTCTAAGGAGAGGCACACAGACAGAGTAAAAGAGAGAGAACTTCAGAGACAGTGGCCGTCCTTTAAACAAACCATAATACCTTCACTAACAACAATAAAAAATAACAAGAACAATACATCAAAAGGAAGGCAAGAAGAGCCAATTAAAAGATTTTAAACTGAAGACTTACACCAAGCTGCTCAGGTCTTTGAAGTCTGAGGATTGCGGTTTGAAGCCAGCCTTGCAGAAAGTCCACACGACCTGTTTTAGTGTGTTCAGTACTGTGGTTAAATGTGTTTTGCTCATGTTAGAGCTATACTACTTTCTGTCTATTGGTAGTGAATTAGAGGTAAGAGTCTCATGGACTTTCCTGCCCAGGCTGGCTTTGAACCACAAATCTCAGATTTCAACATTCTCTGTAGTGGGATTGGCTACCCAAAGGACTCTTACCTCCTATTAAACACACACACACACACACACACCAGACAGAATTTGACCTATGGCTCAAGTAGTACAGCCTGCTAATCTTGAGATAGAAATAAGAAGGGCTGGGAAGGTGGCTCAGTGGTAGAGCACTCGCATTGAATATCTTAGGCCCTGAGTTCGATTCCTTAGCACGACATAAGCAAAAAAGAAAAAAGCCGGAACTGGTGCTGTGGCTCAAGTGGTAGAGCGCTAGCCTTGAGCTGAAGAGCTGAGGGTCAGTGCCCAGGCCCAGAGTTCAAGCTCCACGACCGGACCCAAAAATAAAAAAATAAATAATAAAATAAGACAAAGTGACCATGACTGGAGCTCTGAACATCCATTAAAAAAAATGCTGAGCACCAATGGCTCATGCCTGCAGTCCTAGCTACTCAGGAGGCTGAGATCTGAGGATCGGGGTTCAAAGCCCAGGTAGGAAAGTCCGTGAGCCTCTTATCTCTAATAAATCACTCAGAAAACTGGAAGTGGCACTGTGGCTCAAGTGGTAGAGCACTAGGCTTGAGCTGAACAGCTGAGGAACAGCACTCAAGCCCAATGTTTAAGCACAATGACTGATACACACATACACAAAAACACAATTTGAGCTGTGGCTCCTGATGTATAGACTGTTCCAAAGAGAGAGAGAAAGAGAGACAGAAGTAACAGAGACAGACAGAGAGAAAGAAGACAGAGAGAAAGAGAGAACTTCAGAGACAGTGGCCAGTCCTATAATAACAAGCCATAACATCTGCACTAACAAAAACACTAAATCAAAAGGTAGACAAAGAAGAGTCAATTAAAGATTTTAAGCTCAAGAATCACACCCTGTAATCCAAGCTGCACATGGTGGGTGAAATCTGAGGATTTCGATCTTCAGTTTCACCACTATCTCTAGTAAGCTTGACTACCTAAAGGACTCTTACCTCCTATTAACCACTACCAAAATAAAATGAGACAAAATTTGACCTATCTCTCCAGTAGGAAAGACTGCTAACCTTGAGGGGAAAATAAGACAAACTGTCCATGCCTGGAGCCTAGAAAAGAAAAAAATAACACAAAAGAAACAACAGAAGGTAAGCCTGGCTCCTGATATGAAACCTGCTCTAAAGTGAGAGACAAGGACAGAGACAGAGAGGAAGAGAAGCAGGAAGAGAAACAAACAGAAAAGCACTTCAGAGACAGTGGCAGGTCCTTTAATAATGAGCCATAACACCTATACCACCAACAATAAAAATGGCAAGTACTATAAATGAAAAGAAAGGCAAAGACGAGCCAATTAAAGATGTTAAACTCAAGACTGACACCTGTAATCCAATCTGATCATGGTCTTTTTTTTTAATTTAATTTAATTTTATTTGTGAACATACTGTACAGAGGGGTTACAATTGCATGGGCAGGATAATGCGTACATTTCTTACCAAGCATTGCAGCCTCCTCC
>NW_012267226.1:829944-859470 GCF_000151885.1 Dipodomys ordii
AGGAGGAGGAGGAGGAGGAGGAGAAGGAGAAGAAGAAGAAGGAGGAGGAGGAGGAGGAGGGGGGGAGAAAGAACAACAACAACAAAAAGAAACAACAATTTGAGCTGTGGCTCTTGATGTGAACCTTGCTCTAAAGAGAGTATCATAATAAAACAGAGTGAGAACTTCAGAGACAGTGGCCAGTCCTTTAATAACAAGCCATACCACCTGCACTAACAAAATCAATTAAAAAATAAGGAGAACTATAAATCAAAAGGTAGGGAAAGAAGATCCAATTAAAGATTTTAAACTGAAGACTCAAATCTTTAATCCAAGCTGCACATGGTGGGTGAAATCTTAGGTTCCGGGTTCAAAGCCAGCCTGGGCAGGAAATTCCAAGGAGACTTGTTATGTGTTCAGTACTGGAACTCAAGGTTGAGGTGTTTTGCTTGTGGTTAAAGTGCTACTACTTTCTGCCTATTTGTGGTTAACTGTAGAGGTGAGTCTGTGGTTGTTCCTGCTTGGCTAGCTTTGAGTTGTGCTCTTCACATTTCAGGTGTCTCTGTAATGCTTTTTGCTTGCCCTGGCCTCTAAGCTCCTATTAACCACCAAAAGCAGGCCAAAGTTGAGCTGTGGTTCATGTAGGTGAGTCTGCTAGACTTGAGACAAAAAATTTAAATAGCATCGAGAACCCTTGGCTCATGCCTGTAATCCTAGCTACAAAGAAGGCTGAAATCTGAGGATCAAGGATGGAAGCCAGACTAGGCAGGAAAGCCCATGAGACTCTTATCTCCAATTAACCATCACAAAACTGGAAGTGGTGTTTTGCTTCAAGTGGTAGAGTACTTGCCCTAAGCTGAAGAGCCAAGTGACAATGCCCAGGCTCAGAGTTCAAGCCGCAGGCCCAACAAAAAAATAATTAATCACAAAATGGCCGTACCCCAAGGTTAAGCCCTAGAACTTTCAAAAACAAAGGAAAAAAACTCCAAGTTGACCTGTGGCTTAAGCTGTGAAGCCTCTAAAGTGGGAGATGTAGAAAACAAAAATCTTCAGGCAAAGTGGCTAGACCTTTGATAAAAATCCACAATACCTTTACTAATGATAAAATTCAACAGGAATAATAAAAGAAAAAGAAAGCTAAGAAGAGCCAATAAAAGATTTTAAAACCTAGACATCTGATTTCAAGGTCTTTCACCAGAGTGAAAGAGGTTGGGATATAAGTTTAAAAAAAAAAAAAAACAGAAAAAACCCTGAAATGTAAGGACAAAATAATATAAGGAAAAACTAAGAATTTCTTTTGAGGAAAGAAGAACAAAGCAAAGAGGGTTAAATAAAGTCAAGCTGACTTGACCTAAATTTTACCCCAACCAACAGAAAACCCCTTAGTTTTCCTTTCTGTCAGGGAGGTCAGTTGTTCAGAACTAGAAATTCTCAGCCTATGTTGTGATGGATCTTCATTCTATGATGCCTTGGGCTGTGCAGCTTTGGGAGAACTGATAGGCTATGCACGATTTGTCAAGTCATAGACGGGGAAAGATTTTGGACACAGGCAGTAGTAATCACTCTTGAGGCACTTGCTCACAAGAGAGGCTGCATAGAATTTAGTATCTTCACCAGCAATGATGTTCACTGGTTTTTCTTTTTGTTTTTTGGAAATAAATATTTTTGGTGCTTTTTTTTTAGATTTTAAGGATGGGGTTACATCATACTTATAAAATACCTTATAGAATTCACAGATTCTTATAGCTTATAGAGTTCATAGATTATGAAATTCACAGATTTATAGCATGTACATTACTAAATGAAGAGAATAGAGATTTGTCTACACTAAGGAAAATTAGAATTAAAAATAAATTCAAGCTTAAAAGATAAGGTCATTTAGAGTTTTTTTTTTGTTGTTGTTGTGATTGTTGGTCGGAGCGGGGTGCTGTTGAATTCTGGGCCTAGGTGTTGTCCCTCAGCTCTTCAGCTCAAGGCTAGCACTCTACCACTTGAGCCACAGCACCACTTCCAGCTCTTTTCTGCTTATGTGGTGCTAAGGAATCAAACCCAGGGCCTCATTCATGTGAGGCAAGCACCCTACCACTGAACCACCTTCCCAGCCCCCACTTCCCTAGTTTAAAGTGGGAACACAAACACTTCTAAACTATGCCTATTCATTCTAAATGCACTAAGGATGAAGAATACAGAGAGGACAGCACTTCCAAACAACCACAGACAGTTTGATCTTAATTGTTTCCTTATGTTGAAGATGTTTTGTCATTGGAAGACTTTCACTTTTCTTTCTAAAAAAATCAGTTTTAAGTGTTTACAGGTAGTATAATTTGTGACTATCAAGAGCAGTCTTCTAATGGGGTTAGCAGTGTCCAGAGATACAGGCTCATTTTCTCTTGCATGCCCCTGTTCTTACAAACCCTGTGGCTGGGGTTATTCTGCTGTACCCAGATGGGTGGGCAAGAAGCTTCCTGTGTCAGTACAGGGCTTCTGCCTCTCAATGGCTTTGCTGTCTTTCAGGGCTCTTCACTGCCATCTCTGGAACTGCTCTGTTCCTGGGTCCACAGACAGCAGCACAATCTGCAAAAAGCAGTAAATATTCTGCTAACCACACCCTTCTTGCTCCGCTTTCTTCTGGAGCTAGAGTCTCTGCTATCATTCTGAGGCTGCTCAAAGGGAAGGACATAGTCCTCTGATGTGTTGTCTCTGTTCCCAAAGCAAGAGCACCCAGAGTTCTTTGCTGAGCATGCTGGAAGCACTAAAACTTTCTCTGCAGCCTCTTCTGACAGTTCCTTACTACCATACCAAGCATATCTCCTAGATTCCATTACAGGCTCATTGCAGCCCTGACTCTTGATAATGCTGCAGACTCTGCTCTCATCCTGGAGCTGTGCAGAGCTGGGCAGGGCTTCTGCTTTTGCTTTACAACTCCCTGTCTCCTCCTGGCTCTTTGGGAGGCAGCAGCAGTGGAGGGCAGACACTGAATCATACAGGGAGTTGATGCTGGGACTGGAGCTACTCTGCATCAAGCAGAGGGGAATGGCAGGCAGGGAGACACTTCTGTGTCTCTTCTGCTTCTCATGGCAGGTCTGCACAAACTCAGACAGTAATGGCAGACAATGAAGCAGAGCAGGTAAACTTGCACTCCTCTTTAGAGGGAAGGTGGAAAGGTTTGTGGGAGTTGGGTATGGTCCAACACCAGAGTGCACTGATTTAACAGGGAGAGGGCTGACACTCCCTTGCTTTAGGCCATCTTTTATGAAACAATAGGTAGCCATCACTTCATCATAAGCCCTCTGCATTACTGATTCGCAGATCTGAGATTCAGTGTATCCCATGGCACACATAGCTGTGACAATTGTTGTGTCTAACTTGTCAGGCAGTGGCTCTTCTGGATACAGGGAGCCTTCTTCAACTCGATCAAACCATGGGTGCACCATGATTTGTTCTATATCCGGCCTCTGCTGCGGGTCTACAGTTAGGAGCTTCAAAAGGATGCTAAGTCCTTTTGCAGTCAGGTGAAATGGGATAGTGTACCTGCCCTGTACAATTTGTGTACTAAGCTGTTTGAAAGTAGTCATTTTAAAGGGGGGTTTTCCTGTAACCATGAAAAACAAGATAGTGCCCAGGCCCCAGAGATCCACCTTGAAACCATCATATTCTTGCTGCAGATACATTTCAGGGGCACGGAATATGAAGGCACCACACTTTTCTGTGAGCAACTGCCCTGGGGCAATTCTGACACTCAGCCCCAAGTCGCCAACCTTGGCATTGCTGTGTTCATCCAGGAGGATGTTGTCAGGCTTTAGATCGCGGTGTGCGATCCTGTTCTTGTGTAAGTAAACTACAGCACTGACTATCTGCTTCAGAAACCTCCTGGCTTCATCCTCAAAAAGGCGGCGGTGTAAGTGTATGAGCCACACCAGGAGGTTTCCTCTGGTGGCCATTTCCAGCACCAGGTGTATGTATTTCTCTCCCTCAATCACTTGGTACATTCTGATCACATGGGGGTGATGGAGAGTTTTTAAAATGTCCACCTCATTTTCCACCAGGCTCAGGTGCCCTTCTTTCTCCAGCATTTTCACTGCCACCTCCCTGTCTGTGAGACGGTGGTAGGCCTTCACCACCACACCATAGCAGCCAGCTCCAATGATCTCATCAGCATCATATAGGTTGGAAAAGTTCTTCTCTAACACAACAGAGTATGACATGTATTCAAATATGTCTGATTCCATCTTCAAAAGGATGGTAGGGAGTCAGTCTTAACTAACATGGTTAAATAAATACGGTGGATAATAAATAATAACAACTTAGTTCAATAAATAAGGCAGGGAGCAAATTTTAAGAAGTTAATGGAACCAATTTAGTGGGTAGCAAATCTTAACAAAAATTAGCTCAATTTAAACCACAGAATAATGGAAATCCCCAAACCCACACAACACAAAGCCTCCCTTCCCCCCCAACCCCCAAATGAAAGCATCAACCTAGCTCTAATTTGGTCTGGCAGGTCATCCAAAGGAGAGTGCTCAGCAGTGGAACTGACAAAAAGTAGAGCAACTGCCTTCTATAACGCCTACAGGGACCTCAGAATGGCATGTGAGGTCAGTGAGCAAATGGACCAATCACAGCTGGGGCTAGTGACACCAGGAAGGAATGGACCAATCACAGCCAGGACCAGTGTTATTAGGCAGAAATGGACCAATCACAGCTAGGCATGGACCCCTTAAAGGTCTAACTTTTAGGCCTAGAGGACTGTTGTCAAGGACTTGAGTTGGCTTGAGTTGGACTACTATGGCTGTCATCATGGCAGTTTCAGGAACTGCAAGAACAGTGACCACACCCTTCCCTCCTTCTCTAGGGCCATGGGATCCTAAGACCTGCTCCCACAAGGACACTGTCCCTGTGTTCCAGGCACAAGGACACTAGTCTTGTGTGTAGGCCCTGGGACTTGCTCCAACAGTTTGTGAAACAATTGTGGATTACATTTAAGTCCTTTGCCACACCTGGGATGTGGCAAAGAAGCTACTAGAGTGGCATCCAGTTTAAAAAAACACCCTGACTCTTCAAGTTTGGTGCCATACTATTATATTTTTATTTATTTTCCATATATATTTTTATTGTAAAAATACTCTACACATGAGTAGGGTAATGAGTACATTTCCTATTGAGTATTTTTACCTCATCCTCCGTTTTTCCCCTACCATCCCTTCCCTCCCCACCTCCCCAACTCCTCCCTCCCCACCCCACCCCCCTGAAATTGTAAAGTTCATTTTCAACATAGTGGCTTATACATCTCACTATTATATTTTTAAACAACTCAAAATCTTTGGTATACAACTTAAGGAAATGATTTATTTAAAATTAAAAGGCCATAAGAAAAGATGAAATCACAAGACAAACCCTGAGAATAAAAGAAACTTCAAACCTGCAACTGAGGCATAGGAGGTACTGCTAAGGATACAATGTGACAAATATGGCCAAGAAAGATTCAACCATGGAGGGAGATGGGGAGTCAGGAAGGGAAGCCAGGTACAGGCTGCTTTTCTCTTCCTTCTGTGGATTTACAACATTCGCATGTACATTTCTTTCCTTTTATGCAGGATTCCCTGCACTGGGATCATTGGGTCACAGGGCCTCTCTCTACTGTCTCCCACTTCACTTGGTGGTGGAAATAGGAGCAATTTCTGGTCAAAATCTACTGCTGCTAAGAGTTACCAGTAGTTACTACCATCGATGAGGTAAAAGAAAACATCAACATTTCCCATTAGGTCCTCATCATTATTTTGTAATTCAGAGTCAGTGGGTTGATATGTTCAAACTGATGAAGGGTAAGGGCTAGTGAAAGACTTGGCCAATAATTTACCTGGAACCTCATTTTATTCTGGAATTTAGCCTCTGACCTACTGCAGTCCTAAAGCTAGGAAATTCTGCAGAAAGCTAAGGGCAAACAGTCCTTGGAAAACTGCAGATGTTGCTTGCCTAAGATAAGCCAAAGGTCGAATTGTCTGAGATTCCAGACAGCCCCCACCTAGGAGTGGTGATCAATATCTAACCAGAAAGTCCTACAGTTCTGTAGGTACTCCCTTGTACCACCCTTGTGACTTGAACCAATAATCTTAAAGCGCATCAACCCCTTGATCTGACCAATAACCTTTTCTAGATTCCTTCCCACCATTGGACACACAAATCATGTTTTAGGAATGTTTTATGATTTTCTCACGGTGTGTGTTGATTTGTCAAGGAATGATATGATGAGTGCAAAGACCCAGCTTTCCCCAAAGAGTGTATAAAACTGCTGCAAACCCTAGGTTGGGGGCCTCTCAGTATTGCCAGTTGTTTTCTGTGTGCATAGAGGACCAAGCTAGCTCACAATAAATACCTCACTGCTGATTACATCGATCTTGGTCTCTGGTGATCTTTTTGGGGTCCCGAACTGGAGCATTTTCCTAGGAGAGTGAGTTCAAGAGCTAGATCTGCAGAGCAAGAGAGATCTAGTTAGAAGCTAGATGCTCTCATTTTGAAACCTAGTACTTCTCTTTAAAAATCTGTAACTAGGGGCTAGGAATGGGGCTTTGTGGTAGAGTTCTTGTCTAGCAAACATGAAGCCCTGGGTTCAGTTCTCCAGTACCACATAAACAGAAAGTGCCAGAAGTGGCACGGTGGCTCAAGTGGTAAGAGTGGGAGCAGTAAACTAGAGAAGCTAAGGGAAAGTGCCCAGGGCCTGAGTTCGAGCCCCATGATTGCTCTGTCTGTCTCTTTGTCTCGATAGATAGATAGATAGATAGGTAGGTAGGTAGGTAGGTAGGTAGGTAGGTAGGTAGGTAAGTAGGTAGGTAGGTAGATAGATAGATAGATAGATAGATAGATAGATAGATAGATAGATAGATAGATAGATAGATTGATAGATTGATTTGTTGGTAATGAGTTGTCATTTATATTCGTGGTTTCATGACACCAAATATTTACTCACCATAACCTTGTTATTGCTTGTATTTCAATCTTGGTGTGTGTGTTTGCACCTGCACATGCATGCAGGGGCTTGAAGTTATAGATCTGTGCTCTTGTTTGGCTTTCTTTTTCCTTTGTCTTCTTTCTCTCATTTTGCTCTTCTTTCTTTTGGTTCTGATTCTAGGTCTTCCTTGAAATCATGGCTTAGTTCCAGTCCCTGAGCCTTTTTACCCAAGGTCAGCTCTACTCTGGCTTTTTTTCCCTTTCTTTTTGTGGTTAATTGGAGAGAAGAGTCTCATGTATTTCCCTGCCCAAATTGGCTTTGAATTGTGATCTTCAGATCTCAGCCTTCTGCCTTTCTAGAATAACAGGCATGAGCACCAACCAATACCTAGCTTTATTTGGGTTTCTTGGTTTCCACTAGTGCTCTATCACTTGAAACACAGCTTGGCATTTTGCTGCTCCTTGGAGATAAGACTTCATTAATTTCTCTGGTCTAGATTTTAGTATTGAATATTTGCTGTCCTTACTGTCTGTTGACATCCTTGGTTTCTGAGGTGAAATTCTTCATAATCTCATTGAAGAAGTCCTGTGTGATGAATTGTGTGTGTGTGATTTTGGAGGTTCTCTGTCTTTGATTGTTTAATTATATCTTTTTTGGGGGGGAGGTCCGGTTGTGGGGCCTGAACTCTGGGCCTGGCCGCTGTCCCTCAGCTCTTCAGCTCAAGGTGAGCACTCTATCACTTGAGCCACAAGTACCACTTCTGGCTTTTTTTTTCTTTTTGCTTATGTTGTGCTGGGGAATGGAACCCAGGGCCTCAGGCATGCAAGGCAAGTGCTCTACCACTGAGCCACCTTCCCAGCCCCTAATTATAATATCTTAAGTGATCTCAGATTATCCTACTTGAAGTCTGTTTGGTTGCTAAATGCTTGAATATATAGGTTCATGCTTTAAATCAAAATTGGAAATTTTTTGGTCCTTATTCCTTCCTATTTTTGCTGGCATAGGCCTGGAACTCAGGGCCTTGGCTCTGTGCATGAGTCTCTCTGTGCTTAAATGATAGTGCTGTACCACTTGAGCCAAAGCTCAAAATCAATCTATGAACAGAAAATGGGCAAAGCAGTTTTGACTGAGTAATGAGATAAGACCTTGGGGGTGTGACTTGCTTGGGACGTGAGATGACTGGGAGAAGCAAAGGTATGCAATCATGACTACAACATGAGATGGCTTTTGAAACATGTATTCTAAAATCTAACAAACTTGCTCCAACAGTGTTGCCTAAGCCACCTTAGAGTTGCTTCATCAATACATCCAAACCACGACCAGCCACAACCAGCCAATTTAGCATCAGTTCATCAACTTACGCACTTGTGATTCCTTTGCTATGGATCAGGCATGGAGTGTGCAGACTTAAGAGTGGAGTTAGCAGACCCTAGGTGGCTGCTTCTGAGCATGCCCTGTGGTTTGTTGATAACTGGCTTGCACTTATACCCAAGGCAAGTTCCTTGGCTGTGAGCTGTGAACCTGGAAAAATGACTGAGGCAAGGAATTGAGGAAGAACAGACTAAGTCTGATCATGGGAGTCAGGAATCTTCCATGTAGGCACAGCACCTAGGCCCTGAGTCCAAGCATCAGGACTGACACACATACCAAAAAAAATGATACAATAGGTAGGGGTGGTGAGAATCGTGAAATGGGAGACATCGATCAAGAGACGCTGCACCCATGAACTGCTCTGATGGATGGCATCATCTCTGTACAACTACCAAGGAATATATATCGAGAGAGATAGATATAAATATTATAATAGTGAAAACTTAAAAACCAGGAAAAAGGGGCACAGTCACTCCTGGTTCCTGATCAGAGTAGATGATGATTTTAGGGGGTGTCCCTAAATTTCTGGACTTGATGATCACCCACTTTGAAAGAATAACCTTGTGTCTTTGGGGGTTTGGGTTTTTAATGCAGGACATGCAGTACACAGAAAGGCTCCACCAGAATTAACTAGGCACCACCTTCTGTTCTGCTGCTCTGTTCACCTGCTGCCAGCACCAAAGCACTGGGGAAAAGGAGGCCCAGCCAGCCGAGTGGGGCCCAGGGAACTGAACTAAAATCTAAGATCATATTTGTGAGCCAGGGCCATTAGCTTACCCCTATAATTGCAGCTACTTGGGAGGCTGAGATTTGAGGATTGCAGTTCAAAGCCAGCCTGGGCAGGAAATCCACGACACTAATCTCAAACTAACCACCAGAAAACCAGAAGTGGTGCTGTGGCTCATAGTGGCAGAACACAAGACTTGATCAAAAGAGCTCTGGAATAGTACCTATGGCCTGAGTTCAAGCCCCGGGACTGACAAGAAAAAAATCATGTTTGTGGAACCCTTTACACCCACTCAAGTTCAAGGTCCCAGTTGATGATTGGGTGTGTCCAGTTTTACAGGGCTTGAGCAGGTAGAAGAATTACTATATGGTTCTATTTTTTTTGTTAGTCCTGGAGCTTGAACCCAGGGTCTAGGCATTGTCTGTCCCTGAACCTCTCTGTGTTTAAGGCTAGCATTCTACCACTTGAGATACAGTGTCACATCCTGCTTTTGCTGTTTATGTGGTACTAAGGAGCAAAACCCAGGGCTTCATGCATGCTAGGCAAGCACTCTACCACTAAGCCACATACTGAGCCCTGAATAATAATTAGTATAATAATAAATATATTTATAACAATTATACTTATTATATTTCATTTAATATTATAGCATATATATTTTATATTATGTATTATATAACACATTTATATTTATTTGTATATTACTTATATTTTACATAATATGTATGTTATAGAATAACATTAATACATTTTATAAAAAATACATCATTGTACTTATAGCATTAATATAGTAATTATAATTATAATATTATTATTATTATAATTATAATTATGCTGAAAGAAAAACTGGGACAGGAGGGCAACTGAGAATTGAGAGGGGCCCGTTGGGCACCTGTGCTTCCTTCCCATGGGTGACCATCACCACGTGTGTTGATGTTTGTGTGCATGTGTATGTGTTTGTCAGTGACAGTACTAGGGCTTGAACTCAAGGCCGTGCCCATTGTCACTGGTTGCTCAAGACTGGTGCTTTACTACTTGAGCTATAGCTCCACTTCTAGTGTTTTCCAGTGGTTATTTGGAGATAAGATCTCATGGGCTTTCCTGCCAGGAACCACCACTCTCAGACTACAGCCTCTTGAGTCACTAGGATTACAGGTGTCAGCCATCAGTGCCTAGCCTGTTTGTTTTATGCTGGTACTTGGGCTTTGAGTTTGTTGAACTTGTTTGCTCAAAACTAGCACTTTGCCCCTTGAGTCACATCTCTACTTCAAGGTAAGTGTCTCACAGATATTCTTTCCCAGGATGGCTTTGAACCAGCTTGGTCAAACCTCAACCTCATAACTAGCTAGGAATACAAGTATGAGCCACTGACACCCATTTTGTATATTTTTAAAATCAAATCATATCACTCTTACTCCCAACCTTCAAAACTTCTGTTTCAGAATATAAGCCAAAGTCTCCACCGTAGCCTAAGGAGCCTCATCTTGGCTAGTGGTTCTCAAACACATCTAAAGGGCTTGTTTGAAGCAGGAACCACTGGGCCTGAGCCTCTGACTCAACAGGCCTGGGCTGGACCTGCTAATGTGTATTTATAGCAAGTT
This sequence comes from Dipodomys ordii, assembly GCF_000151885.1. Lineage (NCBI taxonomy): Eukaryota > Metazoa > Chordata > Mammalia > Rodentia > Heteromyidae > Dipodomys > Dipodomys ordii. The sequence goes on from NW_012267226.1 coordinate 840,569, forward strand.
CCTGGATGACATCACTGCTGCTGGGTGGAGACCACACTTATAACTCTTTGCTCTGCACAAGCTGCCCACTGCCTGTCCTACAGCAAGCATCTCCTCTACTCCCCACCCTGGCTGTGATTCAGCCACAATGGTCTACTGCCTCTAAGACAGGCCTCACACTTTGAGCTCATGACCCTGGCTGATTATAGGGATTGGATGTCTTGCCTTGATCTCTCCTACATTACTTTACCTCATGAGGCTTTTCTAAATTCATACTTCACTGCAAAATTGCTAAGATTCCTCCCTGGCACATCCCTCAATCTATTTTTTCAATCATATATTTAAACAGATATGTATATGTATACATTCTCTACCCTCCCCCACCCTCACACACTAAAGCATAGACCTTCAAAACAAAGCTTTTCTTTTTCTCCTTGCTACATCTGCAGGGTCAAGAACCTAATAAACTCAATAGATATGAGTGAGCCAGGCACTGGTGGCTCCTACCTAGAATACCTATTCAGCAAATAGAGATCTAGAATCACTGTTTTTCCATTTATTTCCCATTTTGATTGAAATTTAACCACTAAAGGAACTTTTAAAAAGAACCAAGACTTCCTTTTTCTCAAGGTTTCCTTCACTCCCTTTCACCTAGTCTATCTCAACCTGTGTCCCCCTGGGGGCTATGGCATCCCAGAAAATCCACAGGCCCCCCAACCCTGGTTAAATTCAGATAATCCAGCATTGCCTTTAGTTATGTGGTGGGCAGAGCAGAAGGCATCCACCGTGTGGGCCACCCAACACCTCTCATCTACACCGGTGCCACCTCCACACTCCTTGCCACATGGGCAGCGTTGTGTCACCATCACTTGCACTGGCCTAGCCACGGGCTTCCATAATCATCAGGACAGATGTCTTGAAAGCTATTTCACCTGTACAAGGTGACAGTTCCCAAGTCCAGATATATTGTTGATCTGGGAAATCACTGGCATTGGAGCAAGCCATGGCTGCTGCAACTGCACTGCAAGATGCTTCTATCTGGAGAGGAAGCTGGAGCCCTATCTTCCCAGACACAATGGAGATGCTGGAAGAGTCCCTGCTTGTCCCTGGATAAGTCCATAAACAATTCCCACAGCCCTCACCTGTCAGAAATGAATAGAAAAAGGGTGCAGAATTGTTCAAGGCATTTTCCTTCTTTACAGAAGGGAGCACTATCATCCTGCCCCCCAGAGTGAGGCAGCACACCAGGTAGGGGAATCCACTTGGTTTTCATCCCAACCCAGGAATGATACTGTCCCTTCTCCTGTTGCTAAGGAGTCAGGGTCACATCTTTATAAAGAATCAGTTACCATGATGATGGGGTTTAGAAGGAAGATAGAATGCATTCTAACCATCAGTAGAACACCCCTAGTCAGAAGGCAGTGTACTTTGGGAGGCCATTGCTCAAAAACAACTGTCATCACCTGCTAATGAAACTGTAACTCCACTGCACCTCACATTCTTCTTATAACAACAAAAGAAGAAGAAAAAGAAAAGAGTGTTTTGGACTTTCTTGCCAGGACTGGCTTCAAACTACAATCCTCGGATTTCAGCCTCTTAAGTGGTGCCAGGCTTTTCCATGAGACAATTTTCTCAAATTAACCAAGAAAGAAGCAAAAAGAAATAGAGAAAAGTCCAGAACTTGAGCTGGGGCTCAACTGGAAGATCCTGAACAGCACCCACAACCTGATTTCAAGCCTATGACCAGCAAATAATAATAACAAAAATAGCAACAACAACAACAAGAATAATGTGAATGAAAAGAGTAGAAGAACCCATTAAGAATAGTAATGTTGAGTGAGCCAGGCATTTTTTGATGGCTGACATGTGTAATCCCAGTTAGGAGAATGAAATCTCAGGATGGTGGTTAAAATCCCACCTAGGCAGAAAATTCCATGAGGCTCTGATCTCCAACTAACCAGCAAAAAGCCAGAAGTAGAGCTGTGGCTCAAGTGGTAAAGCAACAGCCTTGAGCAAAAAAGCAAAATAACAGTGACCAGGCCCAGATACATAGGGATAGGAAAACTAATAATTAAATACAAATATATAAATAAAAAATCAGAGTGGAAGAAGAGCACAGAGAGCCAATTACAGATTTTAAAATGAGCAGAGAATTGGTGGCTCACATCTGTAGCTCAGGCTACACAAAAGACAGAACTTGAAGATCTTGGTTCCAAGGCAACCCAGGCAGAAAAGTCCATTGGAATTTGTGAGTGTGTAGCAGTCCTGGGTCTTGAACTCAGGGCTTGAAATAGAGATATTTTTCTTAAAGGTAGCACTCCACCACTTCCTCTCTTTTGGGGGTTAAATGGAGATGAGTCTCATGGACTTACCTGCCTGGGCTTTCAACCCCAATCCTCAGATTTCAGGTGCTGATATAGTACCTCTCAACTTCTTAGTTTCTATGAGATTCTTATCTTCTATGAACTGCCAAAAAGTAAAAGAAGCCAGAAGTTGAGCTGTGTGGTTCAAGCCATAGAGACTGCTTGCTTTGAGGGAAAACAACAAAAACCCTCATGCACAGTTGCCCTGTCCTGGTTTCGAACCCAGGAAGAGTGACCAGGCCCTGTGTTCAAGTGCTATGACCAGCAGCAGCAGCAACAACAACAAAAGAATGACTCAGGAACAGGGATTAGGCCCTGAATTCAAAACCTAGAAACAGCATCAAAAATAAAAGAAAAACAAATTCAAGAGACTGTGGCTAGGCACCTGAGTTCAAGCTCTAGAACCAACAACAACAACAACAAAAATGGTCCAAAAGCCAGAAGTTGAGCTGTGGCTCAAGCCTTGGCGTCTGCTAGCCTTGAGTAGAACAAAAGGAAAAAATATTCTGGGAGTGTGCTCATACCAACATATGCAATCTAGGACTAGGCACAGTACACACACACACACACACACACACACACACACACACACACAATAAAAGGAACAATAAAATGAAAAGAAGGCAAAAGAAGAGAGAAGCCAATGAAAGATTTTTAAGTAGTGGCTCATGCCTGTAATCCTAGCTACTGAGGAAGCTGAAATCTTAGGACTATGTTTCATAGTCAGCCTGGGCAGGAAAGTTCATGAGACTTGGTTTTCTGTGTGCCAGTCCGGGGGCTTGAACTTGTGGTGTTTTGCTCAAGACTAGAGCTGTACTACTTCATGGCTCTTGGTGGTTAATTGGAGATAAGAGTCTCATCAACTTTCCTTCCCAGACTGGCTTTGAACCACCATCTTCTGATTTCAGAGCCTGTGCAATGTCCCTATCTTCCCATGAGCCTCTTATCTCCTATGAATCACCAAAATTCTTTTGCAAAGCAAGATGTTGAGCTGTTTTTCAAGTTTTAGAGCCTGTAAGCCCTGATCAGGACAGGAAAGATTCCAGCATAGTGACCCTGCCCTGATTTCAGGTCTCGGAAGAGTGGCTACCCTCTGTGTTTCAGCCTTAGGACCAGCACTAAAAAAATAACTCAAGGACAAGGAACATTACATAAACAAAGCCGGCAATGAAATTGTGGCTCAAGCTGTTAGAACCTGCTAGCCCTGAGGAAAAAAAAAATGCTTCATTCACATTAACCCTACCGTGATTTTAAACCTTGGAAGAGTAGTCATGTCATGAATTTAAGCCCTAGCACCAAAAATGAAAAAAAATTAAAAAATAAATAAATAAAGCCAGAAGTTAATCTGTGGCTCAAGACATGGAAAGATAAATAAAAGAAAAAACCTCAGACACAGTGGCTCTGCCCTGTATTCTGCAAATGTGAAGGCCCTGTGTTCAAGCCCTAGGACCAGCACAAAAGAAAAATCAAAAGAAAAAAGAAAACAAAACAAAAGTTGAACTGTAGCTCAAATATGAGGCCTGCAACAACTAGGCAACAATGCCAAGTCCTGAGTTCAAGCCATAGGAGCAGCACACCTAAAATAAATGAATAAATACATACATGCATACATATATATATATATAAATACATACATGCATACACATATACATACATATATAGAGCCACAATTTGAGTTGTGTCTTGAGGTAGGAAGCCTGCTAGCCTTGAGAAAAAATTAGCAACAATGGCCAGGCCTTGAGTTCAAGCATTACAATCAGCTCCCAAAACAAAACAAAACAAAATGAAAACCTCAGAAAGAATACCTAGGCCTGAATAATAAGCTAGGTGACCTGAACTTTAAAAAAAGAAAAGAAAAAAGGAACAATAAAATAAGTGAAAAGGACAAAAATATTAAAGAGGCAAGTCAAGATTTTCAAAATATGGTTCACACCTATAATCCTACCTTCTGAGGTTGCTGAAATCTGAGCATTGTGGTTAGAATACAGCCTGGGCAGGGAAGTCCATGAGAATTCTTTTCATTTGTGCTATTCCTGGGCTTGAACTTGGGGAGTTTTGCTCAAGGGTAGAGCTCTATTGCTTCCTACTACTGCTGGTTGATTGATGAAAAATATCTAATGGATTTTCATGCCTAGGGTGGCTTTGAACCTTGGCTCTCAACTTTCAAGACTCTGTATAGTCATCTTGGCTTCCTATAGTATTCTTCCGTTTTTTGTATTTTTTGTCAGTTATGGGGCTTGAACTCAGGACCTGTGTGCTGTCCCTGAGCCTCTTGTACTCAAGGCTTGTGCTCTACCACTTGTGCTATAGCACAACTTCCAGGTTTTGAGTGGTAAATTGGACATAGGAGTCTTACAAGGACTTTTCTGCCTGGGCTGGCTTCAAACTGAGATCCTGAATAGCTAGGGCCATAGGACATTACCTCATTAATCACCAAAAAAGAAGAAGAAGATGAGCTATGGCTTAAGTTGTAAAGCTTGTATCCTAAAGTGGGGACTGCGGAGAGGGGTGACCTAACACCTCAAGAAGACTGGCAGGTCAAGCCCTAGGATTTTCATTAAAAAAAAAAAAACAAAGAAACAAAAACCAACCAAAAATGAAAAGGCAGAAGTTGTACTTTTGCTAAAGTTGTAGTGCCTGCTAACTTATGGGGGAAAAAAGTATGAGACTGGCCAGGCCACTTTGAAGCCCTAGGACTAGTACAAAGAACAAAAAAAAATGGCAAAAGGTGAGCTTTGGCTCAAATGGTAGAGACTACTGACTTTAAGCCAAAAACTCAGCAACACTCTCTGAGCCCTGAGTTTAAGCCCTAGGACCAGCACCAAAACCTAAGGAAAAATAAGCCAGGTGCCAGTGGTTCACACCTGTAATCCTAGCTACTCATACTCAGGAGGCTGAGATATGTGGATCACAGTTTGAAGCAAGGCAAGAAAGTCCAAGAAACTCTTATTTCCAACAAACTACTCAGAAAAAGCTGCAAGTGGCACTGTGGCTGAAGTGGTGGAGCATTAGCCTTGAGCAAAAAAAGCTCAGGGACAGTGCCCAGGCAGAAGAGTTCGAGCCCCAAGATCGGCAAAAAGAAACAAAGAAAAAAGAAAGTGGATAATTAAGCTGTGGTTCAAGGTGTGAACCCTGCTAGCCTGGAAGGAAAAAAGTAAAAAAAAATAAACAAAAATTTTTAAAAATCATACCCAGAACCACATGCTCCATTGCAATTTTGCCTACATCATTAGTATACAGACAATCAGGCCAATGTCTCTGCTATAGCCTACATTGCAATACCCAAAATTATTTGAAAACTGCTTTCCAAGAATTGCCACATGGGGACAACATGGGGAAATTATCAACTACATAGCAATTATTGACCTCAAAATATTTATTAATATGATTTTATATATATTTATATTGTAATAATACAGTACAGAGGGGTTGCAGTTCCATGAGCAGGGTAATGAGTACATTTCCTATTGAGCATTGTTACTGCTTTGTGTTTCCACTCCCATCACGTCCCTCCCCTCCTCGCAACTCCTTCCTCCCCCGCTTCCCCAAAATTGTAAAGTTCATTTTCAACATAGTGTCCTGTACATCTCATCGTCACAATGGGTTAACGTGCATCCCCATTTAAGCATTCCACTATACCCCTTCACTTCCCCAAATCACAAAAATGTATATACAAGATGCAGAACACCAGAATCACATACAGTGAAAACAGGGGTTATACCGTGGGAGAAGGACATACAAAAGACTCACATAGTACATTATAAGTACATTAAAAACAATAGCAAGAAAGAAAAAAACATTTGTGTCCCTATCTTGGGGTACATTTTGTTCAACATCATCACATATGGTCATATGTACATAGCCTTTGACCTTCTCTGCTTGTCCTAGACATATACTAGTCTTTGCAAACAAGGGAAACCATCGGACCTATGTTTCTTTGGGCCTGGCTTACTTCACTTAATACAATTTTTTCCAAATCTTTCCATTTCCTAAAAATTGGGGTGGTATCATTCTTTCTGATGGAGGCATAGAATTCCATTGCATATACATACCACATTTTCTTGATCCATTCATCTACTGAGGGACATTGGGGTTGGTTCCATATCTTAGCTATGAGGAATAAAGCTGCAATAAACATGGTTGTGCTGATATCTTTGGTATGACCTTCTCTGTGATCATTTGGGAAAATGCCCAAAAAAGGGATTGCTGGGTCATAGGGGAACTCTATGTGGAGTCTTTTTTTTTTTTTTTGGTCCAGTCGTGGGGCCTGAACTCTGGGCCTGGGCGCTGTCCCTCAGCTCTTCAGCTCAAGGCTAGCGCTCTACCACTTGAGCCACAGCACCACTTCCGGCTTTTTTCTTTTTGCTTATGTGGTGCTGAGGAATCGAACCCAGGGCCTCAGGCATGCAAGGCAAGCGCTCTACCACTAAGCCACCTTCCCAGCCCCTATGTGGAGTCTTTTGAGGAAGACTCCATACTGATTTCTAGAGTGGTTGAGCAAGTTTACACTCCCACCAACAACGCAGTAGGGTTCCCTTTTGGCTACATCCCCTCCAGCATGTTGTTACCAGATTTTTTTTATTGTGAAAATACCATATAGAGGGGTTACAATTACATAGGCAAGATAATGAGTACGTTTCTTATCAAGCACTGTTGCTTCCTTCTTTGTTAGGTGGAATCTCAACATTATCTTGATTTGCATTTCTTTTATGGCTAGAGAAGTTAGCAACCCCAAATAGCAAAAACAATCCTTAATAGAAAAAAACAGCGCTGGAGGAATATCAATTCCAAATTTCAAACTCTAGTACAAAGCCATAGTAATAAAAACAGCTTGGTACTGGCACAAGAACAAAGCTGAGGACCATTGGAATAGGATTGAAGACCCAGAAATGAACCCACAGATCTATAGCCACCTCATCTTTGACAAGGGAGCTAAAGAAATAGAATGGAAGCAAGACAGCCTTGTCAGTAAATGGTGCTGGCAAAATTGGTTAAACACTTGTAGAAAACTAAAGCTAGATCTGTATATGCCACCCTGTACCATAATCAACTCCAAATGGATCAAAGACCTCAAAATAAAAGCAGAAACCCTGAAAACCTTACAGAAAGGAATAGGAATACTCTAGGCCAAAATTTTCTTAATAAAGACCCAGAAACACAACAAATCAAAGAAAGATTAGACAAATGAGATTGCATGAAACTGTAGAGCTTCTGCAAGGCAAAGGACATAGCTAGAAAGATCAATAGAAAGCCCATGGATTGGGAGAAGATCTTCACTATCCATACAATGGACAAGGATCTCATATCTAAAATATACTTAGAACTCAAAAAACTAAACCCCCCAATAACAAATCCTCAAACAAACAACTGCCCGATGAAGAAGTGAGCTAAAAACATGATTTCTTTCATTCTTGTGATTTTTCTATGTCCTTCTCATCATTATTTCCCTAAATCTAGAAAATTACCTAGAATAAGGGTTAAGAGACATGTTTGCTTACTGAACATCTACATGTATATTTAGGATACTAGACTCGTTTCTATCAACACTGAGTATTATTTACAATGAGCCTCATACATTGTAAGAGGTCTATATAAATGATAACATATTTAATACTCAAGAACTCTGCATTTGCCAGGCTGCACTGACTCATACTTGTCATCTTTACTACTAAAGGGAAGGGGGTGCTTGTGTTGTTCAAAAATACTAATGTTATAAAGGTAAGGAAAAGCTGAGAAATTATTCTAGACTAAAAGAGATCAAGTATACACAACTACATATAATTCAAGATCATGTACTGGTATTAGTACTGGAGAAAAAAAGTGATAAAGAATACAATTGAAGCCAGGCGCTGGTGGCTCACGCCTGTAATCCTAGCTACTCAGGAGGCTGAGATCTAAGGATCGTGGTTCAAAGCCAGCCCGGGCAGGAGAAACCTGAGACTCCTATCTCCAATAAAACACCAGAAAACCGGAAGTGGCGCTGTAGCTCAAGTGGTAGAGCGCTTGCCTTGAGCTGAAGAGCTGAGGGACAGCGCCCAGGCCCAGAGTTCAAGCCCCATGACCGACAAAAAAAAAAAAAAAAAGAATACAATTGAATCCTTTGGCAAAACTGGAAAAAGACAAAAAATTAAGCAAAAGTATGGCATTGTGATTAATTTATTGAAGCTGATAACTATACTGTGGCTATGTAATAATTTATATCCTGAGGAGATCAAGATTAAAATATGTAGGAATAGAGGGCTATGATATATGCAAGTTAATCTCAAATATGCATGCACACAGGGAACACACATGGAAACACAAGTGATTAAGCAAATGAAGGAAAATGTGAACCATAGTGAATTTGCATAAAAACCACACAAATATCATTTATATTCTTTTTGAGACTTTTCCTGAATTTGACCATTTTGGGGGAGGGGTGGTCCAGTCATGGGGCATGAACTCTGGGCCTGGGCACTGTCCCTCAGCTCTTCAACTCAAGGCTAGCACTCTACCACTTGAGCCACAGCGCCACTTCTGGCTTTTTTTTTCTTTTTGCTTATGTGGTGCTGGGGAATTGAACCCAGGGCCTCATGCATGCAAGGCAAGCACTCTACCACTGAGCCACCTTCCCAGCCCTGAATTTGACCATTTTTAAACAATACTAGATTGAATAGTGAAGAGATACATTTGGACTGCAGAAGATGAGTTCCTGAGAAGTTGTGTGAGAAGGCTTCATGGAGAATGCAAGCATTAGGGGATAAGAATAAAAGATCAAGTGTTACATTCTTTACCCTAGGACTTAGGCGAGAACAGGACATGCTGACTTACACAGCCATCAGCTCCTTCTGTCCAGGAAGCATTGTGTGCCTGGTGCTTACTGGTTTATAGAATGTCTCAAGACTGGGATAAGTAGGCATAAAAGGAAAAAGCAACCCATAAACAGGCAACCGAATATATGTTTTATTAAATATTTTCCTGGATATAGAACCTCCTTACCCACTCTGATCTTGGACATGCATACAGCTCATGTCACCAACAAAGAGCAAAGCTTTGCCCTAGGGTGTTATTTCCATATGATAAATGGTCACTATCTCAGTTTTATCCATTAAAGTGTTACAAATAAATAAATCAAAATCACCAAGAAGTAATAACTTACTCTGGCAAGTTTGTCTGGTTTGCAGGAGATGTGCAGCTGGGAAAACAGCTCTGTTATCTCTTCAGAAAAATCTTCATCCCCTGAAAAAAAACCAAAGTCAGTCACACACGAAAAATATTCCAGCAAACTGCTGAGGATCACAAGAGAGGTGAAAAGGAAAAGGAGTGAAAGCAGCAGAAATATTCATAACAATTTATCTGAGCAAGGAATATGAACGCTTACAGAATCTTTTTGTGTATACTATGTCAATGGATGTTCTTAATGGGATTATAAGAGAAGTGGGCATTATCACACTTCAGTGATAAAGATAAGGAAGGCTGGAAGAGATCAAGGATTTCCTCAAGATCTCATAGCAAAGATTAGGAGTTAAACCTTGGCCCTCCACTCTCAATGCTCTTTGCATCACATTAAAGAATAATGCATGGAGAGTGTGAGGCAGATAGTGTATAAAGAAAATGGAATTCGGGCTGGGAATGTGGCTTAGCACTAGAGTGCTTGCCGAGCAAGCATGTGGCACAAGAGGCACAATGTGGCACAATGGCTTTATGTGTTTCCTAAGATAAGACTTCTAAAAGGCAGATTTTTTATCTATGTACTTATATCTTTGGATCATGAAAATAATTACCATCTTTTGGTTATGACTACTGTGCCACATACTGAATACAGTATTTCATTTAGTACTTATTTTAACAACCTGTAAGGTATTATAGGTGAGAGAACAGCTCAGTATCTAGGAACTTTTCAAGGTCACATGGCTTTAGTAAATGACAGATCTTCATTTTGACACCGTGGATAACTCCAAAGCCCTCATGGTTAGCTGCCCTCTCAATACTTCAGAACAACATTAACAATGTATGTTCAAAAAACTCTTTTTTCTTTTTTTGTGCCAGTCCAGGGGCATGAACTCAGGATCTGGGTACTGTCCCTGAGCTTCTTCAGTTCAAATCTAACTTTCTATCACTTCAACTACAGCCCACTTTGGGATTTTGGTAGTTAATTGGGGATCAGAGTCTCACAAGACTTTGCTGGTGAGCTGGCTTCAAACCCAGATCCTAGGATCTCAGCTTCCTGAGTAGCAAGGTTTACAGGCCTGAGACACTAGCACCTGGTCAGAAAACATTTTCTAATAAGGAGTTAAGCTTTTACATATACTGTCATTTATTAGTGTGATTTTAACAACTATCCAGTTTGACTTCTTAAAACACAATGCTAAAGACAATTAAACGAAAAAGAAAACATCCCAGTCTGCATAAAATCCACCCTTAAAGATTAAGGAAAGTCCCTCACTCAGCGATAGATGTTTACTCTCTCCATAGAAAAATTGAAGACTAGTTATTTTACAGTAGATTACAGAAGTGGCGCTGTAACTCAAGTGGTAGAGCACTCGCCTTGAGCTGAAGAGCTGAGGGACAGCACCCAGGCCCAGAGTTCAAGCCCCATGACCGACAAAAAAAAAGAAAAAAAAAATGAAGACTAGTTATTTTACAGTAGATTAGAAATTTAAAAAAAAAAAAGGAGGTTTAGAGGATATCAGTGGCAAGCACACTGACAGTTCAAAGAAGTAAAAGATCAACAGATCAGAGCCACCTTATAAAGCACTAACATTTGGAAAAATTTAATCTGGCAGCTCTCAAGCATGGTAGTCTCAGGACCTCTAAATACTCTTAAAATTTTGAGAGTCCCCAAAGAGCTAATTAAAAATGTAAGTAGAGCTAGGAACTGGTAGTCTCACCAGTAATCCTAGCTACTCACTCAGGAAACTGAGCTCTATGGTTTGCTGTTAAAAGCAAGCTGGAGCAGGAAAGTTGATGAGACTCTTATCTCCAATAAACTACTCAGAAAAAGGCAGAAGCAGCACCATGACTCAAGTGGTAGACTGCAACTCAGGATCAATACCTAGATACTGGCACAAAAATAAGTAAATTTAGTGAGGTGCTGGTGGCTCACACCTGTAATCCTAGCTACTCAGGAGGCTGAGATCTGAGGATCATGGTTCAAAGCCAGCCTAGGCAGGAAAGTCCATGAGACTCTTTTTTTTTTTAATTTTTTTTTCGTGAGACTCTTATCTCCAATAAACCACTAGAAAACTGGAGTGGTGCTGTGGCTCAAGTGGTAGAGTGCTAACCTTGAGCTGAAGAGCTCAGGGACAGTGCCCAAGCCCAAGGTTCAAGCACTACAACCAACGAAAAAATAAAGAAGTAAATAAAAATAAATAAATAAATTTTAAAAATAGGGAATACACACACACAAACACACACACACACACACACACACACACACATGAGAGAGAAACAGATATATTAAAAGTAGAACTCAGCCAATGAGCAATGCATCAAGCACTGAGTTCAAGTCCTAGTTTCACAACCCAAACAAAAGAAAAATTAGAACTGAAGTGCTTATGGTAGTTTGGTAAACTTAAGAAAAAAACACACTACTTGTTAATATACATTTATAGAAAAATAACTATATTTTCCAAAAAGATAAAATTTCAGAGGAACAATGCCACTGTTTTACATCTTTAATAAATCTTTATCATTTAGCCTAGTGAAAGACACTTGTATTCCCTTATCTGCTTTTACACTCAGTCTGTTGGGATATATTGTTTTAAGTATATGAAGAAAATCTACCTTACAAAATCACTTAGTTAGAAAGGGAAGAAGTATTTTAGTAGCATTATCAGATTATAAGTAAAGTTAATGCTTGCATATTCCTTAATACTACACTAAAACTAAACTAGTCATCTCTTAAAGTTTAGTTGTAATGAGATACAGAGCATTGAGCCTGAAGGTATACCATATGATTTTCTGCTTGAAAGTATTAAATTAAAATCCATTAGTCTTTTTTTTTGCCCATGCATGATTTGCTAACATCACACATTAAATGATGGGAAAATAATCATTCTGAGTTATATGAATCTTCCAAATGTTGACAAACTGTCCTGTAATAAATGAAGACAGCTGTGATTATCAACACAGATTTCATCAGCAGTCTAAAACTGCACTGGGAAACTATAAAGCTCAACAAAGCAATAAACATGTTCTACAAAATTAAAACTTAGTTTGAATGTTTATCATGACTCATACATAGTTGCTTTTCTTGACATAAAGGCTTATTTCATTCACTTTCAAGAAATGTTCACTAAACAGAATTCTAGTCTCTGTGACCACCTATACTTCAGAGTGAAAATGGCATTCCATGGCAAAGCAAGTAGTTAAAATGGCCAGGGCACTGGTGGCACACACCTGTAACCTAGCAATTCAGGAGGCTGAGATCTAAGAATTGTGGTTTGAAGCCAGCCCAGGCAGGAAAGTCTGTGAGACTCTTATCTCCAATAAACTGCTCAGAAAAAGCCAGAAGTGGTGCAGTGCTTCAAGTGGTAAGCACTACCCATGAGCAAAAAAAGCTTAGGGCAATGCCCAATCCCTGAGTTCAAGTCCTATGACCAGACCCCCCAAAAAAGGAAAGACAAAACTGAATTCATCGGATTCCACTTTCTTAAAATAGCTAATTAGCAAAGAACATGTGTTAGAAATATTTCTAATTAAATTTTAAGATTTCTAATTAAACCCTTAAGATTTGTTTGTCCAGGAATTACATTTTGTATAAACTGCCAAATTACCTAATTACTTAACAATGAGCAGCATCAACATTCATATTTCCTAAGAGATTCAGGCTTTAAATTGAGGAGGGTGGGGAAGGGGAAGACTATCAGTCACATTTTAGGTACTACCACCTTTTCTGCCTCAATTCAAGATGGGATTAAGGGTCCCACAAGTCAAGAGGCACAGATGAAATATCCACAGATATAAAGAAATGTCAGACAAACTGAGGACAAACTCTGACAAGAGCACTCTTTAACTGTAAACAGTGGCAGGGGTATATGAACAATATCAGTCTAGGGGATGCTAAGAGGAGTCTGGCAGGAAAAAAAAGACATAGGCAAGAGGCTGACATGTCTGAACACCTAGACAGGGGGAAAGTTGCAAAAAGGATTCTACATGAAAATTTTCACTGCAAAAGGGAGTGAAAAACAGGGCACTGGTGGCTTACGCCTGTCATACTAGCTACTTAGGAGGCTGAGATCTGAGGATCAGCCAGTCTAGAAAGAAAACTCCATGAAACTTTTACCTCTAGTCACAAAAAATGTTGGAAGTAGAAGTGTGGCTCAACTCATATAGCCCTAACTTTAAGCACACACACACACACACACACACACACACACACACACACACACACACACACACACACACACACACACACACACAGTAAACTGGAGTAATTTATTTCAAAGGCAAAACACTACATATAAATACAAATAAATACATATAAATTCCCACTCAGATACTGAATTGTCATATTACCATTTTTCTCTTCTTCCTCTTCCTCACAAATTCTGCTAGGAAAACGCTTCTTTGAGTAGTTCTAATTCAAGTATGATGGCCTCTAATTCTTCTCTACTGGAGAATTAAGGACAGATTTCACCTGAATGAAGATAATAAAATATTGTGGAAATAATAAAAAAAATCTTAGAGGGAGAAAAAAACTGAACAGCTCACTGCCAACACAGCTCTGTGTGTGCATGCATGCACATGTGTGAGTGAGTGAGTGTGTGTGTGTGTATGTGTGTGTGTGTGTGTGTGTGTGTGTGTGTGTGTGTGTTGGTCCTAGGTGTTGAACTCAGGGCCTGGGTGCTATCCCTGAGGCACTTTGTGCTCAAGGTTAGTGCTCAATCACTTGAGCTACAGCGCCACTTCCAGCTTTCTGAGTGATTTATCAGAGATAACCTGCTTGGCCTGGCTTTCAGCTAACCTTAGATCTCAGCCTCCTGAGCTAGGATTAGAGCCAGAGCTATTTTTTAATAAGTATAACACAATAAGGTAGATATTATAGGAAGGTAGAAATTGACTCTGCATTTCTAAAAGTAATATAGGCCAGAGATAACTGAAAATCATCAGTGCTTAAGCATGGCTTAGAAGCCTGGGCAGGAAAAGCCATGAAACTCTTATCTCCAATAAAACACCAGAAAAAATACCAGAAATAGTGCTGGGGGTCAAGTGGTAGAGCACTCGCCTTGAGCTGAAGAGCTGAGGGAGAGCGCACAGGCCCAGAGTTCAAGTCCCACAACTGACAAAAAAACGAAAATGGCTTAGATTATAAGAGCAGATTAACTAACAGGAAATTATATACAAATTAGTAGCTGTTAACATGCTTTTTGACAGCTAAAACCCATGACACTGAAGAAAAAAACAGAAAATGAAAGACTAAGGTGAAAGAAAAAGATATGCAGTGTTAAGACCTCTTCATTATTCTGTTCTTTTTCTATAATTTTAAAGAAATAACATTTGACTTACTCAATATTTTTTCTAACAATTAAACATTAAGGGATATTTTTCTTTTGTTATAACATTTACAGAGACCTACGCCTTCTTCGGAGATACATTTCATCTTCAAAATATAAAAAGAGAAAAGAAACCATGCAATGTTTCTTGTTTGAAGACTCTCTTCAGCTGGGAGTTTGGGATTGGAATTACCATTTTTTTACTTTCTTGGGAAATCATCTCCAGAGCTTCTAGATGTGAAGGCCTTGAAGTTCATCAAAGAGTAGACCATAATGAGTTTTCTTATTTGTTTCCATGGCTACCTCATTGGAGGTTCTTAGCTCTTCTTTCTTTGCCTCTTATAGAACCTAAAAAGAGATGGAAACAAAGATGCAGCAAATAGTAAGAGCTCAAGGGTAAGTTTTAAGAGTGGAGAGAAGCAAAGCTGAGACAAGCTCCAGTATAGAGTGCTGTCCTTCATTCTTGTTATGGCAAATCAAACTCACTAAGGATCAGGAGCTACATGGAAAAAAAGAAACAAACATAACTTATTGCTAGACATCATCACCCAAGGAGCCACATTCATTTCCAAAAGTGATTTCATAACATAATAAGTAATCTTCATAGTGCTCAGGATTTTACACTGCACTGACAGAGGCTACTAGAGAAAGAAAAGAGCTGGCCTTTTGTCTAAGCCTTAGAGCTCTCACTGCACATCCAACCCATAAATAAAAGCCTTAATTTTATAAAGCATTGAAAATCTATACAAGGAAACACTAACCAAGTTCCAAGGTAACAAAAGCAAAAATTCAAATTAAAAAAAACAAGCAAACAGAAAAGAGCAATCAAATCAGTAAAGGTAACAGTACCTGAGACAGTATAGAATTCCAGTTCATCAGACCCTTGGTCATTTTAAATCCAGGATACCCTTCTGCTATTATATCCATTGTCTTCTTCCTAATGAATTCTAAGACCTCTAAACTCCCACTAATAATGCTCTTTCCCTAGAAATCAACATACTATGTCATTACTACAATACTGGGAAAAGGCATTTGCATATTTTGTAGGTTATTTTTGTGCCAGTCCAGGGATTTAAACTCAGGGCCTAGGTGATGTCCCTGAGCTTTATGTGCTCAAGGATAGTACTCTACCACTTGATCCATAGCTCCACTTCCTGCTTTGTTTGCAGGAAGAGAAGAGTCTTATAGAGTTTCCTACCTGTGCTGGCTTTGAACCACAATCCCCAGATCTCAACTTCCAGAGGAGCTAGGTTTACAAGCATAAGCCACTTATATATTTCAATTATTTAAGAGTGGCCTACAATACCAAGCACTGGGAAGAATGTGGAACATCAGAAGAAATACACAGCACATGTGGAAACATAGTAGGTTTACCACTTTGGAAAACTACAGGCCAGTATCTACTATAGCTACATATGTGCAGTGGTAGAAGACATATACAGGCCTGGGAATGTGGCTTAGTGGTAGAGTGTTTGCCTAGCATGCATGAAACCCTGGGTTAGATTCCTCAGTACCACAGACACAGAAATGGTGCTGTGGCTCATGTGGTAGAGTGTTAGCCTTGAGCAAAAGAAGCTCAGGGTCAATGTTTAGGCCCTGAATTCAAGCCCCAGGACTGGCAAAAAAGACATAAACAAAAATATTCAGAGCAGCAGTATTTGTAATAGCTATAACATGGAAACTATTTCAATCTTACCAACTGTGGAGTAAAAAAAATATGATATAGTGACAAAATAGAATACCACATCCAAAATGCAATATGGTCAAATTATACAAAAACATGTGAAAGACACTAGATACAAAATATACTATACACATGTAAAGTATAAAAGCAGACAGAATTAATCTAAGATAAAGTTAGGACTATAGTCATCTTCCTTGAAGAAGGGGCACAGTATCTATTAAAGAGTCTGCACAAGTTCACATTATGAAAATTCATTGTTTTAATTTTCTGTATGAAAATTAAGAAATATAGTATTACTTCAAAAAGCTAAAGTATAACCATATATACTTTAACCAATACTCCACAGATAAGGCATGAGTATTGTAGTCTCAAGAAAAAGCCTATGATCGGATCTAAAAATGAACAAGCTATTTCTGCTTTCTAGTTGGCATGATATGATTAATCTGCTTTCCCATGTCCTCCTTGCCATTATGAACTAACCTTTCTGAAACCATAGATCAAAATTAAAATTGCTCCCTGTAGATATATATAGAGATAGATAGATAGATAGATAGATAGATAGATAGATAGATAGATAGATAGATAGATAGATAGATAGATAGGCAGGCAGAAGAAAGGGCTAAAGATGTGGCTCAAGAGCTAAATAAACTAAGGTTAAAAAAGCCAGGCAGTGATGGACTGGTGAGTCATGCCTATAATCCTAGCTTCTCAGCTACTCTAGAGCCTGAGATCTGAAAAGCCAGCCAGGCAGGATAGTCCACGAGATTCTAATCTCCAATAAACTTTTCAAAAAAATCAGGAAATAGTGCTGTGGCTCAAGTAAGTGGTGGAGCACTAGCCTTGAGTACAAAAAGGGTCAGGGACAGCATTCAAGTCCTGAGTTCAAGCCTCAGGACTGGCAAAAGAAAAAAAAAGTATTGATCTACACATAGTAAACTGGCATGAAGGAACTCCCTCAAGTAAGAAAAATATTCTTCTATCTCAGTGAGTCAAATAACTACAGGAAATATTCTGTATCTGTATTTCACAATATACTGTGATTATATAGTATAAACATAACTTATTTCTCAACACAAAGTCATACTGCAAAAAAAAAAGTTTTACTGTTGGTAAATTGTAGCTCAACTTTGTCCTAGAAGACTATGCTGATTATTAATAAGGGAATCAATAGACATTACAAAGATGAGTATGTTTCAAAAATAATCAGTTCTGTTTTCCTTTAAAAATCTTATACTAGATCAACTACTACATCAGGTAATTTAACTTTTTTATATCAAACACTCTATTATGGAGAGAATTTTTGCTTTCAAATACTATAAATAAGCTGATATTATACTTGCATTCCTACACAGAAACTAGAAAACCAGACAAAATAGAAGGAACTATTTTTAGACAATGGACAAAAAGTTCTAAACCCCAGCACACAGAGGAGAACCTTAAGAGAACAGAACAATCACAGGCAATATAAGTCAGTCAGAAAACTTCAGAGGATGAAGCTATACAAGTAAAATATTCCAAGAATCTACAGATGGGCCCTTCTGTCTTTATCTGTATAATACACTGTTCAAGCACTTGGTAATGCCACACAGTGTGGAGAAGAACTGGCGTAAGTAGTATACAACAGAATTCACAGAGCTCAAGCTAGGCTGAAACATCTGGTTTCTAAACAACCAAAGTAAACAGACTTCATTGAACATCTAAGGACTAAGAGTGAATTCAGAAGAATCAGGGCTCAGCAGTAAAGATAAACTAGTTCTTAAGATTGAAGGCTACACTAGACTCACTCTAAACAAGGCTAAAGGATGGGGTGACATTGTCTAAAAAGAACTGTACTCTTAGCCTGGTGCATGTGGCTCATGCCTGTAATTCTAGTTACTCAGGAGGCTGAGATCTGAGGATCATGGTTCAAAGCCAGCCTGCGCAGGAAAGTTGGTGAGACTCTTATCTCAAATAAGCCACCAGAAAAACTGAAAGAAGAGCTCAAGTAGTAGAGTGCTAACCTTGAGCTGAAAAGCTGAGGGAAAGAGCCCAGGTCCAGAGTTCAAGCCCCACAACTGTCCAAAAAAAAGGAAGAAATGTACTCTAACTGACTTATGTAACTGTAGCCCTTATCTTTCTAAGTTGAAAAACATTTTGAAGTATGAATTTGAACTATATATACCACAACTAACTGCTAACAAAGGGAAAGCAGAACTGGGCCACTGGTGGCACACACCTATGGTCCTAGCTACTCAGGGGGCTGAGATCTAAAGAACACAATGGAAAGCCAGGCAGGGCAGAAAAGTCTGTGAGATTTTGGGGTTTTTTTCCTGTCGGTCATGGGGTTTGAACTCTGGGCTTGGGTGCTGTCCTTCAGCTCTTCAGCTCAAGGTGAGCACTCTACCACTTGAGCCACAGCAC
>NW_012267226.1:861565-905947 GCF_000151885.1 Dipodomys ordii
GAAGGAAGGAAGGTGGGTCTCTGGGCATGTCTCCAAAGGAAATATGCTAGCTTCCTTAATTTTCTCTTTCTTTTGTAACATTTAAAATGTTATGGTTTGAAGTGAATGGAAGGGAATTATGGAAATTCACTTAAAGCATAAAGTCAGGAAATGGAAAGCCTAGTCAGGTAACCAACTTCCTTGGAGCCCCTATGAACACTATCACTGCACCTTCCCCAGTGCGCTAAGAGTGCTGTTGCACACATCTGAGCTGCAGTTCACACTTGGGATGCCTGAGCACAGATCATGTCTTGCGTGTCTTCATAGCCGTGCCACACAACATTGTACCATGTGCACAGCAAACAGCCAATAATGTGTTACATCACCAGGCCTTCTCAAAAGAGATGGGCATGCCTAGCTACTCAGCAAGCTGAGATCTGAGGATAGACATTCAAATCCAGTACAAATAGAAACATTAGTGAGGTCCTTATCTCTAATGAATCATCAAAACCCCAAATTGGAGGTACAGCTCAAGTGGTAGAGCATCAGCCTTGAATGAAAAAACTAAGGGTCAGCACCCAGGCACTGAGTTCAATTTCTAGTACTGGCACAGAAAGAGACAGACAGATTGTGGGGTGGGGGGTAAAGTTTTAAAAAGGAAGAAAAAAAGAGATTCCTGACATTGGAGAACTATGAAGGCCCATGGACTAGGTGATCAAGGTCAAATTGACAGTAAAAATACATCAACTTTGTGCTAAGAAAGGCATTTACTGTCGCTACCACCTGGACCACCAAGGAAGACGCGACACCGAACTCTTCTCTCTGCAGTTTATTCAGGACCTTTGAGCAATCTTCTGACCCCCAACCCCGGGGAGAATTCCCCACAGCCTTAAGTACCCGCTGGGTAGCCAACCCTGATACGCCACGCCACGTGGGAACCACCAATAGGTTCAGGTGCGCGGAAGCAAGCCAGATTCTTTGCCTTAGCCATATAAGGAGTTGTTTACCACAGAGAGCACTCGCCATCGGGAAGGCAGAGGGCGGAAGCCGGCACCATCTTCCAGGTGCGGCTGCACGCAGCTCTCTACAATTTACTTTTCTAGTTTCCTTCTCCCAAACCCATGAACTTCCATCTCAAATCGAAAACACATGAGATGAATCCCAACAGATTCTAAGGCATTTCTGACTAGGGCTCCTCAAAACCATCCAAGCTGCCCCCAAATAAGGGTAGTCTGAAAAGCTGTCACTGCCAAAAGGAGTCCAAGGAGCCATAGCAACTCAATGTAAAGAGGTTTCCTGGAAGGATTTTATAGAAGTAGAAACAAGCCTGAGAAGACCCAAGGCCCAGCTAAAGTCTCATAGACAGAGCAGGAACCCCAACACACACCTCTTCAGAAAACAAAGATGCTGGGCAAGTAATTTCTAGGTCTCAGAAGGAGGACACTAGCACTTCCAGGCTCACTGCATTTACAACTTGAGCCATCCTTCCAGTGCTGCTTTTTCCTGCTTGTTTTCAAGATAGGAGTCTATTCATATCTTTTTTTATTATTAATACTGGTACTGGTGCTTGGATTTAGGGCCTTATGCTCTCACTTGGCATTTTTCCTCAAGTCTGCTGTTCTACCACTTGAACCACACCTCCATTTCTGGCTTTTTGATAGTTAATCAGAGAGAAGTCTCACAGATTTTTCTGCCTGGGCTGGTGTCAAACTGATTCTCAGATCTCAGCCTCCACTTTAGCTGAGACTACAGGTGTGAGCTACCAGTATCCAACTTTATCTATTCTTCTACAACAGCTCCAAGGACTCCTTGAGATTTATCTACCAGGTAAGAAAGCTTTCTTCCTAGGAAAATTCTATCATCTTCTCAGAGCCTGTCACCACCTCCCCCATAGCCCAAGGGAACCTTGTCCCAGACTGAGCTCCCTTCCCACAGCTTAGTACACTCCTTCCCCGCTTCACAGCTTAGCATGTTCCTTTTCTAGGCAACATTAGGCACATTTAATGAAGACAGTAAATAACCTCCAACCCCCTTACAACCTTGAGATGGCACTTCTCTGGGGCAGCTACCACCATATAAGGGGAACAAGAGCCCCTTAGAGTGACCTTCAGGTCTAGGCAGCTTATCTACTATTTGGACAGCAGCCATAAATCCTAGTCCACCATCATGAAGCCCCTGGCCCTCACAAGTCCACACTAGGGTCTCCACCTCCTAGCCCCTCCTAAACCTCCTAGGTTATATAGGTCATCTCAGACAGCTCAGAAGCCAGCGCATGTTTTCACTTCTCCCTTGTGAGAAAGGGTTTTGCCAGCCCCTTTTCCCAGCAGTAAACCTTTCTTTGTTCTCTGTACCTGCATGTCTGCGTGGTTCTCTGGCAAAGTCTAATTTACCCTATCACTCACCAAAAAGCTGGAAGTGGTGCAGAGACTAAAGAATTAGAATGTTATCTTTAAGCAAAAAAGTTCAGGGGCAGAGCACAGGCTCTGAGTTCAAGCCTCAAAATTGATACCCTCCACCCCCACCCCCGACCCCCACCCCACCCTCCACCCCACCACCACTAAAAAAAAGAAAAAAGATGGGCTGTCCCAAAACCTGACTTAAACCACTTTATATAAAATAAAATCTTAAAAAATCTAAGTTTCAGTGAACCAAAGTCTTCCATTTACCAATACACACAAAAGCATTGAATATTTTTTTATAAATTTTTAAATTTCAAAATAAAATCTGGTGACTGTAAAGTTAGACAAGGAGCTGTTTTTATCAGCCTGAAACATGGAAGGTGGGACAACAGGCTGAAGCTCATATCTACCTCAAAGCACAGATGCTTAGCCAAATTCAGCATCATAAGGCTAAGAAAAAGTCTGACTCAACACACAGTAGACCTATCTGCTATGTGTGTATATATATATTTCTTTTAAAACCCAGCCCGTCCAACCTGCACTCCCAAGATAACCTTCAATGAAATAGATACTGAAGATGTTACTTACTTTATGTGAGAAAAGCATCTTTTCTATCGAAGTAGTTTGCTTCCTTTATGCTTATCTTAAGATAACTGCTTTTCTGAAGAGTTCCTCCTTTGGCACAGTGGTTTGGCCCTTATTAATTACATTTTAGTTTCATGCATCATTTCCTGAGCAGTTTAAGACATCCTGTCTTGAATTTTATTTACATGTCAATTAAGCCACTCCTTTTGCATACTGTGACCTGAGTTCAGCCATTGTGAACAGAGGGGCAGGGCTTTCTGGGATAGGGATAAACAGGGGGCAGCCTGCCTGCTGTTCTGTGTGCCTGTTTGCCAGTTTTGGCTGATGGCACATGCTTCTTATTCCTATGGTACATCCCAACATCCGGAGCTATTTCACACACACACACACACACAATTTATACACAACAAGAACTGTTTTTCCAAGTTATTCTTATTGCAGCTTTAAAGTGAGAAAGTCAGGTGCTGGTGCTGGTGGCTCATGCCTGTAATCGCAGCTACTTAGGAGGCTGAGAGTTGAGGATCCAGATTCAAAGCCAGCCTGGGCAGGAAAGTCTGTGAGACTCTTATCTCCAATAAACCACAAGAACACCAGAAGTGGTGATATGGCTCAAGTGGTAGAGCATCAATTGGTAGAGCACTCGCTCACCTTGAGATGAAAAGCTCAGAGATAGCAACCAGACCCAGAGTTCAAGTCCCACGACTGACCAAAAAAAAAAAAAAAGGTGAGAAAGTCAGGTGTAGTGGCTAACTCTGTCTGTAATCCTAATTACCAGGAGGCAGAGATTGAGAGGGTCACTGTTGGAGGCCATTCCCGCCCCCCCAAAAAAAAATTCAAGGGCTCACATTAACCTATAAAAAAATTAGGTTATGCCAGTTGGTGTATACCTGTTTTCCTAGCTACATGGAAAGTGCAAATAGGAGGATCACAAGCTGAGGCTGGCCTGGGAGAAAAGAGAGACCCATTTGGAAAAATAGCCAAGGCAAAAAGAACTGGGGGCACCACTTATGTGGTAGAATACATGCCTAGCCAATATAAATGAAAATTCACACACACACACCACCACCACCACCGCCAACAACAACAACAACAGAAAATAAGAGAACTAGAGGAAGTTGGGTGCCTATAATCCTAGCTACTCAGGAGACCGACATCTGAGGATCACAGTTTGAAGCCAGACCAGATGGAAAAGTCTCTATGAGACTCTTATCTCCAATTAAGCACTCAAAAGCTGCAAGTGGAGCTAAGTGCTGGTGGCTCATGCCTAGAATTCTGCTACTCAGGAGGCTGAGATCTGAGAATCATGGTTCAAAGAGAGCCTGGGCAGGAAAATTGGTTGAGACTCTTTATCTCCAATTAACAACAAGAAAACCAGAAATGGCGCTGTGACTCAAGTGGTAGAATGTTAGACTTGAGCTGAAGAGTCAGGGATAGTGCCCAGGCCCAGAGTTCAAGGCCCACAACCGACAAAACAAAAACAAAAAAACTTCAAATGGATCTGTGGTTTAAAATGGTAGAGTTGGGGCTGGGAAGGTGGCTCAGTGGTAAAGCACTTATCTTGCATGCATGAGGCCCTGGATTCAATTCCTCAGCACCACATAAGAAAAAAGCCAGAAGTGGTGCTGTGGCTCAAGTGGTAGTGTGCTAGCCTTGAGCTGAAGTGCTAAGGGACAATGCCCAGGCTCAGAGTTCAAGCACTTCTCTTGCATGCATGAGGCCCTGGATTCAATTCCTCAGCACCACATAAATAAAAAGCCAGAAGTGGTGCTGTGGCTCAAGTGGTAGTGTGCTAGCCTTGAGCTGAAGTGCTAAGGGACAATGCCCAGGCTCAGAGTTCAGGCCCCATGACCAGACCCAAAAATAAAATAAAATAAAATGGTAGAGTACTAGGCTTCAGCAAAAAGAGATCAGGGACAGCACCCAAGCCCTGAGTTCAAGCCCCATGACCAACAACAACAAAGAGAGAGAGAGAGAGAGAGAGAGAGAGAGAGAGAGGACTGAGTACCAGCCTTGAGCACAAAAATAAATTAAAGAGGGGCTGGGAAGGTAGTTCAGTGGTAGAGTGCTTGCTTTGCATGCATGAGGCCCTGGGTTCGATTCCTCAGCACCACATAAGCAGAAAAAGCCAGAAGTGGCACTGTGGCTCAAGTGGTAGAATGGTAGCCTTGAGCTGAAGAGCTGAGGAACAGTGCAAGCCCCACGACCAAAAAAAAAAAGTTAAAGAAGAGCATGAAGCCCCAGTACACACACACAGTGTTGGGTTCTGGCTAATCACACCTATAGATATCTTGCAGGAGGCTGAGATATGAGGATCACAATTTAAAGCCAGCCTGGTCAGGAAAGTCAACTCTTTATTTCCCATTAACCAGCAAAAATCTGGAAGTGGAGCTGTACCTCAAGTGGTACATCACCAGCCTTGAGTAAAAATGTTCAGGGACAGAGCCCAGGCTCTCAGTTCAAACCCCAGTACAGGCACAAAGAGACAGAGAGAGGGCTGGAACCAGAGACACACTCACATGGACCTCAAATAATCCAGAAAGTGCCACCTCAGATAATCTGGTAGGCCCAGGCTTTGGCCTTGCCTTCTCCTTCATAGGAAATCTAGAACAGAAAGCAATGGCAAGCAAAGGCAAGAGCAGGCCTGAGGCAAACACATTTTATTCCCACTTCTGAAGGGGGAGTAGGAAGAGGAGGTAACAATTACTGCCACCCACAGCAGCTCTCTCATAAATCCTTATATACCCAGTGCTAGGCAAAGCACAGCTGACAAAGAGAAACTGGATTGTATGCAGAGTTAAGATGGCCCTGCCACATCTACCTCCTTCCCCAAAGCAGAGGCCTTGGCCCTTAGTAGCTTCTGGAACATTAGCTTCTGGAACAGCACATGCCAGACCCTCTGATCAAGTGCCTCTATCCTGGATATGGGCTGGCACAACCAGGGCAGTGACATGACCATGTGAGTCCACTGCTTTATTTTACTGTCTTCAGAAGCAGAAGGGGCACCTAAGGCCCTCCACTGCTTTGTTTTGCTACCTGTCTTCAGAACCAGAAGGGGCACTCAACACCCTTTACCTGGAAGAACAGCTGGATGAGCAAGGGAACAGGGAGAGGGACCACTTAAGACCTCCACGTCCTGAGCCATTCAAGCAGAGATGGAAGTGCACAGAAGTGTCTTCCTCTAGTGTGTGTCTACTGAATCGCTCCTAAGGGAACCTTCCTATGGAAGCCTCTAATATTAGTTCTTGAGCCAGGCTCTCAGGGCTCATACCTGTAATTCTAGCTATTCAGAAAGCTAAGAATGAGGATTGAGGTTCCAAGCCAGTCCAGGGCAAGAATGTCCATGAGATTCTTATCTCCATTTAGCCACCCAAATTCTACTAGGAGAGCTGTGGCTCAAAGACAGAGCAAGAGCATTAAAAAAGCTAAGGGACAGTAAGTGTCCAGGCCCTGAGTTCAAGCCCCAGTACTCTCAGACACACACAAAATAGTTCCTTAAGGGGCTGGGAAGGTGGCTCAGTGGTAGAGCGCTTGCCTTGCATGCCTGAGGCCCTGGGTTTGATTCCTCAGCACCACATTAGCAAAAAGAAAAAAGCCGGAAGTGGCGCTGTGGCTCAGGTGGTAGAGTGCTAGCCTTGAGTGAAGAGCTGAGGGACAGCGTCCAGGCCCAGAGTTCAGGCCCCACAACCGGACCAAAAAAAAAAAAAAGTTCCTTAAAAACAGCAAAAAAAAAAAAAAACATAAAAAAAAATCACAGTGTGGTGTTGGTGGCTCAAACCTGTAAGGCTAACTATTAGGAGGCTGAGATCTAAGAATCCTGGATCAAAACTGAGCCTGGACATGCAGGTCCAGAAGACTCATCTCCAGTTAACTAGAAAGCTGGAAGTGGAGCTGTGGCTAAAGTGGTAGAGTACTAGCCTTGGGTTAAACAAACAAAGGGGCAGTGTACAAGCCTTGAGTTCAAGCTACAAGACTTACATAAGCACAAAATTAATTCACACACACATACACACAATCACACAAGGCATGCACACATATAACCTCTCTCAGTACTCACAATGGTACTGCAGAATTTACAAAGTGCTTTCCTATTGCCCTGCAGCACTGGGGCTTCTGGTATTATCCCCATTTTCAAGGGGAGTCAGGGTGTCTGCAGTCACTGGCTGCTCTGAGGACAGCCATCTGGACAGCAGACATGGCTGCCAGCTCCAGGTTTCCCTCTGACTGGCCCCGTCTCCTCATTTCTCATCCTGTCTCCTGTCTGTTTCCTGGACATTCAGTTTAACCAGGAGGGGATGGAGGCCATGACCTGAGGCTGAGCCTCCTCCATCACTGTCCTGAAGATGGCTAAGGAAGTCTCATTCCTAAGAGCTCCAGTGTATGATGAACACACTGAGATGTGTGGTAATTTTTTTAAAAATGCTTTGTGCCTATCTGACCAATTTTGAAAAAAAAATTAGTCCCCCTTTATTAGGTTTTAAAGAGAAGGGTTGCTGGGCACCAGGGACTCACATCTAAAATCCTAGCTAATCAGAAGATTGAGATCTGGACATTCAGGGTTCCAACACAGCCTGCACAGGTAAAGTCCAAGAGACTCTTATCTCCAACAAACTACCAAAAAGCTGCATGTGGAGCTGTGGCTCAAGTGGTAGATTCCTATCCTTGAGCAAAAGAAGTTCAGGGACAGCTCTCGCATCCTGAGTTCAAGCTCTAAGACCAGCACACACACACACACACACACACACACACACACACACACCACACACACACACACACACACACATACACACACACACACGAAATGTTTTAGTTTGAATAGGTTTAGGTAAAGCAGGCTCTGTGATTCCCACCAGGGCTGAGGTTATCCATGAAACACTAGACTAGATTCTATATTAAATAGGCATACAGTCATAAAGGTCAGTTAATCAAACAGAAAAAGAAGATAAGCACCCTAATTTGTTTATCAGGTTTCAATATTTAAAAGGAGAAGCATCTCATTGATACTGTTTGAAGGGAAGGTTTGATCTTCAAAATTCAGATGAAAACTGCCAGTGACTCACACCTGTAAATCTAGCTGCTTAAGAAGTTTAGAGCTGAGAATTGTGGTTCAAAGCCAGCCCAGGTAGGAAAGTCCATTGACATTTTTTTTACATCAGTAAGGTAAGGAGTACATTTCTCTTCTTTTGATGTTTTCTTATTGTAAAATAACTGTACAGAGGGGTTACAGTTACATAAGTAAGGTAATGAGTACATTTCCTATCCACTCTTTCCTCAATTAACTACCAAAAAAATAAAAGCCAGAAGTTGTGATTCACCAGCCTTGAGCAAAAAAGCTAAGAGACAGTGTCTAGGCTCCCGGAGTTCAAGCCTCAGTAAGAGAACCAAAAACAACAACAAATGAAAACAACAAAAAACATTTTTCTCAGGATTTTTTTTGCCAGTCCTAGGGCTTGAACTCAAGGACTGTCTCTTAGCTTTTTTTGCTAAAGGCTAAAGCACCATTTCTGGGTTTTTCTGTTTATGTGGCACTGAGGAATAGAACCCAAGGCTTCATGCATGCTAGGCAAGCACTCTACCACTAAGCCACATTCCCAGCCCTCAGCAATCTTTTAGCAAAGAGAACAGGTACCAATTTGGTCCCTTATAAACACTCTTCAGGGATCTGATGGTTTGAAGAAGTATCTATGGGACGTAGAGGAAAATAAAGTCTGGATGCCCTGAACTAGTTGTATGGCCTCTAAAATGCATCCTCTGCCCTCTCTCTGATGAAGAACTTTGAAGAAGAGTTGTCAAGCCTCTAGCAAACAGGGCCCATCAATCCAAGAAAGGTTTAGCCCTCTTTTTTTAGGGGGGGGTCCAGTCATCGGGCCTGAACTCTGGGCCTGGGCACTGTCCCTCAGCTCTTCAGCTCAAGGCTAGTGCTCTACCACTTGAGCCACAGCGCCACTTCTGGCTTTTTTCTTTTTGCTTATGTGGTGCTGAGGAATTGAACCCAGGGCCTCATGCATGCAAGGCAAGCACTCTACCACTGAGCCACCTTCCCAGCCCAGGTTTAGCCCTCTTTGGACTCCTAATTAGCTAATTTTTCATTAGTCTAATCTACTCTTTTATACTTTAAAAATCCTCTATGTTAACCTGGCTGAACCCTAACTGTAAATTCTAAAGTGTGTCTACTACAGAGGGTCTAGGTTAGAGAACCCACACTGGGTAAAGCAATGGCATCTCTATCACACTTACTAAGCACCAGGCACTACACTAGTCCAAGTGTTGTGTGTGTGTGTGTGTGTGTGTATAAACTCATTTAATCCTAAAAACCATCCCATGAAGTACTAAGTACTAAAATTATGTCCATTTTATTGGAGAGGGTCATCGCTAATCAGCCAGGACAGGAAAGTCTGTGAGATTCTTATCTCTAATTAACCACCAAAAGAGAGAAAGGAGCTGTGACTCAAGTGGTAGAGCACAAGCCTTGAGTAAAAGAGGTCAGGGACAATGCCCAAACCCAAAACTCAAGTCAGGGAGGACCCCCCTCAAAAAATTGAAGAAATGACAAAAGAAAGAGACTAAGAAATGTATTCAGGCTGGGCACTGATGCCTCACACCTGTAAATACTAACTACTCAGGAGGCTAAGATCTGAGGATCATACCTCAAAGCCAGCTTGGGCAAGAAAGTCCATGAGACTCTTACCTCTAATTAGCCATCAAAAACCCAGAAGTAGAACTGTGGCTCAAGTGGTAAAGCTCTAGCCTTGACCAGAAAAATTTAGGGAGAGCACACAGGTTCTGAGTTCAAGCCCCAGGACCAGCACCAAAAAATAAATAAAGTATCAGAGTAAAGCCAGGATCAAACGCAGACAAAATGGAGGTCTTGAAAGGTTGGTATTAAGGCAGGATGAGAACGAGGTAAGGAGAGAGGTGGCAGTGAGGAAGGTAGTCTGAAAGGTACCAGATGGCCTTTATTGTGCTCTCAAGGTCATGTCTGAAATTATCTGTCTAGCAGCAGTCCAGCAAGTCCTCACGGCCAGAGACTGTGTTCTTCCCTCTAAGAATGTCAAGTACTTAGCAGAGAGCCAGCCTGGGGTACATTTTAGTATTCAGTAAGAAACTGATGGATGATTGACATGTAAATGGAGCAGAACCATAGACCCACACAGCAGCCCTCCAACAGGCTGAGACTCCACAGCAAGGCCTGGACCTGGAGTGTACACATCATTACCAGGATTGTCCTGGGCTTCTCCCTGACTCACCTGGCTCAGGTATAAACACCTGACAGAAGTGAACAAAACAATTAGCTTGTCCTCTGTCAACATTTGAGACAGCAAAGCTGGCTGCATGACTTAGCTACTGAACACAGTGTTCCATGAACTGCAAGGTAGAGTCTAGGCAGATCCAGCCCTGCCTGTGGCCCAGCTTCTCCCAAACCTGGGGACCCTGACTATTCCTTACTCCTTGCTGTTTTCCCAGTCTGGACCCCTTCCTGGCCTTTAGGGCCTGACTGAACCATCACATTTCCCTTGAAAATAGTCAGGGCTTCCTCTTTCAGGAGGCCTGGCTCTACCATGCACTCACACACACCTGTACTCACAACAGCCGGAGACCATACTACATTCTGGGGTTAGGACTTCAGGCTCTGCAGGCCAGTCAGCATTTGAGCAGCCAGTTGTGTGGCCCTGAGTGAAACATATCTCCTGCCTTACACTTAGTATACTCATCTATTAAATGGAAAATTATGGTCCATATATTATTAGGCTGCTGTGATCATGAGCAGGGTACCAGATGCTGAGACCTGCGATCCAAATTACTGAAGAGGTTTGATAAGGAGGATCACAGTTCCAAATCAATCCAGGCAGAAAAATCTGCAAGGTTTCATCTACATGAAGGGCAGTGTGTGCCTGTGATGAAGAATGGGAGTCTAGAGTAAGTGAATCACATTCAGGCATTCACTCAGGCAGGAAGTGAGATCCTACTGTAAACATCAACCAGTAAAAACAGGGATGTAGACATAGCTCAATTGATAGAGCACCATCCTAACAAACATGAGGCTCTAGAGTCCAAACGTCAGAACCCCCAACCCCCTAGAGAAAAAGAACAATAATATACAGAGTACTTAACACTGCACATGGCAAAACAGCCAGCAACAACAATCATATATGATGAATGTCCTGAGCTCAGATGTTGCAGATTATTGGGCATCTGGACTCCTGAAGGTGGGTACAGTAGATGAATAAAAGGATCCATTCTCCCTCCACACCAGCTGCTGCTCTCCCTGGCTCCATTGCTTCCTTCATGTTCCTCAGTTACCTTCCATCAGTGCTTCCATCATCCTCTGCTTACAACTACCCACAACCACAAGAATTCTCCAAGTGGATTTAACATCTAATATTAGCTTTGAGTTTCAGTTGAAACACTATATACAGCAAGGAAAAGGTGCTTTTTTTTTATTGTGAAAATACTGTACAATTACATGGGCAAGATAATGAGTACATTTCTTATCAAGCATTGTAGCCTCCTCCTTTGTTTCCCCTTCCCATCCCCCCCAGCCCTCCTCCCCCCACCACCAAAGTTGTAAAGTTCATTTTCGACAAAACGATTTGTATGGCTCATTGTTGCAATGGGTCCACCTGTATCCCTAGTTAAACGATTTGTTTTTTCCCTTCCCCTCCACAAATTATAACAACATCAAATAAAGTGAAAGCAGGGGTTATACCGTGGGAGAAGGACATACAAAGCAACAAAGAAATAATCTTATAAATGTGTTAGAAACAATCATATGAAAGAATAAAACATTTGAATACATATCTTAACATCAACTTAACTGACCTTTTCTGCTTGACTCAGTCATATACTAGTTATTGCCAATAAAGGAAACCATGGGACCTATGTTTCTTTGAGCCTGGCTTCCTTCACTTAATATAATTTTTCCAAGTCTTTACATTTCCTAACATATGGGGCAATGTCATTCTTTCTGATGGAGGCATAGAATTCCATTGTATATATATACCACATTTTCTTGATCCATTCATCTACTGAGGGACATCTGGGTTGGTTCCATATCTTAGCTATGGTAAATAATGCTGCAATAAATACAGTCATGCAGGTAGCTTTAGTGTGGTCTTGTTTGTAAACATTTGGGTAAATGCCCAAAAGTAGGATTGGTGGGTCATAGGGGAGCTCTATGTGGAGTCTTTTGAGGAACCTCCATACTCTTTCCAAAGTGCTTGAACAAGTTTACATTCCCACCAACAATGCCTAAGGTTCCCTTCTGTCCACATCCCCTCCAGCATCTGTTGTTATTAGAGTTCTTGATTTTAGCCATTCTAACTGGGGTGAGGTGGTATCTCAATGTTGTTTTCATTTGCATTTCTTTTATGGCTAGAGAGGTTGAGCATTTCTTCATGTGTCTATTGGCCATCCTTCTTTCTTCTTCAGAGAAGTTTCTCTTTAAGTCTTTAGCCCACTTATTTATCCGGCTGTTGTTTCTTTGAAGATTTGTTGTAAGGGGATTTAATTTTTTGGGCTCCAGGTATATTTTAGATATGAGACCCTTGTCTGTTGTATGGCTAGTGAAGATCTTCTCCCAATCTATGGGCTTTCTATTGATCT
This sequence comes from Dipodomys ordii, assembly GCF_000151885.1. Taxonomy (NCBI): domain Eukaryota; kingdom Metazoa; phylum Chordata; class Mammalia; order Rodentia; family Heteromyidae; genus Dipodomys; species Dipodomys ordii. Next base: position 874,129 of record NW_012267226.1, read on the forward strand.
TGCTATGTCCTTTGCCATGCAGAAGCTCTGCAATTTCATGCAATCCCATTTGTCCAATCTTTCCTTGATTTGTTGTGTTTCTGGGTCTCTATTAAGAAAATTTCAGCCTGCGCCAAGGAGACCTAGGGTTTCTCCTATTCCATCCTGAAATGTTTTCAGTGTCTGCTTTGACTCCGAAGTCTTTGATCCACTTGGAGTTGATTCTAGTGCAGGGTGATATATAAGGATCTAGCTTTAGTTTTCTACAAGTAGTTAACCAATTTTGGCAGCACCATTTACTGAAGAGGCTATCTTTCTGCCATTCTATTTTTTTAGCTCCCTTATCGAAGATTAGATGGCTATAGGTCTGTAGGTTCATTGCTGGGTCTTCAATTCTATTCCATTGGTCCTGAGGTCTGTTCTTTTGCCAGTACCAAGCTGTTTTGATTACTATGGCTTTATAGTCGAGTTTGAAATTTGGTATTGATATTCCTCCAGCACTATTCTTTCTATTGAGGATCGTTTTTGATATTCGGGAAAAGGTGCTTTTTAATTTTATTTTTTCTTGTTAGCGTGGCTTTTGTGTTTTCTAAATTGGCTAATGAATCATAGTGAAACCCATCAATGGGAATTCAGTTACTGAACTTGTTACTTGTTTTGGCTAGAAATGTTATTCATGTAATAAATAACAATATGAGAGACAATTAACACACACACACACACACACACACACACACACACACACACAGAACCCAACCTTCTGATAGCCTCCCTTCCTCCTTAAGTCCAACTTCTATTGCCCAGTCATCAGAGCACTGTGACCGGTCCCTCATCCACCACTGCAATTACTCTCTAGCATATATTAACAGAACTTTCAGTGGCTCTGCTTCACCTGTTATAGCTGGAATAGGTCCCCCTACCACATGAGAGGCCCAGTCATACTGCATACACACGACTACAACCTTGATCTTCCTCAGGATCACCTTAAAATTTACTCACTCCTTTACCCAGGCACCAGTGGCTCATGCCACTGGTAGGCTGAGATCTGTGGGTCGTGATTCAAAGACAGCCAAGGTAGGAAAGTCTATGACTCTTTTCTCCAGTGAACCACCAGAAAACCAGAAATGAAGCTGTGGCTCAAGTGGCAGAGCACCAGCCTTGAACAAAAATGCTAAGGGACAGCACTCAGGCCCTAAGTTCAAGCTTCAGTATTGGCACCAAAAACAAGATGAAACAAAACAAAACAAAAAGATACCTCATTACTTGCAGATACCTTTTCAGATCTCCACAGCATGATCTCTTCTTATTACAATACTCAGCTGATCCCCTCTCCCAGTGGGAATTATTCTATGTCCTGCCTTGCATGCTGTAGCACTGTGGTGTCCCCTATTAGACTGAGAGCATTTGGGCTTTTTTTTTTTGTTGATTTGTTTGTTTTTGCGAGTCCTTGGGCTTGAACTTCCTGGCATGTTAGAAAGCTCCAGTGAGCTCTGAGGACCCAAACTTGCTGGACACAGCACTCTTTTTCTCTTTTCTTTTTGCATGCCAGTACTTGGCACTGACCCTTAGGTTTTGTATGTTTGTTTGTTTGTTTTGCTGAAGGCTGGTGGTGCTCTATCACTTGAGCAAAGCTCCACTTCCCACTTTTTGCTAGTTAACTGAAGATGAGAATTCTCATGGACTTTCTACCTGGGCTGACTTCTAACCATGTTCCTCCTATCTTGGCCTCCCAAGCAGCTAGGATTACAGGCTTGAGGTCCCCGGGGATGCCCAGCTGTGGTCTTACTTTTTCACCAACATTTGGGGTGGCTTGGACAAGGAAACATAGGAAGTACCATCTCTGCTTGGAAAGCTGTTTCCTCTCTCATTCTCTTGGATCCTAACATTCCCCCAATCACAGGAATGCACATTCTGGAGTTTTCTGACCTGCTAGGAAGTACAAGGCAGAGAACAAAGTTGACTGTTACCCACATTGTTGTTAATAAGGCCACAACAGCTCTCAACATGGCTGAAACAAGCTGCATTAGACATAAAAGGCTTCAGACTCAGAAGCCTAGAAACAGAGAGAACGGAGAAAGGAAAATGGTTTTTGCATTACAGCAGACATCAGAATATAAACTTGAGAAGTCAGTTCAGTGGCCAAGGACAATATATTTATTTATTTATTTATTTATTTTGGTCGGTCATGGGGCCTGAACTCTAGGCCTGGGCTCTTCAGCTCAGAGATAGCGCTCTTCCACTTGAGCCACATCACCACTTCTGGCTTTTTTTTCCTGCTTATGTGATACTGATGAAGCGAACCCAGGGCCTCATGCATGTGAGGCAAGCACTCTACCACTGAACCACCTTCCCAGCCCCAATATATTTATTTTTCTAAGCAATCACTTCCTCCTCTGGAAAGTATATTGATCTTTGAGTCAGAAGGCTCCATCTCAGTGCACTGGCTTTATGACTGTGTGTCACTCAGCTCTTTGAATGTAGATTTCAGATTTCAAAGCTGGGGGGGACCATAACAAGCAGCCCATAAGCCCTATCCTACCTCACAGAAAACCCACTGGAAATTTGTAGGTGATGAAGCAGAGCTCTAAACTCAAATGTCTCCCACTGCTGACTGGCTTCCTGAGAGGGTAAAGCACCCAGGTTTGGAACCACAAAGGAGGGGGGCTAGTACTGTGGCCATCTGAAGACATTAGGCCTCTCTAGAGAAACAGTTGCTATGCAGGTCCAGCATTTTTGAGGAGACTAGAACCTAATCCAGCTGGTTGGCTTTCTGACTTTTCCCTAAAAGCAAGAAGATTATGTCCTATATATGCATATATATATATATATGTGCGTGTGTGTGTGTGTGTGTGTGTGTATTACACACACACACACACACACGCTCAGCCCATGTTATGCTACTGGCATGTTACTAACATTTAAAAATAGAAACATCCAGCAAAGTACCAGTGGCTTATATCTGTTATCTTAGCAACTCAGGGGGTTGAGATCTGAGCATCATGATTTGAAGCCAGCCTGAGCAAGAAAGTCCATGAGACTCTTATCTCCAAATAACCACCAAAAAGGGCAGAAGTATGGCTCAAGTGGTAGAGTGCTAGCTTGAGCAAAAAAAGCCCAGGGACAGCATCTAGGCCCTGAGTTCAAGCCTAGAACTGGCACACATACAAAAAAGAGATATTCAACTACTGTCTCAAACCTGTAATCATAGCTATTCAGGAGCTGAGATCTGAAGATCAAGATTGAAAGCCAGCCCAAGCAGGGAATTCCTTGAGACTCTTACCTCCAATTAACCACCAAAAAGCCAGAAACAGTGCTGGGCTTCAAGTGATACAGTATCAGCCTTGAGTGAAAATGCTAAGGGACAGCACCTAGGCCCTGAGTTTCAATCCCCAGTATAGTACTAAATAAATAAATAAATAAATATTCAATCAGTGAAGATTAGCAGTGGTTAAGTTGCATAAAACATCTCTACCTTACAACTAACCCAAAAGCCACTGGTTTGCATCTAGTGTAACAAGATGCATATAGGACTTTTATTTTTAATGTGAAGATCAGATGAACTAATAAAACAAGATCTTAAAGAAAACAGCTCCTGAAGAGCTGAGGAACAGCGCCCAGGCCCAGAGTTCAGCCCCATAACTGGACCCAAAAAAAGAAAGAAAGAAAGAAAACAGCTCCTAATAAAATAGTAATAAAATAGCCAGTCAGCCAAATTGTCAACCAAGAACAGAATCTGTTTCAAGATGAGAATCATTAACTTTTTGGTAAAGTTAGATGGCAAATTTAGAAACTGATTATTTCACAAATAAAGACATGGATGCACATATATATTTTCACTGTCAGCAACTGACTTAGATCAACACTCAGGAGGAAACTACCAAAAAGGAATGGTTTTTCAGTTGAGAACACACATTACTCCAAAGTAGCAGGAAGTCACTTTCACACATCCCCTTCCAGATGTTTCAACCTGTTCTCTTTATTTAAGAAAACCCCTTTCCTCCAAAAACCCCACCACCTCTGTGCTCAGCAACCTGCTTCCCAAGGTGTTATCTGTACCCCACAGAGGAGGCCCACATGGACATATAATCCTGGCAAACCAGCTCTTGGCTCCCACATAGCCTGTGTGACAGGCTCTAATCACTGCCCTGGCATTGTCACCAAGCACTTGAAGAGCTTTCTAGAGCAAACAGCAACTAATGCAAACAGTGAAGGTCAAAGCTAAAGTCCTATACACATGATCCCCATGCTAACTCAAAGTACAAGGAAAGGAAAGGGTGTTGTGCTCGGACTCAAGACCCCCCGAAAGATCACTAGAGGCCACAGGGCTGCCAATAGGGCTAAAACTTCTTCCTTATTTTTAATTGCTTTCCCTTCTGCTGTCAACAAGGCACGCTCCCAATATATAGCTCCGTGCACATGTGCAGTGGCAAAGGCATAGCAACTATCAGTGTACACAGTTAGTTTCTTGTCTTTACCCAGCATTAATGCTTTTGTCAGTGCCACTTGTTCAGCTCATTGGGCAGACACCCCAGCTGGCAAGGGCTCAGCCCATATCACTTCTTTTTCATCTATCACTGCTGCCCAGCATACCTTTTCCCTTCCTGTACGAAACTATTCCCATCTGTGTACCAGACATAGTCTGCATCCCACAGGGGCTGGTCCTGAAGGTCTTTCCATATACTGTGCAGGGCAGCCAGAATTTCCATACAATTGTCGAGTGGAATCTCCAAGTCAGGATCTGGTAGGGTAGCTGGGTTCAGGACAGATAGACCCTGGAAGGTGATTCTAGGTGGGTTAATTAAGAGTCCTTGATAATGGTTGAGCTGGGCACTGCTGAGCCAATGGTCTGGGGGTTGTTTTAGAACCCCTTCAATCTCATGGGGGGTGGTTACTGTCAGCTCCTGTCCAAAAGTTATTTTATCAGCATCCTTTAGCAACAAGGCTGTGGCTGCTATCATTCTCAGACAAGGTGGCCAGCCATCTGCCACGGGATCTAATTTCTTTGATAAATATGCCACAGAGTGGTGCCATGGCCCTAGGTACTGGATCAATACCCCCTTAGCCACTCCTTTTCTCTCGTCCACATATAAGTGGAAAGTCTTGGTAATGTCATGTAATCCCAGAGCCGGGAATGTTAGCAGAGCCTTTTTAACTTGTTGAAAGGCGTTTCCCATCTCCTGCATCCATTGCCAGGGTTCTTTGTCTTTAGTGGCCTCATATAGGGATTTGGCCAGTTCTGTGAAGCCTGAGATCAGCCTACAGAATCCCGCAGATCCCAGAAACTCTCGGACCTGGCAGGGGTCCTGGGGAGTTGGTATCTTAAGTACTGTCTCTTTCCTGGCCTTCAACAGCTACCTCTGGTCCCCTTTCAGGGTATATCCCAGGTAACTTACTTCTTGTCTGCAGATCTGGCCTTTCTTAGATGAGGCCTGATATCCTAGTTCCCCCAAGGTTCAGAGCCTTGCTTTGGTTCCCTGTAGGCAGTCTTCCTTATCTCAGGCAGCAACCAGGAAGTGTCCATGTACTGCAGGACGGTTAACTCACGGTGCTTAGAGTGGAACTTACTTAGGTCTTCATGGAACACTTCATAGAAGATCATGGGGGAGTTTTTATACCCCTGTGGCAACCTGGTCCATGTTTGCTGGCCACTGATTCCTTCCTCTGGGTTGCTCCATTCAAAGTCAAACAAATCCTGGCTCTTAGGAGCCAAGGGTAGGCAAAAGAAAGCATCTTTCAAGTTCAATACTGTGCACCACTGCTGTTGAGGTGAAAGGAAACTAAGAAGCATGTATGGATTAGGAACAGTGGGATAAATGTCCATTACTCTCTTGTTTACCTCTCGTAGGTCCTGTACTAGACGGTAATCATTGGAGTGAGGCTTTCGGATGGGCAGCAGAGGGGTGTTCCACAATGACTGACAGGGTCTCAGTACCCCTAATTCCCAAAGTCTGCAGCTGTGAGGGGTTATTCCCATCCATGCCTCTCAGGTCATGGGGTACTGTCGAACCCTGACAGGGTCAACTCCAGGCTTTAGCTCAACATAGATTGCTGGTCGATGTCTGGCTAACCCCATTCCCCCAGTCTCTGCCCAAGCCTCGGGAAATGCTTGTAGCCACTGATCTAGGTCGTTGTTGGAGGCCCGGGGTAGTTGGTGCAGTCAGTAATCATCCTCCAACTTAAGAGTGAGGACCCCTTTGGGGTCCATTATTAAGGCCCTGTCTGATTGAAAATGTATCTGAGCTCCAACTTTTGTGAGGAGGTCCCTACCCGCAATGGATATGGGCATTCAGGGATGACCAGGAATGAGTGGGATACCCAGCTCATGCCTAGGTCAACTGTTCTTCAGGTAGTTCATTGACATTTATTCATCCCAGTGACCCCTTGAATCCTGGATGCCTTTTCAGGGAGCTTGCCAAGAGGTTCAAGGAGCATGGAGTGTTGGGCTCCCATATCCACCAGGAACTGCAGTGAGGTCCCTTCCACCCTAAGTGTTACCCTGGGCTCGGGGAAGGGAGCCGAACCCTGACCTCCTTATTCCTGGTCTGAATCTTTCATGGTCAAAACAGCGGGAGGCTTTGGCAGGCAGCCATCTTTGGGATCCTTCCTGGGGTCCCTCCTCTTCTTTGGACAGTCTTTGGCCCAGTGTTCCCTTCTCCCTGCAATAGGCACACTGATCCTTGCCCACAATAATAGTATGCCTCCGGGGTCTAGGGTCAGGCCCCATCCCTCGCATTGCAGCAACTAACACTTGGGCCATGGCCTTTGCCTGTCTCTCCTCTGGGGGATCCCTGTAGTTAAATACACGCTGGGCTATATGTAGTAACCCAGGGATTTTGTGGCCTTCTAAATCTTCTATTTTATGTAACTTTTTCTTGATGTCTGGAGCTGCCTGATTAACAAAGGCCATGACTACTGCTGCCTGATTCTCAGGTGCCTCTGGATTCATAGGAATAAACTGCCTAAAAGCCTCCATTAACCTCTCCAAATAAGCTGTGGGAGTTTCTTCCCTTTCCTGTAATACTTCATAAACTCTGGTCAAATTAGTAGGTTTTCAGGCCAAGGCCCAGAGACCTGCCATTAGAGTCTGGTGATAGACCCAGTACCTCTCCCTACCTTGAGGGGTGTTGTAATTCCACTGGTCATCTGGTGGCTGCTCCTCAGGGAAGGTGGTGTTAATCAAGATAGGATTAATTGTGGGGTGACCATCCTCCCCAGGGACTAGTTTCCTAGCTTCCACCTGGATCCACTCTTTCTCCCCAGTAGTGAAGAGAATCCAGAACAACTGCTGACAGTTGTTCCAAGTGGACTGGTGGGTAAACATTACACTATCTAAAAGGGTAACTAAGTCCTTAGGGTTCTCAGAAAACTGGGCATTCTAATTTTTCCAGTCATACAAATTACTAGTGGCAAAAGGCCAATATTGGAGTCTTGGGAATCCAGTGTCATCCGGGGGCCCAAACTCCAGTGGGAGAGGTACCATGGTATTGGGTTGTTGAGGACTCATGGTGTGTGTCCATCCTTGCATCCCACCCACCCCCCCGTCAGTCTCTCCAGTCCCCCACCTTCCACTGCTCCCTTGTCGCATCACCAGGGCCTCAGGGGAAATTGGGGGTGGCAAGTACAGTGGGGGGTCAGCAAGAAGATTATCCACCAATTCCCCATACAGGACCAGATATAGAGGGGCAGAGGGGGGTCAGGCAGGTCCCCTAGGCTCCTCCTTTACAGCAAGAATCCAATGGGATACTGTTTCTTGGGAGGCAAGAAAGGAGTTAACCAGGAGAGGGGGGCTTCTATCAAGTATCTCCAAACCAAAATGTAGGGGATCTGGTCAGGGTGTCCACTTTGACCTGGAAGGAAAATGAACCTGCTGGATTAGGTGCAGGTGAAACTACCCCTCTGGGGGCCACCCCACACTGAAGGTCAGCCATTTGGAGGAACAACAGAAAGTTATTAGTTTGCCTTTCTTAATTTCAATGCTCAAGGAGTGGCCCTGGTCTTTACCATCCTTGAAATGGTCAGTCAGAATGGTCAGGGGAGTGGTGTGAGTCTGTCCCATCATGAAAAGTGATGTCTCTCTACCTGATCAGACATGCAAAATAAAGACAGAAGGAGAGGTCTAAAAAAAAAAGAGAGACATAAAACAAAGAAGAAATGTAAGTCCAGAGGACAGAGCTCGAGAGTCGATTCCCCTGAGTTCCTTTGTCTTTGGATAGCTAATTCCAACGAGAGGTAAAAGGATAATAGGAAAGTTTTAAACAGAAAGCATTTAACAGAAAAAAATTTTAATCAATAAACAGGAAGTAGAAAGCCAGCACAAGTCCTAAAAGAAAAAGTGTCAAACAAAATGACAGACAACGGATTCCTCCTCAAGATCCAAAGAGATAAGAGCAAATCTCCAGTAGTGTGGTGGGTCGGTGAGAGGAATAATTTCTCCCACCAGGATGCTGGATAAGTTGAAGATGTTACTGACAAACAAATTACTTAAGACAGACATGCTGCGCTGTAAATTGCCAAAGTGAAAGTACCAACTAAAGACGGGAAACTCCCCAAAGAGTGTCTGTAACAAACAGCAATTTACATGGAGGGGGTCTGAGGGATTTCTCCCACAGATCCTGTTGGCAATCCTTTTAGCACGTCCACCAAGACTCTTTGCCAACCAGAATACAGATCCTGCAGGTACAAAAACACAGATAAAATAAAGAACGGCAATGCCTTAACTTAACTGCCAGGTTTTCATGACTCTGTGGTCAGGTGTCTAGATGAGCTCATGAGGGGGGATCCCGGACAAGCCCCCAAGATGCTGAAGAAAATTCAGCATTCACAGCTCCAATTTCTCTCAAAAACCAAGAAAAGTAAGAAAAACTGGGCATTTTTGTTTCCTTCTATATCCATTCAGCAGAGGGCAGCAAACAGGAAGCATGGAAAGATCAAAGAGTGAGAAAGAGAGCCACATGGAGAGCCAGCTACATATGCATAAATACACACCCACCCACCCACAGCAAGTGGAATTGTTTAGCTTCCTCTAGCTTCCAAAGAGTTGGAGGAAAGGAGGAAAAAAGTAGAAGCTGAAAAGACAGAAGTTCTTTTTCAACTCAAGAGATTTTCAGTGAGCTGACTACATGCATATGAAAAAGGGGCAGCTGGGAGAGGAAGATAATTTTCACTGAAGACAGCTTTCAACTACTCATTTTGAGGAAACAAGGCTGGCAATTCTAACACCAAAGCTCTCCCCAGTGAGAAACTGAGGCCCATGCCATTAGTATCTCAGCCCAGGGGTGTCAGAGAATGCTGATCTACAGAATACAGGTTCATTGCTCCACAAAGACAGGGCTAGAGTGGCAAAGCGGTGGTCTTTTGAGGGCCAAGTCTGGTCCCCACGATGTTAGCAGGGCTCTCGCATGGACATCTGTCAGCCTCTTCTCAACTATCTTTCCCACCCCCACAACCAGGAGTAGTTAGCTTCTTCTCTATATAAATGCTCTTTCCATATGGCAGGGTGGCCCAATCCCACCCTGCTCAAAGGTAGGATAAGTCACCCAGCACAGCCCATCTTCCTGACTAGTGATTGTGAATGAATCTTATCATAATGAACACATCAAACCCAAAGAGGCCCAAAAAGATTTAAACAGATCATGCTAAGATAATAGTAAAAGACATTCCTTGTCTTTTTATAAAGGCAACAGAGATAGATTATCTCCTCTAGGGTGTGGGTATGGATATAAGGTCAGGAAGTGTTATATTTTACCACCAAGGTAAGGAGTGGTGGGAAGGAGTACAGCGTGCTTGGTCTAAGATAAAGTCAGAACCAAGAGAACTCAGAGAGAAGAATCCCACACACTGACAGTACCACAAACCTCTGGATCATACCATACCTGAAGCCAACTAGAGTTCCAGGAAGCCTGCCTGGCTCAATTCATTACTTGCACCTGATAGTGTAGTGGCCCTACTTTCCATGAATAGCAGTGACAGCGCCATATGGCACATGTGCTTTACTTTCTCTACTTTCCTATCCAATCCCTTCACACTATTCTACCTTCAGGTTATTCTACTTTCCCTTACTTTAAAAGTAAATCCAGGTATAGTGATTCAGGCCTTTAATCCTAGATATTGAGGAGGTAAAGACTGAAGAATCAGAGTTTGAGGCCAGCCTCGGTCCAAAAAAAAAAAAAAGAAGAAGAAAAAGTTCGAGAGACTTCATCTCAACCAATGACTTGAAGCAGTGGGACATGCTTGATGTCTCAACTATGAGAGAATAACAATGGCTGTACACAGTGGCAAAACACTTGTCTATCCTGCCTAGTAACATCAGGAAGCATCAGGATCACAGCCCAGGCATAAAACAAGATCCTACTTTGAGAATAACCAATACAAAATAAGGCTAGAGGCATGGAATAAGTGCTAAGTTCCTATCTAGCAAGGGCAAAGCCCCATTTAATTGTCAATATAACCAAATTTAAAAATAAAATTACAAGCCAAAAAAACTCCCATGCTCCTGGATTAGAAAGATCAACATTGTGAAAATGGCAATACTTCCCAAGGCTATCTACAAATTCAATGCGATACCTATCAAAATTCCTACCTCATTCTTCAAGGAAATAGAAGAGGCAATCCAAAAATTCATATGGAACAATAAAAGACCCCGAATAGCAAAAACGCTCCTCAACAGAAAGAACACTGCTGGAGGAATATCAATACCAAATTTCAAACTCTACTATAAAGCCATAGTAATCAAAACAGCTTGGTACTGGCAAAAGAACAGACCTCAGGACCAATGGAATAGAATTGAAAACCCAGCAATGAACCTACAGACCTATAGCCATCTAATCTTCGATAAGGGAGCTAAAAAAATAGAATGGAAGAAAGACAGCCTCTTCAGTAAATGGTGCTGGCAAAATTGGTTAACTACATGTAGAAAACTAAAGCTAGATCCTTATATATCATCATGCACCAGAATCAACTCCAAATGGATCAAAGACCTCGAAGTCAAAGCAGACACTCTGAAAACATTACAGGATGGAATAGGAGAAACCCTAGGTCTCCTTGGCGCAGGCCGAAATTTTCTTAATAGAGACCCAGAAAGACAACAAATCAAAGAAAGATTGGACAAATGGGATTGCATGAAGTTGCAGAGCTTCTGTATGGCAAAGGACATAGCTAGCAAGATCAATAGAAAGCCCACGGATTGGGAGAAGATCTTCACTAGCCACACAACAGACAAGGGTCTCATATCTAAAATATACTTGGAACTCAAAAAATTAAATCCCCAACAACAAATCCTCAAAGAAACAGCTGCCCAATAAATAAGTGGGCTAAAGACTTAAAGGGAAACTTCTCTGAAGAAGAAAGAAGGATGGCCAATAGACACATGAAGAAATGCTCAACCTCTCTAGCCATAAAAGAAATGCAAATCAAAACAACATTAAGATATCACCTCACCCCAGTTAGAATGGCTAAAATCAAGAACTCTAATAACAACAGATGCTGGAGGGGATGTGGACAGAAGGGAACCTTACGCGTTGTTGGTGGGAGTGTAAACTTGTTCAAGCACTTTGGAAAGTAGTATGGAGGTTCCTCCAAAGACTCCACATAGAGCTCCCCCATGACCCACCAATCCCACTTTTGGGCATTTACCCAAATGTTTACAAACAAGACCACAATAAAGCTACAAGCATGACTAGGTTTATTGCAGTATTATTTACTATAGCTAAGATATGGAACCAACCCAGATGCCCCTCAGTAGATGAATGGATCAAGAAAATGTGGTATATATACACAATGGAATTCTATGCCTCTATCAGAAAGAATGACATTGCCCCATTTGTTAGGAAATGGAAAGGCTTGGAAAAAATTATATTAAGTGAAGGAAGCCAGGCCCAAAGAAACATAGGTCCCATGGTTTCCTTATTTGCAATAACTAGTATATGACTGAGTCAAGCAGAAAAGGACAGATAAGGTGATGTTAGGGAAATGAACCCTAAGATATGTATTCAAATGTTTTTTTTCTTTCATGAGATTGTTTCTAACACATTTATAAGATTATTTCTGTGTTGCTTTGTATGTCCCTCTCCGACAGTATAACCCCTGCTTCCACTGTATTTGATGTCGGTATAATTTGTGGAGGGGAAGGGGAAAAACAGGTCATTTAAATAGGGATACAGGTGGACCCATTGCAACAATGAGATATACAAGTCGTTATGTGGAAAAGGAACTTTACAACTTTGGTGGGGGGGTGGGGAGGATTGGGTGGGAGGGCAGGGGGAGGATGGGAAGGGATGGGAAGGGGAAACAAAGGAGGATGCTACAGTGCTTGATAAGAAATGTATTCATTATCTTGCCCTCTGTACAGTATTTTCACATTAAAAAAATAAATAAAAATTAAAAACATTACAAGCCAAGTGCCTATAATCCTAGCAACTTAGGTGACTGAGAGCAGGATGACCACAGTTTAAGGCTAGCTTGGGCAGAAACATTCATGAGCCCTCATCTCAAAAAATAACTATCAAAGGAGAGAGAGAGAGAGACACAGACAGACAGACAGACAGACAGACAGACAGACAGACTGAGACTGCAAGCTAGAGGCATGGATGAAGTGGTAGAGCCTGACCAGGCAAACAAGTGCGCAAACGCATGGCACTGAATTCAAACCTCAGTACCACCAAAAACAGTATTAAGTAAAAAGGTTGGAAAGAAAATTTACAAAAATGGATCAGCAAAAAGAGTCAGGTATCACTAGCTACTCAGGAGGAAGATCTAAGGATCATGCATTGTTCAAGCCAGCCCATGCAGGAAAGTCCATGAAACTCTGATGTCCAATTAAGTGCCAAAGTGGGGAGGAAACCCCATAGGAAACAGAGATGTGGCTCATATGGTACAGCACTGGCCTTGAGCAAAAACAGATCACCCCAGCCCTGAATACAAGCTCCAGAACTGGCACACACACACACACACACACACACACACACACACACACGTGTGTTTTGGGTGGGGAGGTTCCAGCAGACAAATGGTGTAATTAAGTACTGGCTTCCAAAAATGTGGCATGATAATTTGACTCACAAGGGAAATAACAGTAGACATGGATCTAGCATGTGGAGGGAAGAAAGTCTTCGCAGCAGAACACAAAGGATTTGGAGATCACTGTGTTCATCTGTATTCCTCCTGTGAGAACATGAGTAAGTGAGGTCCTTTTTGCTGCCTCTTTCCATATTAGACCAGAGCCTTCTCAACCACCTCCCTCACACTTTAAGACTTACTCAGCAAAATCCAGTTTTCCAAGTGCAACACCATGTGCTATGTACTTAAAGAACACCTTCTGTCAAGACAGCCCCACCTATTAAGGCCAGGACATGCTTCTTGGCCACAGGAACTGCAACAGGCTACATCCTTTCCCCACTGCATTGTACAAGCTACAAAGGCTACATAAGCTACCATAACCCCATACCATTGTGGTTGTTGGAGAAGCAAGATCTTTCTCTTTCTGAATCTGACCTACGTATAAGATGCAGAAGGTCAGGTATATGCACAATACAGAAGACACGCACACAACTGGGTCACACAACTCAAACATCATCAGGGACAATTAGCCAGCTGCCAAGTTCGCTTCAAGGTATTTCTTTATACATGATGACATTCTGGATGCCATCTCAATGTAACAGCTGACCGTGGACAAGGAATAACTAAATGGTTACCTAATTGTTACTAGATGGTTATCTTTTCAATAGGCCTTTGCTTTTCCATTATTGATTCACTTATCTGTTATCTGTCACCAGAGCCAACAGATTAAAGGCTGAACATCTTTAAATCACAGCCTGAGAGAAGACATTACAACAAGAACAAGCTCTCAAATTAGGGCCTCCTCAGAGGTTATATTCAAAAGTTTATAGTCCAAATCTTTCCAATATGGGCTTCTAAACTAAGAACCACAGAACCTCAGAAATGGAAAGGCCTAATTAAGTACCTATTTCATTAAAAAAATAGTTAGTATAAAGGTTATTGCAGAGAGGTTATAATTACATTAGTTGAGTAGAGTACATTTCTTTTTAGACAATGTCACCCCCGTCCCTTACCTTCTCCCAGTTTTTCCTTCCCATTCCCATCCACAAATTGTACAGTTCATTTGACACATAAGGTCTAGTTAGTACCACCATTGCATTTGTTCCCCTTTGTCAAAAATACAGATTTCTTACATTACCAGAATTACTACATCATTAACTTCACTTAAACAGCAGTATTGAGAACTAGTCTGAGACCAGCTGATTCCAGGCTTATTAGACTGAATTAGTAAAGTTTGCTCTAGCTATGGGAGGGGAGAGATGGATTAGTAATGTCTGTCTTGACCCAGGAGAGGAGGCACCATTCTAATACATATTTGCCTTTCCTCCTTTGGAATCTAAACTAACTTCACAAAGGAGTAATCCAATCCCAGAGCAGTTAAACCACTTTACTAAGGTCACTGATTGACTTTAGGGCAGGAAAGAAGATCAGAAGCCAGGGGCTCCTTGGTAGAAACAAGCCCAGAAAAATAAAACTGAGATGTGGTTGGCTAAATCAACAGCCCTTCCCAAGTGAAATCAGATTTCACCACAGTAAGAAAGCAGTGATTAGCAATCTAAAAGCTACCAGCCCCTATGAAGAAAACTATAGAAACTATCCCAGGGTACATTTCCAAGAACTTAACTTACTGATGGGCACGATTCTTCTATGAGAAGACTGAAAGGAATGGGGGACAGGGGTGGGGAGGAAAGTATTAATTTTTGCATGTGCTAAGAATAAAATTCAGCTCTGACATCAGAAAATCTCCTGATACTTGAAAATTAAAGTCATTGGTATTCCATTATCCCATCAATTTCCATTCTACAGATGCTCTTATCCAATGAAATCATTTCTCATGAGAAATTATGGCTCAGAAGTGGGGAGGGGCCATGTCAAGTTTCCTAATGCGGGCTTTTAATAACCACTTCACAAGCCTGAAATATGAAACAGATTCTAGCATTAAACCAAGATGTTATGCAGATTAGCAGTGGGGTATGGTAATGAGAGCAAGTCCAAAATTAAAAGAAAGATGGCATCACGGCTGGCTTTCCTACTTGGTTTGCAGCTTTCTGAGAAGCCAGCTGACCAGATGAATTTAGAAACCCTAGAAGCATTATGTGACTTTATAAATCAGATGCCCTGCCCAGCTCCAGAGGTACACTCAGGATGAACTGGGTGGCAGTTCTGTGACTAACATTCTAGCAGAGGACAGCTAAGTGTTCTTTTATTCTTCAGTGGAGGAATCAAGGAGTTAAGAAGACTGTTCAAATAGTGGGTATGTTGCCCTCAGATAAACTTCTCTCAAATCCACAAGGAATCTAATTTTCTTTTGGACAAAAGTCCTGTCAAGCCTTCCCTCCAGAGCTTCTGTGGTTACTTCTGCCAGGAAGATCAATGAGAAGGTACTGTGGGAAGGTTCTCAACAATTACCAGAGTGACGGACTGAGCTTAGAACCAACCGGTCAATCCTTCATAACAGCTCTGAGAGCTCCAGATAGCAGATTTCCCAGACAGCAGCCTGATGTGTTACATGCATGCTCAGGGATAGTGTGGAATGAGGACTGGAAGAAAGTCAGCCTCTTCCTTCATGGCCAGCTGACATTCAAACAAGGAACTAACAGAGAAGGCCAAGCCCAGGGCTTTGCCTCTGCAATAGAGTAGAACACAAAAGTGCTGGGTGGAAATTTGGCAGGATATTCCTGAAAGGCAGCAGATGAATGCTGAATCTATAGCACCTACAAAGACCTATCATTGCAAAAGAGCACTTCTGCTGCACCCAAGAAGGATACATTTTCTTTAAAGGAAGAACAGCCAGTTGACAATCCTTGAAACACCAATTCCATTCACCACTTCCTCCTCTTCCTTACGTTATCCCAGAGAAAAAGAAAACAGGAATTAAATCTGCCCCATGAGCCTATCCACACACACTGCAGGTCAGTGTTATGAGAAGCATCCATCCAGCTATTGCCCTCCTCTTTTTTTTGACCTAAAGACTGCTTTATTTAATCAATACCTTCTTGTAGAGGTGAGTAATTTTCTTTGAAAGCTCAGGCCAAACTGGCAGTTAACCTTAACCTTCTCTCTACATATTTGGGTCTACAGAAAATGAAAATCAGGACTTCTTTGGCACCTACCTCAATGGAAATTTGAGGGCTTTCTTTAGGCAGAAACAGGCTGTCAAGAGCTCTTTTAGACCTGGCCCCAGCTATTCTGCAAGAGACGTGCACTTGGACAGGACCCACCCCTTTTGGCTAGCGCTCTGCCAATACAGAACCCTTGAACCTATGGAGGCTGCAAGGGACAATGCCCCAGGAAAAAGCAGTAGCCCTGTGTTCACTCACTGATCACATCACAGAATGCTGGCAACCGAACCAAGACATGGATGGACATGATGGATGATAAGCACATACAACAAATTAAGGGCAGAGGCAAGCACAGAGCCCTGGCCTCTTCAACCTGACACTGGTACAGGATAGGAATTGAAGGAGATTTCAAGAAAGAAAAACATACAAGATACAGAATTTAAGGGGAACAAGGCTAGGCTGGCTACCAGGGTTTGAACCCAGGGTTTAGGAAAGGACCTTGCTAACTTTCCTTAGTTTCTGAACAGTTAAGATGTACCATAAAGATCAAGCCAACTCCTCTTGGATGGTTTGCAACAATTAACTAGAGTAATTGCTAAGCTCCAATTGATTAGCCCAATGGCAAAGAACTATCTGTGCTCAAGATAACATAATGGCTAGACAGCAGGCTGACACTAAGTAGAAAGGAAAACCATCAACTACAAAAAGTCAGCCTCTTACCTTAAGGGCAGCCAACAGTCAATTCTACCCCTGATATGAACAGTGCCCACGTCCAATAGGACCACAAAAATCCCCTAAATATTTGAAAATATCCCAATATCAAACCAATTCAAGCATGCATATTTTTGCCAAGAGATGAGAGAGGTGGACTGATGTGATTGAGCAGGAAAATATTAATCTAAGCCAGGCACTGGTGGCTCACACCTGGAATCCTAGCTACTCAGAAGGCTGAGATCTGAGAATAATGGTTCTAAGCCAACCCACACAGGAAAGTCTGTAAGACTCTTATCTCCAATGAACCAGCAAAAAGCCAGAAGTTGAGCTGTGGATTAGGTGATAAAGTGCCAGCCATGAGTAAAAAACAACTAAAGGGCCAGCCATGAGTGAAAAACAACTAAAGGGCCCAGGTCCTGAGTTCAAGAGCCAGGATCTGAGCATGCACACACATACACGAAGAAAAAGCCAATTTAGTCCATATGTATGTACATATGTGCACATACATGAGATGTGAGTGAGTTTCAAAGAGGCAGGAACAATTATGGTAACAGCTAGGGCTGCAAGAAATACCATGTCCCATTAGAAAGGAGGAGAGAAGGAAGGTATATGGCATTCTGCACTCAGGGTACAGTGCTCTGAGACATTTTGGGGTATCCCTCCACAGGGACACCTCTATACCTCCTGGAGGGTCAAAGGTGGCAATTTCTTCAAGAACCAGAAATTCACCTTTCACCCCATCCAAGTGACCTTAATCTCCAAGAGGATCTTTGCACTCACTCCCAAGGAATTCACAGGACCTGAGAAACGAATAGGATGGGGAAACCCTAATAGGGAGAGGGAAGCCAGAAGGGCAGGGGTGACCTGAGTAGAAACACTTGGATCAGCAGGTGGGGGTGAGGGAGGGAAGCAGAGGTGATGGGGAAACCAGTCCAACAGAAAGCATCACACCCTGGGGATACAGGCATGTGCAGACAGAGTTCTCTCCAGAAAGAGAACACTGGACAAGGTCAGAGGACAGGAGAGGGCAACAGAAAGGCAGACAAACTGTAAAGTATGGAAAATAGAAATAAGAGTTCTATACTGGGCATCAAGGGCCTTAGGTTCTAATTCTGACTCTGCTGAGTGGACAAATCCCTGTCCTTGGAGCCTCAATTTACCTCATCTGGGAGAGAAAATGGAAAGAAGCCTAGACTCTTCAGGAGCTGACTCTGAGGACATCTACAGGAGGAGGAGGATGGAGAAGGAGGCGCAGGTTTGAAGTAAAACGAGAGACAGACAGACAGACAGATGAAGTAAAACGAGACGGGGGACCGGGGGGAAGGGGGGTGGGAAAGCATCCCAAGCTCCACCGCATCCAAGGAACTCACCTGTTCAAGGCAGGGACCACAGCTCCCGGCACCCCCCCACCCCTACCCCCACCCCCCGGCCCCAGGATACTGTTGAGCTGCAGGAAGACCAGGGTTGCTAGTACCAGAGCCACCACCTGCAGAAGCCGCTTCTCCTTCAGCCCCATGCTCTGCTGGCCCCACCGCACCGCCGCCAGCTCCAGGCTCCCGGCCTTCAGCGCTACTGCCTGGTGAAGGGCAACTCAAAGAGCACAAGCACCTCAGAGCCCACCCTGCTCCACCTCCAAGCACTTCCGCAGCTTGCCAGACAGGAAGCCGGAAGCTACCACTAAATTACCGCCATGGGGGGGGGGCTCAGCCGCCAACACCGATGTGGGGCACGGTGGAGCCATCAGGCCCCCAAACCTTCTTATAGACTGTCTACACAAGGCCTGTACACGTCGACCTCCACCTTCTTGTGAAGAGTTTCCATCTACCCGAGCACGACCTAGACATCGGACATTAGGTCTCCCCCCTCCTGAGCCGATGGTGTGTCCCGCTCCTCCCTGGCTCCCCACCGCGGGGGCGGTGAGGAAGTGCAAGAGTTGGGTTGTTGTTGGGCACTGACTGATGTACACTGGGCGCTAGTGCACAGGGTGCATTTTTGCGGGGTTCGAGTGTACCCCAGGATCTGATCCCAGCCTCCTTTGCTGGCTGAGCCACAGTCCAGGAATTCGAGCCCCTCCGGCCTTGCTTCTAGTGCTGGAGCCCCACCGATGTACAGCCCCCAGGGTTTGGGGCTCCACACTCACCTTGGCCAGGGCCTGAGGATACCAACACCTGCTTTGACCCCAGGATCTTAGTGTCCTCAGCCATGGAATGCGGTCCAGGCAGTGATCCATGTGCACTGTTCCACCCCCAGACCCTGGGTTTCTTCCTATCAAAGACTCCAGATGTTGAGTGTGTGTATGCTCATATTTAGAACCGAGTTCAGTCAGTGCCCTCTGCCCTGTGACACCTGCCTGCTGTCCCTACCAAAGTGATGGGAAGGTGATCCGAGCCTGTATGTGGGCCACTTCAACAAGCAAGTCCACTCATGTCCTCTGTACACTCAGTGTGTGCACGGAGCCCTTTCCAAAACTTTGGGTTCAGGGTTTGTCTCCATTCAGCTCTATTTGGCAAACCATCACTCAGCACCCATGTGTTCCAGACCCTGTACCAGGCTCCAGGAGGACGTGCAGCAAGCTCCAAGCCCTGGGAGTTGAAATGATTGTGGGCTGAAACACTAAACAAACATGCCATCACCCAACACAGGCTAATGTGTGCATGACTCTGAAGAAAGACTGGGCTCCCTGCTCCAGTGCTCAGCCCTTAACTGCTTCCTCCCTGATGCCTTCTGCTATGCCGCACTCCACACATGCCCTCTTGATTCTCCAGATGTTGAGTGTGTGTTGAGATCTGAGGATGGATCTCTGTTTGAAGGCAGCCTGGGGACAAACATCCGTGAGACTCTTATGGCCAATAAACTACTCAGAAAAAGACAGAAGCAGAGCTGTGGCTCAAGTGGTAGAGCACTAGCCTTAAGCAGAAAGAGGCTCAGGAACAGCACCCACTGGCCCTGAGTCCAAGCCCCAGGACTGGCAAAAAAAAAGAGTTAATCAAAACTCTCTTGCCTTCCCTGCCCTTCCTACTCAGCCTAGTGCTGGCTTTGTGTGCTTAGCACACAGAAATCCTGCTCTTTCTCATCTACACTGGCTACCTCATTCAGTGTCCATTCAAAGTTGAACTTTTTTTCTCAAGGTTAATGTTCTACTGTTGAGTCTCAACTCTACTTTGGCTTTTAGGTAGATAGTTGGAGATAAGAATCTCACAGACTTTTCTGCCTAGTCTGGCTTCTGGCCTCCATCCTCAGTTCTCAGAGCTCTGAATAGGTAGTATTATAAGTGTGAGTCACTGGCACCCAGCAAATTTGACTATTTTTTTTTATTCCTCATGTATGTGGAAACGTAGTATTTTTTAAATATCTCATTTATTTCACTAACAATATTTAAATATCCGTGCATGTTGTAGCATGGGTCCAAATGCCATTCTTTTTAAGATTGCATAATGTTCCATTGAATGAATATACCACATTTTGTTTATCCATCAAGGGACATTTGGGTTGTTTCTACCTTTCCACTACTGTGAATAAACATTTTATGTCTTTTACATTGAGCACCTGCTGTAACAGAGCAGCCAGAAGTATCCTTTCATAAGAAACCTAGGTTAGCTATGGGTCTCACCTGTGGCTTTCTTTCACATTAACTATCCATCAGAATCCTTAGAGCCAGTGTGACCGACATACAGCTTTTGCTTTTCTCTTAGTTACACTGATCTTGCTGTTTTCCTAAATAAATAAATAAATGTCCAACAAGTTGACAACTTTTTGGATTTGTCAACTTGTTGGATATTCATTTGCTCTTCTCTTCTCTAGAAACTTCTTCCTCTCAACCTCTGTGCAGACCTGGATGTTTGATGGCTCCTGACTATAGTCCTAGCCACTCAGGAGGCTGAGACCTGAAGATCCCTGTTCCAAGTCAGCCTGGGCAGACAAAGTTGACAGACTCCTATCTCTAATCAACTAGCAAAAAGCTCCAAGTGGAGGTTTGGCTCAAGTGGTAGAGCCCCAACACTGGCATACACACACACACACACACACACACACACACACAAATGATTGTGTGGTTCTCTCCATCTTCTCAGGAACTTGATCAGTGGTTCTGCCTCAGCAAGCCCTTCCCTGGACAGCTGATCTAAAATATTAACTTCTTTCCTCTCCCGTTCCTTGATTTTCCTCAGAGGAGCTCTCAGTTTGGGATTCCCTCTTAGGGTGTAAGCTGTAAGCTCACACTCTTTTCTATTACACCCTTATCTCTAGCAGAACCTTCTTCCTTTTATTGAAAATCAGAAAATTGGCTCTCCTTTTGGGAGAGGGGTTTGCAGAAAGGGCCTTCCCTCTTCTCTGGGCCAAGTAGCCCAAGTAGACCTGAGGTCTAAGGATTTTAGCTCATACACACCTCAACCATGGAAGGAAGACTGAGAACCTTCCTAGACTAGGCACATTGTAACTACTATATTCAGTAATTACTGTTTGAGCAAAGTATAGCAATCAAGGTCATAACAGGAGGGAAACAATTTGGAGTCATTCCCCTTCCCCTCTCCTCTTTAGCTCCATAGAGGACTCTGAAGGAAATTGGATTTGAGGTATGTTTTCGGTTGGTTTTACCTTCCCAGAGTCACTTATTGATCAAAGCTGCAAACCAGCTTCCTACAGTAGAGACTCTGCCCTAAGAACCCAGCTTTAATCCCCAACTTCTTTCATCACTTTTACAATATAGGTTATACCCAGTGGGGGAGGGGCTTCTGGGACTTTATCCTCCTCCCAGTGACAAGACAACTTGCAGGGGGGAAAAAAAATGGAGCTGAATGAAAGACCCTAGCCCCTAGGATACTTTCGTCAACAGGAGGGTGCCCCAGAAAACTCAGACTCCAGGCCAGGAGATGCAATAAGCAAGAGGAGTTTATTTGACATTTGCGCAAACGAACTCCCTGCCCCGGGTGGTCAGGGAGCCCCAAGCAGCAGTTACAAGCCTTTTTAAAGGCAAAAACCACAAGATTAATGCATAACACAAAGCATCCCATGATTGGTCCATTTAAAGGTCATCATACACACCAACAATCACTTTGCCACGCGGGAAATTTTGTAACACTCTTTGTAAAATGATTGGCGCAGGGGACTCAAGGGGGGTGGTTACCTTGGACAATAAGGGTTAGGGGAGTTCACATAGGTACAGACTTGTGATTGGTTGACATTTGGCCCAGTTTGTGGTCTGGCCAGGTGGTCATTGTCAAGGTTTGTCCCAGGGATGGCTTAATTAATCTGGAACTGAAGAACATGTACTATCTATAACCGCTGTCCTTGTCCTGGGTGGGCTGATATCCGGACATCTGGGCCGGCCAATACTTGAGTCACTGCCCAATTTTATCTCCCAGGGAAAGGGGGTCTGAATGCAAGCATATTTACAGAAGCAAAGTCAGCAGTTAGCAAGTTAATAATGGTAATGGTGAAGTGAGGTTCCTAATTTTTAACCCTTCATTCCCCACTTCTTCTCTGGAGTAATTTTAATCTTAAAATTTAGGATGTCTCTATATTATCTTGTGGGATGTCAGTTGTTCTCAATGCTTGGTATTTGGATCTCAGAACTAATAGATGGACTGCGCTGATCTTTTTCTTTTACAAAAGACACCAGTCTGTTGAGTATACAAGGTCCGATTGTAACAAAAGTAACAGTACCAGAGTCCCTTACAAATTTTTTTCCCACCAGTCCTGACTCCATGTATCACAGTTAACTTAATTTTATACCAGCTGTACTTGTAAGCTCCAATTTTAAGACATACTCATACCATTTGCGACATACTCATACCATTTGCTACATACTCATACCATTTGCTATATACTTAAACTTTCTGAGGTTTGTTTTTTTTTTCCTTTTTTTTTCCCCAAACAATTAAAGACAATCCTTACTTTTCAAATCCTTTCTTATCCAAAGGGGATACCAATTTTTCCCCAATTCCTTTTCCAAGGCTTTCTTTACTACCCCCCTCTCCTTTACAATTTTTTTTCAAGGCTTTTTTTTTTTTACTACCTTTTTTCTTTACAATTCCTTGAGCATCTTTGTGGCTGGAATTTAAAACTGCCCAATTTTCCTTTGGCTTGCGGAACCTTTATCTTAGAACAGCCTTAAGGCACCACTGTGATGTAGAAGCTTGCTAGATTTTAAGGCTAAGAGTATTACCTCTATTGATAACACACTCAGGATATTACCATACCAGAGCCAAACTAGGCTGTGACCATAGAGTGGATTTTCAGTCACTGTGCACTGAAGTACCTAAGACAAGCAAGCCAGTGATATCCTTGTCCTCAATATCCACTGTGGGAAGAGAGGGTTTCTGGATATTACCCAAAAGAATGTCCCACAAGATCTTAGATTTAGCAGCAGTCAACCAGGAAGCAGACTCAGGTGATGGAATCAGGCAGGAGTTCCTCCAGGTGGCTGTCAGGCCGTCGTTGAACTTTACCCATTAGCGTATGCAGCAGCAGCAGCAACCGCAGCAGCAGGGTCTCTCAGTGGCTCCAAGGGACTGTCACACCTCATGCTGGGCTGTAAATTCCTACACAGACTGGTTAAAGATGCATTGCATAGGCTTGGCAGGCTTTGATCCTGCTGGTTTTTAAGATCTTCAAACAATAGTCCGGGACAATTTACCAAAATCACAACTTTTTTACTAACCAGATATTTTTGTAAATAGACACAGAAGGCTTAGAAGGCTTAGTCTTGTAGCCATCTCTGACAGATGCAGTCTCCACACCTTGAACACCTACAACAGTTAACACTATTTTTTATGTCATCTATTTTGTCTCATTTTTTTCAAAACTGACTCTGGACCCTTGATCTTAAAAAGGGGGTAGAAGGGCGAAGGTCCATCTTTTGTAACTTCTTCAAGCTGACTACAGGGGTGTTGATCCTACCTAGCCAAGAACTTATAACCTTATCTTATTTTACAAAGAGGCCATCAGGGTTAGATGTCATTAAGAACAATATTTAACTTTTGACATCTGCACAGACCTTTTTTCCGGCTACAGCAGTGTAGCTTGTTTAGCACTCTGGTTTGCAAAAGCATCTTTCTAGATGGCTTAGGAATGTGATCTCTAATGATCCCAAACAATGCCTAAGTTACCTTTGTAGGCCTTTAGACAGATATCAATAGAAACACACTCTCAGGTTTACAAACTTTTTTCTAAGCAGATGAACTTCATGTAACTAGTGTCAGCTCAATTAGAGCTGCCAATTAGAGCTTTTGGCACATAAAGGGGTTGAGATTTAAACTATCCCCCACATTTTATAGCATTGGCTTTTTATTACTATCACAGAGGACTGGCAAGTTTCTGTCCCTTACAAGGTAGATAGTCCTGGACATTAGGCATGCTTATAAACTTTTTCCATGACCTCCCAGCTCTGACCAGTTTTGAAGGGCCACGCACAAATGACTCTAGGTTTTGACATTTCTGCCATCCAAGCAGTGGCTTACTGCCTCTGGATGCTCCTCCATCGCTTTTGTCCCAGGAGTGTCTTCTTCACATTGGGATAAATGCCTCATTGGCATTTCCCTTTAGCTGGTCGCTGGATTTGAACTCGGGGCCTGAGCACTATCCCTCAGCTCTACAGCTTAAGGCTAGCACTCTGCCACTTTGAGTCCCAGACTCGGGGCTTGAATGCTGTCCCCTAACTCTTCAGTCCTGGGCTAGTATTCTGCCACTGTGAGTCTCGAGCTTGGGGCTTGAGTACTGTCCCCTGACTCTTCAGTCCAGGGCTAGTACTCTGCTGGCTGAGTAGAGGTGACAGTCTCACAAGGACCTTTTTCTGCCGGGGCTGGCTTTGAACCAGTTTGCAGATCAATGAGTCTTATAAAAGGCCACTTTACTCCAATTAAAAGCAACAAGGCGGTCAACATAGAAGTAGCTTTTAAGCATGCTCTTACCTGAAACTTATTAAGAGTCAAAGTTACATCTGACAAACTTGTAAGAATCCTCTGTGCTTTGCTCTGGGCTCGCTGGAAACTTAAAAAAAAAAACCTATTAGAGCAAACTGGAATAGCAATTATTTTGGTAATCCTAATTTTTCCTTTGTGCACATTGAGGCCAATGTTAAGAACAATTTTACATTTAAACTTTATATCCAAAAATCCATTCCCTATTTTGTTTTAAAAACCTCCTATTAATCACCTTTAATATTTTATACTTTAGTTTTTATTTGCATTTTGAAAAGATCCCTTGAAATCTTGAGGCCAAGTGTCACTCATTGCCTCTTGGCTGCTTGTTTTAAAACAGACACACATTAAGATTTTTAAACTCAAATGACAATTTTCCTTAATGCAGGAATTATAGTCACCATCATTATACCATGAAACTAGACTTATCACCTCTATATCTTTTAAAAACATCTTAATTGTAAAACATTAAAAGCAAGTCACATTATACAGTAACTTTTTAACCCTCTTTTTTTAGGCCTTCCTAATTTTAATGTTAACACATCCAAGGGAAAGTTTTAGCAATACTAATCAGATCATCACATCACTCATTTTAACCATCATGTTTTCAGTGTCTATCTGCAGGGAAAGGAGAGGACAAAGATGGGCCACTCAGCCCCTTCTATGGAATGGGCACGCACCCAATCTGACTCTTTAGGGTTAGATGAACTGCGTTTGTGCCAGCTTGCCCTCTTTTACCATGCGTGGACTCCTCCCAGGGCCTGTCCCACCATGCATGGCCAGCTGAACTGCACTTCTGCTTGTTTACCCCTCACCCCTAAAGGTCTTCTGTTGGCTTCTAGTTTTCCCTTTTCTTATCTCTTGGTTCTCAAATGAAATACACAGTTTTAGACAGACAGAACAAGTAACATCTTTGACAGTGTTAAACTAACCTTTACATTTAAATTTTTAATATTTATCCCCAAATTTTAGCCAAGGGAATTAAATCCCGCACTGCCAATGCATTTTTGTTAAGCCAGATAACTTGATCACAGTATAAACAGTCTTATGCATTTTAAAATATTGGTTTTTAAAATACCAGATTTTCTAATTTGCAAGTTAAAGAATCTTTAAAAAGCCATTTAAAACAATATGAAGATTTTTAAAAATCTTTGGTAGTGTCCAAACCTCATAACCTTTTGAATTTTTAAATTAAAATTCACCCAATTGTTACAGCATGCTGACAATTCTTATCTTTGAACACATTCACAGACACACACAAAACACTCACATAGATCTTAAAGTGCGCAAAAACCAAAATCAGTTGTACGTACACCTTTTAAAGTTTTTAAACAAAAATTGAAGACAGTATTTCTTTTAAACTAGGTACCTTTGTTGGGCTTTATTTTCCCAGAGCTTGCTTATCTAGCAAGGCAATTCACTAATTAGTCTTTTGAATCTCTTAGGGCTGGGGGAGGGGGTCACCTAAAACTAAACTGGCCAGATTTTTTTTTAATCCAATTTTAGACAAGAGCACTTTACAAATTGTTACATTGTCAGGACTAGCTGAAAAAGTCCAAGCTAGGCACACAGCCTTCTACACCCTCCCTGCTGGCAGCCTCCACAAGGAGAAAATGCAGCCTGAGGCTTGAAAGGAACCAAACTAGCCCAGCAACCTTCCATGCCTCACAGGGAGGGTGGGCATAGCAGGTCTGTGGCAGAGCCCAGTTGGAACTTTTATTCCCCCAGAGATGTTCAAATAAATAACAAAAACACAGATAAACACAAAAACCAAGGATCCACATGTAAAACTGGTATCAATTCTAAAACAGAACTAGACAAGAACTAAAGGCTGAGTTGGGGACTAATGGGCCCCAGTTTATCCCTACCGGAACTCTGTGCTGTTCTCACTCAGCAAGCTGAATCCAGAGTCTGCTGAGTGAGCCTGTCACACTCACCCAGAACTTCCCTACCTCAGAAAACATAAAACAAACACACACACACTAAAGTAAACAAGACAAACAAGTGGCCACAAAGACAAAATCAAGTCTCAGTAAACAGGGGACTCAACCCCCCCTACTCACCTCCGGAGGATTTTTCTCTTAGATTTCTGCAGACTTTGACCCAGGGGCCTTCCAAGGTGGAGGAGTATTCCCAGTCGTCTTGGAGCAAGGGAAAAGAAAATCCCTAGCGGCCGTCCCCTCAGACTGACAGGTTCTCCCCCATGCTCAGACCCCCGAGCCAAGGCCCGAGGCTGAGATCTAACTGGGGCCACTCGCAGGTGGTCAGTGGCAATTTCATAATTGACAA
Source organism: Dipodomys ordii (assembly GCF_000151885.1). Lineage (NCBI taxonomy): Eukaryota > Metazoa > Chordata > Mammalia > Rodentia > Heteromyidae > Dipodomys > Dipodomys ordii. The sequence goes on from NW_012267226.1 coordinate 901,142, forward strand.
ACAAGCAAGTTACAAAAGCAGAACCAGCAGTTTTTGTTTCTAAACGAACTAGGACAAGGTCTCGGGTGTCTAGGAGTGGACTAACTTGTTGTCCCATCTCTATAGAGAATACAAAACACACACTAAAAACAAGTAACACTGAACAGAGACAGACAAAACTAGACGCCGCGCGGCAACGGAGTACAGATGAGGAAGGAATTACAGATGGGAGTGGCCGGCCTCGCCTAACCTCCCCAGAACAGAGACACTCGGATCTCCTCCTTCCTCCAGACGACCCTGGAGCAGGACTCCAGGGCGGGACTAGGGTACTGGGCACATCTGCTTTTCCCTCTAGTCCAAATACAGATTTGGATCCCAGAACATAAAACAAAAACGACAAACACGAAAGACAAGAGCTCTATCTTACCTCCTGTCGGTCCTGGAATCTGGGGTTTGGGGGCACCTGGTTCCCGGCCAATGCACCAAATGAAAGACCCTAGCCTCTAGGATACTTTCGTCAATGGGAGGGCGCCCCAGAAAACTCAGACACCAGGCCAGGAGATGCAATAAGCAAGAGGAGTTTATTTGACATTTGCGCAAACGGACTCCCTGCCCCGGGTGGTCAGGGAGCCCCAAGCAGCAGTTACAAGCCTTTTTAAAGGCAAAAACCACAAGATTAATGCATAACACAAAGCATCCCATGATTGGTCCATTTAAAGGTCATCATATACACCAACAATCACTTTGCCACGCGGGAAATTTTGTAACACTCTTTGTAAAATGATTGGCGCAGGGGACTCAAGGGGGGTGGTTACCTTGGACAATAAGGGTTAGGGGAGTTCACATAGGTACAGACTTGTGATTGGTTGACATTTGGCCCAGTTTGTGGTCTGGCCAGGTGGTCATTGTCAAGGTTTGTCCCAGGGATGGCTTAATTAATCTGGAACTGAAGAACATGTACTATCTATAACCGCTGTCCTTGTCCTGGGTGGGCTGATATCCGGACATCTGGGCTGGCCAATACTTGAGTCACTGCCCAATTTTATCTCCCAGGGAAAGGGGGTCTGAATGCAAGCATATTTACAGAAGCAAAGTCAGCAGTTAGCAAGTTAATAATGGTAATGGTGAGGTGAGGTTCCTAATTTTTAACCCTTCAGACCACTGACTGAAACTCAACCAGAACTGGTACTTTCAGGAGTAAGCCCTCCTATTGGGACAGTCATAGACATTAAATGAGATAATATATAATAAAGTCTTATCTCGTCCCGGTGACTCAAATCTATAATCCTTGCTACTCAGGAAGCTCAAGTGTGAGGACTGGGCTTGAACTAGGTGCTTTAGGCCTTGTCCTTCAGCTCAAAGCTGTAGTGCACTACAACCTGAGCCATAACATCACTTCCAGATTTTTCTGAGTAGTTTATTGGAGATAAGAGTGCCATGGCTTTCCCACCTAGGCTGGCTGTAAACCACGATCCTCAGATCTCAGCCTCCTGAGTAGCTAGGATTACAGGCTTGAGCCACTAGGGTCTGGCTGGCTCTCACCTTTCTGATGTCATCTCCCCTCATTCGCTTTCTTACATAGAACCAGCCACACACCCCTTCCTCCTGGTCCTGAGTTCATTCCAGCTCTGAGACTTTCACCTTAGCTATTGCCTTTGCCTGATGTTTTTCCATACTCCCCCTAAAGCGGGCACCCTCTCACCCTACAGGTCTTGGCTTCAATGCCACCTATTCACAGAGACCCTTTGTGTGTGTGTGTGTGTGTTTTGGGATTTGAACTCAGGACCTGGGCACTGTTGCTTAGCTTTTATTTTTTCCTCAAGGCTGGCATTATACACCTTGAGCCACAATTCCTACTTATGACTTATTGCTAGTCAGTTGGAGATAAGAATTTCACAGACGTTTTTGCCCAGGCTGACTTCGAACCATGATCCTCAGATCTCAGTCTCTTGAATAGTTAGGATTACAGGCATGAGCTACCAGTGCTGGACACACAAGGACTCTTTTAAGCACCCTTATGTGCACTTTTTTTTGGTCGGTCATGGGGCTTGAACTCTGGTCCTGGATGCTGTCCCTGAGCTCTTCAGCTCAAGGCTAGCCCTCTACCTCTTGAGCTATAGTGCCACTTCTGGTTTTCTGGTGGTTTATTGGAGATAAGAGTCTCACGGACTTTCCTGCCTGGGCTGGCTTTGACCGTGATCCTCAGATCTCAGCCTCCTGAGTAGTTAGGATTACAGGTGTGAGCCATTATGTGCACTTTTTATCTTGCTATGTTTGCTTCATGTATTCATTTATTTACTTGATTGTCATTGGGCTTCCCGAAACAGATGATTGATTGGGCCTTGGGTAGGTGCCCTGTCTGCTCCTGGCCTACACTGTGGACTGTTTACACCAGACAAATATCTGAAAAATGGAAATTTCTCTCTCTTCCCACTGTCCCCTTGCTACTTCCTTTTTAATTTTTTTGTGTGTGTGGCTCTGGGCCTTGAACTTAGGGTCTGGGCACTCTCCTTTCCCTGAGTTTTTTGCTCAAGGCTGGCACTCACTTGAGCCACAGCTCCACTTCCAGAAATTTGGTGGTTAATTGGAGATAAGAATCTCACAGATACCCATTGTTGATGGCTCACACCTGTAATCCTAGCTAGTCAGGAGGCTGAGATCTAAGGAGCATGGTTCAAAGTCAGCCAGAGCAGGAAAGTCTGAGACTCTTATCTCCAATTAATGCTACCTTAAGTAGAAATTAAAGAGAGTGTACCAAAACATTTATGATAATTAACTACCTCTGAAGAGTTCTAACCATTAACTCATGGCCTTATTTTAAAAATCTGAGGCAAGGTCCTGGTAGCTTATGCTTGTAACCCTAGATACTCAGGAGGCTGAGAGCTGAGGATCACAGTTCCAAGCCAGCCTGGACTAAAAAGTCTGTGGGTCTCCATCTCCAATCAACCAGCGAAACACTGAGCTGTAGCCATGGATCAAATGGTAGAGCTCTAGCAGTTCAAACAAGCCAAGCAAGTACGAGGCTAAGAGTTTAATACCCAATATCAGAAAAAAAGAAAAGGGAAAAATTAATGCTAATAAAAATTAATGTAATCATTTCATATTCTATCCAGTTTAGTTGATAATTAAGATTAACATCCATTAGCCAGACATGAATGGCTCACACCTGTAATCATAGCTACTGAGGATATCTATTCACAGTTCAAAGCCAGCCTGAGCAGGAAAGTCCATGAGATTCTTTTCTCTAATTAACCACCAAAAAGACAGAAGTAGAGTTGTAGTTCAAGGGACAGAGCACTAGCATTGAGTAAAAAATGTTCAGGGATAGTGCCCAGGCTGTGAGTTCAAGCCCAAGGACCAGCACATAATAAACAAACAAACAAACAAATGACTAACCACCACAGTCTTCAGCTAGAAATTCTACCTGTTCAACTGCAAAATGTGAAAGGCTTAGCAAAGAATTAACAATCTCAGCAAAGAAATTAAAGACATGAAGAAAACTCACTGGAAATTTTTGAACTAAAAAATACAAGAAAAAAACATTAAAGCTTAAACAATCAATGGGAAGGCAGAAAAAAACAACAGAGAACAGATAGATGGAACAATAGAATATATACAGAATATATGAACAGTAAGAAAATAAACTAAAAAATAATCAGGACTCTGGGTGCCAATAGTTCATGCCTATAATCCTAGGTAGTCAGGAGGCTGAGATCTGAGGATTGCAGCTCAAAGCCAGGCAGGTCAGAAAAGTCCCTATGAGACTTTTATCTCCAATTAACCACTCGAAAATGGGAAGTGATGTTCTGGCTCAAATGGTAGAGCACTGGCCTTGAGCACAAAGAGTCTCAGGGAGAGCACCAAGACCCTGAGTTCAAGCCCCACAAATTACCAAAAAAAGCAGGACTATAATAACAAAAGGACATATCTCCGTGTTACTAGAGTCTTGAAAGGGCAGGAGAGAAAGAAAGCAGGACTGAAAGAGTACTTAAAAAAAGAAAAAGTGGTTGCATTTTACAAGAGACATAAAACTACAGATTCAAACCAGCTAAGTAAATCCTAAACAAGATAATCCCCCAAAACCCACTCTAGCACACACAATATGATTAGATATCTAAAAAGTAAAAGGAAAGGGGAGGGAAGGAAAAGGAAGGGGAAGGAGAAAATAAATGGGAAGGAGAAAATAAAGGGGAAGAGAAGAGGAGGGGAAGGTAGGGGAGGGGCTTAGAAGCATCCAGAGGAATCAACACCTTGCTTGTGAAATCCAATTCAAATGGGTTTCTTTCTCATTAGAAAAGTGGTCATTTCCAGATGGCAAGGGGCACAGGAAAACTTTGAATATACTGGAAGTGATTGAGTAGTGGTCTCATGATAAAGGATCTTTATATACTCAGGAAGTATGCTTTTTATTTTTAGTATGTAGATATTTCTCAACAATGTAAAAACTACAGGCTGTTGATTACTGGTTTGGAACAAGAAGAGACTGGGGATAAATCAGCTATATTCTCACAGATTCCTCTGGAGCTTGGGATAGGATGGTTTGACATCTACAGCCTCTACTACTACCACACAGCCTACTTGTGGGTGAAATGGGGCTGAATATGTGAAGGAGTATGGTCGCATTTCAATGAGGTCATCAGAGTGTAGGAGCTACAATGTCCTTATAATTCCTTCCATTTCTCATTATTACGCTAGTCATTGTCAGAACCAATCAGAAACACTGATTTCAGAGCCTTGTAACTAATCCAGAGTTTTTTTAAATAAAAATACCATACACAGGAGTTACAATTACATGGGCAAGATAATGAGTACATTTCTTTTTTTTTT
>NW_012267226.1:907078-915663 GCF_000151885.1 Dipodomys ordii
GTGGGCTTTCTATTGATCTTGCTAGCTATGTACTTTGCCATGCAATTTCATGCAATACCATTTCATGCAATGTCCTACATTTTTTGATTTGTTGTGTTTCTGGGTCTCTATTAAGAAAATTTCAGCCTGTGCCAAGGAGACCTAGGGTTTCCCCTATTCCATCCTGTAATGTTTTCAGAGTGTCTGCTTTGACTCCGAGGTCTTTGATCCATTTGGAGTTGATTCTGGTGCATGGTGATATATAAGGATATAGCTTTAGTTTTCTACAAGTGATTAACCAATTTTGGCAGTACCATTTACTGAAGAGGCTGTCTTTCTTCCATTCTATTTTTTTGCTCCCTTATTGAACATTAGATGGCTATAGGTCTGTAGGTTCATTTCTGGGTTTTCAATTCTATTCCATTGGTCCTGAAGTCTGTACTTGTGCCAGTACCAAGCTGTTTTGATTTCTATGGCTTTATAGTAGAGTTTGAAATTTGGTATTGATATTCCTCCAGCACTGTTCATTCTGTTAAGGATCATTTTTGCTATTCAGGGTCTTTTATTGTTACATATGAATTTTTGGATTGCCTCTTCTATTTCATTCAAGAATGAGGTTGGAATTTTGATAGGTATCACATTGAATTTGTGGATAGCCTTGGGAAGTATTGCCATTTTCACGATGTTGATCCTTCCAATCAAGGAGCATGGGAGGTTTTGTCACTTTCTAAATACTGTTTTGATTTCCTTTTCAGGTTTTTAAAGTTTTCGTCATAGAGGTCCTTTACTGCTCTGGTAAAGTTAATTCCTAGGTATTTTATTTTTTTGTGGGGCTATTATGAATGGAGCTGCTTTCCTAATTTCAGCCATACTTTCCTCATTGTTGGCATACAGAAAAGCCATTGATTTTTGAGGGCTAATTTTATTCCCTGCTACTTTGCCAAATTTTGAATCAGCTTGAGTAATTTAGGAGTGGAGTCTATGGGATTCTTTAATTACAAGATTATGTCATCTGCAAAGAGGGAGAGTTTTACTTCATCTTTCCCTATTTGGATCCCTTTTATGTTTGCATCTTGTCTTATTGCTGTAGCTAGGCATTCTAGTACTAGATTGAAGAGAAGTGAAGATAGTGGACATCCTTGTCTTGTTCCTGAGTTAAGAGGAAATGGCTTTAGTTTTTCACCATTAAATATAATGCTGTATTTATAAGATTATGTCTTTGTTGCCTTGTATGTCCCTCCCCCATGGCACAACCCCTGTTTTCACTATATATGATGGTGGTATATGTGGAGGGGAAGGGAAAAAACAAATTGTTAAAACATGGATACAGGAGGACCCATTGCAACAATGAGATGTACAAGTCGTTATGTCGAAAAATGAACTTTACAACTTTGCGGGGGGATGGGGGGAGGACTTGAAGGGATGGGAAAGGGAAACAAAGCAGGAGGCTACAATGCCTGATAAGAAATGTGCTCATTATCTTACCCAGGAATTGTAACCCTTCTGTACAGTATTTTCACAATAAAAACATATTTTAAAAAACAAAAAATAAATATAATGCTGGCTGTATTTATGGTATTGAGGAATGTTCCATGGATTCCTATTTTTTCCAGACCCTTCATCATAAAGGGGTATTGGATCTTGTTAAATGCTTTTTCTGCATCTATTGAGATAACCATGTGGTTCTTATCCTTGCTCTTGTTGATGTGATGAATTATATTGATTTGCATATACTGAACAAGCTTTGCATCCTTGAAATGAATCCTGTTTGATCGTGGTGTATGATTTTTTGGATGAATTGTTGAAGTCCATTCGCCAAAATTATGTTGAGAAGTTTTGCATCAATGTTCATCAAATAAATGGCTCTAAAGTTCCCTTTCTTTGATGAGTCCCTTCCTGGTTTAGGGATGAGGGTTATGATGGCTTCGTGGAAAGAGTTCGGTAGTTAACTTTCTTTTTCAATTTCCTTGAAGAGTTGGAGGAGAATTGTTGTGAGCTCTGCTTTGAAGGCCTTGTACAATTCCATGTAAAACCACCTGCTCTTGGACTTTTCTTAGATAGGAGGTCTGTTATTGCTGTTTCTATTTCATTGCTTGATATAAGCCTATTAAGATGGCTTAACTCATCTTGGTTTAGTTTTGGCATGTCGATATTTGCTAGGAAAAGGTCCATTCTTGCCAAGTTCTCAAACTTATTAGCACAAAGGTTTGAGAAGTATTCCCTTCTAATCGTCTGAATCTTGGTTGTTTCTGTGGTGATGTTTCCATTCTCATCTCTGAGTTTGTTTATTTGGGTGTGTTCTCTTCTTTTTCTGATAAGAGTTGCTAAGGATTTGTTAATTTTTTTGAAGAACCAACTCTTTGTTTAGTTGATTCTTTCTATAGTTTTTTGGATTCTAATTCATTTAATTCTGATTTAATTTTAATTATTGCTTTCCATCTACTAGATTGGGGTTTATCTTGCTCTTTTTCAAGGAGATTCAGATGTTTCATTAAGTTGTTGGTTTCAGATCTCTCCAATTTGTTGATGTAGGGACTCAAAGCAATAAACTTGCCTCTGAATACTGCCTTAGTTGTGTCCCAGAGGACCTGGTATTTTGTGTGCTCATTTTTGTTGAATTTCATTAACATTTGAATCTCGTTTCTAATCTTTTCCATGATTCACTGGTGATTCAACAGTGTGTTGTTCAGCCTCCATTTGTTACAAGACTTCTTTGGTGGCTTTTGGTGTTGAGTTCTAATTTTATTCCCTTGTGGTCAGAGAGAATGCAAGGTATAACTTCAATGTTTCTGAATTTGGACAAGTTTGCTTTGTGACCTAAAATGTGGTCTATTATGGAAAATGTTCCATGTGCTGCTGAGAAAAATGTGTATTCCGGTGCTGCTGAGTGAAATATTTGTTACATGTCTGTTAAATCTAGTTGGTCTATGCAGTTGTTTAGATCTGCGGTTTCTCTGTTGAGTTTTTGCTGAGTTGATCTAGCTAGTGGGGAGAGTGGTGTGTTAAAGTCCCCAACAATTAATGTCTTTGGATCTATGTGAGATTTGAGGGAAAGTAGTGTTTCTTGGATAAATTTGGCGAATAGATATTTAGCATTGTAATATCCTCCTGAAGGAGAGATCCCTTAATTAGTATGTAGCCACCTTCTTTATCTCTTCTCACTAATTTTAATTTGAAGTCTATTTTATCTGATATTAGGATTGGAACTCCTTCCTGTTCATGGGGGCCGTTTGCTTGGTAGATTTTTGTTCCAGCCTTTCACTTTCAAAATGTGTTTGTTTTTATGGGCAAGGTGTGAAGTGACTCCTGAAGGCAGCAGATAGAAGGATCTTGCTTTTTAATCAAACTAGACAGTCTATGTCGCTTAATTGGAGAGTTAAGTCCGTTAATGTTGAGAGACAGGATTGAGAGGTGTTTGGGAGTTCCTGCCATTTTATCCACCTTCTTGGGGGTTGTGCCAACTGGGTTCTTCCTATGGTTCTTGGATTCTCAGTTTGGGAGTGGTGTCTTGTCCTTTATTGTAGTCTTGTTGGTTTTCTATGTGTAGGATATCCTTAAGAATCTTTTTTAAGGCTGGTTTGGTGGAGATATATTGTTTCAGTTTTTCTTTGCTATGGAAGGTTTTTATTTGACCTTTGGTTATGAAGGAGAGTTTAGCTGGGTACAGTATTCTTGATTGATAGTTGTTTGTCTTTAGTGCATGGCATACATCATTCCAGGCTCTTCTTTTTTTGAGGGGAGGGGTCCAGTCATGGGGCCTGAACTCTGGGCCTGGGCGCTGTCCCTCAGCTCTTCAGCTCAAGGCTAGCACTCTACCACTTGAGCCACAGTGCCACTTCTGTCTTTTTTCTTTTTGCTTATGTGGTGCTGAAGAACTGAACCCAGGGCCTCATGCGTACAAGGCAAGCGCTCTACCACTGAGCCACCTTCCCAGCCTACTCTAGGCTCTTCTTGTTTTAATTGTGGCTGCTGAGAAATTTGAGGTGATTCTAATTGGTTTCCCTTTAAAGGCAACTGATCTTTTATCCTTGACAGCTTTAAGGATCTTTTCCTTGGTCTGAATTGATCCTGTGCAGATCCTATGACAGTGGGATGTACTTTTCTGGTGTGATCTATTTGGGGTTCTAAAATCTTCTTGTGTCTGAATAGGCCTATCTTTTTGCATGTTTGAGAAATTTTCTGCTAGGATCCTGTTAAACAAATTTCCTAGACCATTAACTTCTGTCTCTATGTGCTCCTCTACACCCATTATCCTCAGATTAGGCTTTCTGATGGTGTCTTCCAAATGTTGAATAGATCTATCATACTTCTTTGATTTGTCTTGGATAGTTGTATGTTTCTCTTTAATATGTAGGCTGTCTTCAAGCCCCAAGTTTTGATCTTCTGCATGGTATAACCTACTGTCAAGAGTTTTGACTTTGTTATTCATTTCTTTTCCTTCTAATTGGTTGGCTTTGATAGCATCAAATTCTTTGTTGGAGCTTTGTTTTAAATCTTGTATGAATTTCTTTATTTCCTTAATTTAGTGTTCAGTGTTTATTTCTCAAATCACTTAATTGTTTGGTTATGGAGACTCCCATTCCTTCTGTTGGGCTCCATTCACCATTCCATTTGTGGTCTCCCTGACTTCTTTTAGCGGTCTGTTTGTGGATTCCATGAATGCCTCTATTGATCTTTGTCTATTCTTATCCCACTCTCACAATTCTTATATCACTCTTTGATCAGCTTCCTCTCATTCACGCAACTCCTGTAGTTCTCTTTGACTGTTCTCAGCCTGCTCACACCACTCATGACTTTCTCTTTGTCTCTTCTCAGCCTGCTTATACAATTCCTGTCTATCTCGTTGACTGTTCTCAGCCTGCTCATGCAATTCCTTTATTTCTCTTTGACTATTCTCAACCTGCTCATTCAAGTCCTGTATCAATCTTTTAGTAGCTTCCTCATGCTCAGGAGATTCCTGTATTAATCTTGGCTTTGCCTCTTCTCTCCATATCATACTCACACTGAGTCCTTTGCAGGTGTTCAATCTTTTCATTCACCATGTTTATCAGTAGTGTTTGTAGAACTTTTTGGGAACTGTCCTATGGATTATTCATTATCTGTTCTGCCACCTGATTATCATGAGTGGGAGTTGAGATACCCAAACTTGCCATTTTTCTTGTGTTTTTCCGACTTGTTCTGCCAATTTGCTATGAAAGTAACACCAATTGGCAAGGTAATTGCAGCCTGACTTCAGAGACACAGCCTCCTGCTGAGAAGGGAAGGAGCTACAAAATGGACATTGAAAGCAAATCACTCTGGAGCAGCTGTCTGGAAGCACTTCCCAAGTGAGACACTGGGTGTGCAAAATGACCTCACCCCAAGGTTTTCTCAGCTCACATACCTGTTCTGGCATGGCCAACCACACCCCCACCCCCAAGAACTCACTCTACAGAGGCTTCTTGCTCTCTTCCCCTTCTGAGACACTGGCTGTGAAAAACCCAGCAGTTGGAAATACAGCCATCTGCTTTAGGATGTCAAAAAATAAATTGCAGCTGGGTACTGGGTGCTCATCCCTGTAATCCTAGCCACTAAAGAGGTTGAGATTTTAGGTTGCAGGTGCAAAGCCAGCCTGGGCAGGAAAGTCCATGAGATTCATCTCCAAGTGTCCATAGCAAGCAAGAAGTAGAACTGTGGTGGTTCAAAGATGGCTGGACCTCCACCTCAAGTTTCTGGACTGAGGCCCAAGTATTTGTCAAACATCAGGTGAGATGGAAGCCACTTGTCCTTTTTCACCTTGGTAATCACTGAAGGATTACCTCTGGTTATCATCCACACATGATCCAAGACTGTTTTTAAACTCCGAAGATGGTGAGATTTCATGGGCAACTTTCAGGTGAGATAGAGAAGCAGATAGGATCTAATCATTGAGGTGACCTTCTTCCCTTTTTGTAAGCTGGAACAACAGCTCAGTATTTCATTTCCTTTTCCTTTGCTTCATTTGCTCTGGGAAGGACTACCTCCCAGCCCTCTCTGCAAGGCTTGGTTGCCAGACTGAGACCAGAGACTGAGGGCTTCCAGGCAGCTTGATTGTTCCCTACTGCTGCAAGTGGCCTGAACATACCAAGCCCTCTGTGGTCTCAGTCCATGTTGAGCTGCTAGTACAGAGCAAGAGATGGCTGGACAGCGCTCATGGCTGGAGCAAGAGAGGCAAGACAAAGCTCTCTAAATAATTCTGAACAGCCTGAAAGGGACCAGGAGGTTTTGCAGGGTTTGTGGGCAGAATTTCAAGAGCTTTCATCTCAAAAGATTCAAGGCATGGGGCAGAGCTGGGACTGAAAAGAGGGTCTACCAGGATCGAGGGCAATGTCAAATTCCAGAGAGAAGCTCCTTCAAATTCTAAATTTTCTTGTTTTGTGCCAGGTCTAGGGGCTTAAACTCAAGGCATAAGCACTATTCCTTTTGTGTTCAAGGCTAGCACTCTACCACTTGAGGCACAGCTCCACTTCTACTTTCTTTTTGGTGTTTAGTTGGATATAAAAGTTTCACAGACTTCCTGCCAGGAGATTGGCTTAGAACTGCAGTTATCAGCTCTCAGCTTCCTGAGGATTCCAGGTATGAGCCACCAGCACCTGGCTTCATATTCTAAATTTGACCTTGAAGCTGGGCACCAGGGGCACCTACCTGTAATCCTAGCTCTCAGGAGGCTGAAATCTGAGGATCACAGTTCCAGGCCAGCCCAGGCAGGAAAGTCCATGAGACTCTTACCTCCAATGGACCACAACAAAGCCAGAAGTAGTACTGTGGCTCAAGCGGTAGAATGCTACCCTTGAGCAAAAAAGCTAAAGTGTACCACCCAGACCTAGAATTCAAGACCCAGAATAGGCAAAAACAAAACAAAAAGCAGCAACAACAAAAAAACACAACTGAACTTGACCCCAAAGTCATGAAGGAATAATATTTGTCAATATAGTAAAAGATAGAACATATATTTTTAGAATAAGTAACCTTAATTTATAACTTCTGACTTTTCAGACAGGTGATGTATGGGCCTCCATTTTTATTCTTGGTTAGGTCTTGTTGATTTAGAGTAAAAGTGACCTTTGGAGTAACCCAGGGATGTGAGTGGTTAAAGAAGTATGATTACTGTGGGAGGATCTTTGCTGTTCCCTGGGGTAAAAATTAACAGCTAGAAGTCCCAGCCACCACTGTATCCTTAGGGCCTGTAGGCATGCAGAAGGGATTTTTCTCCTACTGGGAGTAGAGGGTAAAAACTGGTTCCAGTTTAATGAGAGCAATGTTTTACCTCATCTAACATTAAAAAGAAGCCTCCAGACCAGGCATAGAAGTACATTGCTGTAATCTCAGTAGGGAGGCAAAATCTCAGTTACTAGGAGGACGGATAGTGAGGACAGCCCAGGCAAAAGTATGGGACCCTGTCTCAAAGCAGAACTGAAGGCATGACTCAAGAAATGAAGCAGTTACCTAGAACATGTGAGGCCTTGAGTTCTATCCCTGGTACAAAAAATATGTTAATTTTCTTAAAAAAGAGAAGTCTGAATCTTGTTAGGTTTAGATATGAGGTTCTCAGAAAGTTGTACCTTTGTAGAGTGCTAACCTTGAGCAAAAGAAGCTCAGGGAATGGTCTGGGTAGGTGGCTCAGTAGTAGAGTGCTTGCCTTGCAAGCTTGAGGCCCTGGGTTCAATTCTTCAGCACCACATAAGTAGAAAATGCCAGAAATGGCACTGTGGCTCAAGTGGTAGAGTGCTAGCCTTGAGCTGAAGAGCTGAAGGACAGCACCCAGGACCAGAATTCAGGCCCCACAACTGACAAAAAAAAAAGAAGCTCAGGGAAGGTGCCCTGAGTTCAAGTCCCAGAACTGTGAAAAAAGAATGTGCTCAAACCAATAAACTACTAAGAAAATGCTGGCAATGGCCATGGGGCTCCAATGGTAGAGTGGTAGCCCTGAGCAAAAGAAGCTCAGGAACAGAGCCCAGGCTCTGATGTCAAGCCCCATGATTGCCAAAAGAAAAAAGAAAAAAAAGGAATGTGCTCAGGAAGTGCTGCTATTCCCAATAATCCATTTGCTTTAGTCAAATAATTATATTCCTAGCTTATTCTTTGAAGAGGACATTTGTTTAACAAACACAGACAACAACAGAAGAGCAGAAATAGGGCCTATTCCATGGGTCTGTACTCAGGACTTGAGGAAATCAGGGATAGGTATGAATCATGGGAGAGTTGTTTAGATTTTCTTAAGAACTCTTTGGCTTTTAGTGACCTGGTGGCTCACTCCTGTAATTCTTGCTACTCAGGAGGCTAAGATCTAAGGATCCTAGTTCAAAGCTAGACCAAGCAAGAAAACCCATGAAACCCTTATCTCCAATTAATTACCAAAAATATGGAAGTGAAGCAGTGGCTTAAATTAGCAGAGCTTTAGCCTGGACCAATAAGCTTAAGACCTGCATCCAGGCCCTGAATTCTAGCTCCAGGGCCATCATAAAATGAAAACCAAACAAATAAAAAAAAAAAACAGTTGTTTAAGGATACAGGTGGATCTGATGCAACAATGAGAAGTACAAGTGGTCATGTCCAAAACGAGCTTTACAACGTCGGTGCGGGGGGGG
>NW_012267226.1:915753-960622 GCF_000151885.1 Dipodomys ordii
AAAGGAGGAGGCTGCAATGCTTGGTAAGAAATGTACGCATTATCCTGCCCATGCAATTGTAACCCCTCTGTACAGTATGTTCACAAATAAAATAAAATTAAATTAAAAAAAAATCGTGGGAAGCCAGGTGCCAGTGGCTCACGCTTACTCCTAGCTACTCAGGAGTCTGAGATCTGAGGATCACAGTTCAAAGCCAGCCCGGGCAGGAAAGATCATGAAACTCTTATCTCCAATAAACCACCAGAAAACCGGAAGTGGTGTTGTAGCTCAAGTGGTAGAGCTCTAGCCTTGAGCTGAAGGGCTGAGGGACAGCACTCAGGCCCAGCGTTCAAGCCCAATGACCAACAAAAAAAAGGCATGTGTAACCTTTTTAATAATAAAGGAGAACTCAAACACAATGTTAAATGCCTGTAGTTGTAGCCACTTGGGGGGCTGAGGTAGGAATATCATTAGAGCTCAAGAGATTGAAATCAACCTGGATAACATAATGATACTCCTACCTAGAAGTAATACTACCATCACCACCACTACTACTAATAAGAGTAGTAGTAATAGTAGTAGAGAAAGCATGGTATGTCACAAGTAAATGTAAATGCAATGTCCACAGGAGTAAAATAGGTTACATAAATGTGTAAATATGTTCAAGGAAAGCCAACACGACAATCATAAAGACAAACAACACATAGCCTCAGTCTGGGAGGTAGTGGGAATAGTGTGGACTCTGGAAAACTAGAAAGTTCCTAGACATCAGATAATAATCACTTGAGAGGGAATGTACAGTCAGTTGAATCAGAAAACCTGGATGACAAGTCTCATTTCCCCTCTTACTCATTTTGTGACCATGAGCAGATTACATAACTTCATGAAGTAAAAATACATTATATTTATTTATTTTTAAACATTTTTATTATCTGTAAATAATTGTACAAAACAGTATATGAATACAAGGTGTCTGACAACATTGTCATGCATCCAGCCTAACCCATCCCTTCTCCCACTTTTTTTTAAAAATTGATATGGGTGATTATATAAATTTCACATATTTCACAGTATTTATAGACTAGAGATACTTAAAGTCACAAACACATTTTAACCTTCACAAGGCAAATTATCATTATCATGGTCTATAAAGTTTGTGAATTCTATCAGCTTTGACAATATGAATTATTACTTCCACATCAGGTGATGTTTAAATTTCTTTCCTTTTGCTTAGTATAGGCTATCTATTCCCTCTTTCCCTCACATTCTTCCCTTCCCATCACTGTCTTTAGGTTGCTTAGTTCTTTTTCTTCTATGTCCAATGCAGCTGATGGGCCCCTTTGTTTTATGTTGTTCCATTTCCCACTTATTCTGTGTCCTCCTTCTGGCTTCCCTCTGTTGCATGCATATATCTACCATATATAGGGTCAAGAACATGGAGTTATTTAGTGGTGATAAGACAAAATGAGTGGCTGTCCTTTGTTTCTTGAGTCCTCTTTACTTTGTCATATCTTCTTGCATTTTGGCTTTAGCATCCACATATCAGGGAGACCATACACCATTTGTCTCTTTGTTCTTGGCTTACTCACTCAAAATTATTTCTCTAGTTCCATCCATTTCTCTGCAAATGCCATTATTTTGTCCTTTCTAATGGCTGCATAATATTCCATTGCATATAGGTACCACAATTTTTGGATCCATTCATCAGAAGTGGGGGCATCTGGGTTGTTTCCAAATTTTGGTTATTGTGAACAGTGCTGCAATAAAAATGGAGGTGCATATATCTTTGTATACTGGTTCCTGTTGTTCAGGGTAGATGCCTAGGAATGGTATGGCTGGGTCTTAGGAGAAGTCTATATTTAGCTTTCTGAGGTACCTCCAGATGGCTTTCCAAAGTGATTGTATTAGTGTACATTCCTAACAGCAATGCGGTTGGGTTTCTCTTTCTCTGCATCCCCTCCAGCATTTGTTGTTGGCTGAATTTAGGATGTGGGCCATTCTGACTGTTATCTCAGTTTGTTTTTATTTGCATTTCCTTTACAGCCAGGGATGTTGAACATTTCCTCATCTGTTTCTTTGCCATTTTTATCTCTTGACATGACTATTTCCTGAGATTATAGTAATGATCTTACTTTTCATTTGGCTATTAATTTTTCATTACAAATCTTCAGTGCTTTTTCCCAGTAGGAACTAAAATCAGGCTGGCTTTCTAGAAAGAAAATCCAACAATTTACAAAACCTAGATTATTCCTTAGCAAGTTACTGAGTTGTGCATACATACAGTTTTCATTTTCCTCTGAATCTATCTTCAATTAGAGAAAGCAGTATACTGTGATGTTTCTACATGTGCTTTGTTATACATGTTTCTACATGTGTTTTGTTCACTATAGTGATATTAAAAAACTGGGTGGCACACAGTATTCCAGAGAATCACCTCAAAATACAGCATGTAGAAGAGTTTAGAGTTGTGCATGGAAGGTTCACAAGGCTATTGTGAGGGTACATACAAAAGTCCTTTCAAACAGGATGAAAATGTTCATCACCATACTTCAATATCTGAACCTCTCCTATATGAGTGTCACATTTAACTATCATTCAATTAAATTCACTCTTTTCAATTGAACATTGTTCACTTATTTACAATTTTATCAGTATTAATTGGAAAAAATAAAATATTTTATTGTTTTACTTCCATATATGCATATTGTGTAATGGGATCACATTGACTCAGTGGTGTTTTAATTAACTGAAGAAACTAATGAATGTTATATGATTCACACATGTATGTATAATTCAATTTGATCACATTCACTCCCTCTTTTACTATTTCTTTTTATGAATATCTTTCATAATCAGATTTTAATTGATATCAGATTTTCCCTGAAATTCCTCATAAAGGAACTATATAATCCTGTAAAATGTACATATTTCACTTTTCATATTTGAATTTCAGTGAAAAGAGGAAGAAACCAAGAAAAACCATTTCTACCCCAGATGATGAAAGAGCCCTTACCTCATCAACAAGTTTGGCCTTGTCCTCTGACTTGACTGCTAGAAGATCCACTACCAGCACCTATGGGGTGCCTAGGAGAATGTAATAGAACTTTCAGTGCATTTGTGTAGCTCCATATTTACCCATGGTGCTTTCTTGGTTTGAAAATGGTGCTAGAGTGGATGGAGGCTTTTGATTCATGAACATAGACATTAGGTGCTGCTGAAACATGGACATTAGTGGATGAAGGAAAGAAAGCAGTGGAAAAAGAAAGGAATGCAAACAGAACCTCAGCTTTCTAAAGGTAATTAAGTCATTGGGAAATTATGCAACTAAAATTGTTTCTTTATGCTCTCTACAACCCAGTGATAGTGTCTCTTAACTATTTTTGCCTCTTTTTCATTACCAGCTGCTTCCAACTTTCCTTCTTCCACAATGCAAAATCATATCAATGGTTATAATATATATTCAAGGCCAAAGTCTGCTGCTATCTCTTCTATTTGATTATGAAAATTTGTTGTGCTGAGGCATGCATATTATTAATCATTTTGATCATTTGAAATATTCACTTGATGGCATTTATATCTTAATCTCCACATAATCATCATCTGACAAACGTATTTCATTTATATCACCACTGTTTATATATGTGCTTGAAATTATAGTATAGCAATTATATAAAGAAAATTGGGGTATTATATTAAGGGAAACTTTTCATCTAAAAGTTTGTTTGGTTCCTTCCAGAGGAGGGAACTAATGACTTTTTTAGTTAAAATCAAAACCTAAAATTGAAACATTGTGTCCTGGGGGATCTACCTTGAAAGAAATATAAAAAGAAGCCAGGCATTGGTGCCTGATGCCTGTAATCCTAGCTACTCAGGAGGCTATGATATGAGGCTCACAATTCAATTGCAGCTCAGGCAGGGAAGTTTGAGGAACTGTTATTTCCAATTAACCACCAAAAAGCTATAAATTAATATGTGGCTCAAGTGTTAGAACCCTAGCCTTCAGCAGAAAAATGCTCACGAACAGAAGCCAGAACCTGAGTTCAAGCCCCATGACACAGGTACTGCCCCACGCCCACTTACAAACAGAAGAAATGTTAAAAGAATTTCATCAGAGAGTGAGAAAATATCATTGATTTAACTTTATTTGCTTTGAAAAATAAAAGCAGGGAGAGAATGAACAAGAAGCAATATATATTGTTTGTCCTTACTCCTCATGATTCTAATGATTCACTATGCTCAAATTTAAAACAACAGTTAAAATTGAGTTCCTACAGATCATGAAAAGATGGCATGAATAACAGCTACCTTTGAAGAGATGGGTGGTAAGGAATTAGAAGTTCCTCACAAAACCTGTTCAGATGTGAAGGCCAGGGATGGAGTCTACCCCACCTCCTTTCCTTGCTATGGCCTGTGTAGCTCTTGGTTATGATCCTGGAGCAGGGAGGCTACCACCCTCCCCAACCTGTGTTTCACCTGCAACAGGGAGGTGAGGCACTTATTAAATTTGTCAGTACTTGTCCTGCTGGGTCCTAAGATTATTATGATTACCATAAATAAAATAAAGTTTGAGAAACTTTTGCAAGCCACATAGTACCTGAAACAGAAGGTTGCAGGTGTGTATCACTGGTGAGCACTGGAAGGGGAAGGGTGGATGTGAAGGGCTTTTCCAACCTAATATCAGAAGACCATAATGTAGGGAAGGAATGAATATGGTCAGAATACTCTCTGTACACCTGTGAAAATGGAACTATGAGGCTGAGATTATTTGGGGCAGTTGGAGGGGGGATGAGAGAGTAATAGAGGGGAGGCAGTCTGACCCAGGTCTTATATGCCTATAAGGATGTGTCAAATGAAACCCCTTGTGAAATGAATTGATGTTAATAAAAAATGTAGAGGGAGTGAAAGCATGTGACTCTTACCTATCTAGCTATTCAAGAGGCTAAGAGAATCATGGTTCAATTCTAGCCTGGGCAGGAAAGTCCTTGAGACTTTTACCTCAATGTACTGCCCAATAAGAACTAACAGTAGCTCTGTGACTCAAATGGTAGAGTGCTCCACTTGAACAAAACAAACAAACATAACAATCCCCCAAAAAATCACCTTAGAGACAAGCCCCAAACCTCAAGTTCAAGCCCTAGGACTGACATCAAAAATAAAAAGATATGGAGAGGGCTGAGGACATAGCACAAGTGCTAGAGTGCTTATCTTACATGTGCAGGGTCCTGGATTTCATCATTAGCACCACAAGACACTAAAGACCTGTTAGGATGGGTTTTTGTTTTGTGTTTGTTTTGTTTCATTATTCTTCTGTGGCATTAGGGCTCAAATTAGCCAAAAAAGTAGGCAGTAGTTCAAGCCACTAATCCCAACACTGAAGAGGCTTATGCAGGAAGATTGTGAGTTTGAGGCCAGCCTGAGCTACTTTCCTCAAACAAAAAGAGAAAAACTTAGGAAGCAGTAAGTAGTGGTGTATTGAAGTTATTTCAGAAATGAGGTCCATAAGGCTTCTTACCCTTTTATTCTTCTTTGCAAAATTTTCCAATGTTCTTAAAAGCATCACAAACAATGATGACACTACATATTAAATATCCAGTATACCACATATATATATGCAACTTTCCCTCATGATTTTGACTCAGTGATGTTGATATGTTTTGCTCCTCCATATGAAGTTGGCATATGGATATTTTGTTTCTATACATATCCATTCATATACATCCCTTCTCTAGTCATTTGGGGTTGTTGGGTATATTTTTAACTTTCGCTAGTCTGAAAAGTATGGTATCACTTTAAAGCTTCTGATGGAGCATTTTTCATATATATTGTCCCATCACTTCTGCTCTTTTGTGAATTGTCTGTGCCAAAATTTCATTCAATCTCATTTTGACCTATTTGTTATCTTCTTGATTGAAATACTACTCTACTGATTATGTACTTTGTAAACATCTTCAGCCTTAGGAGAGCACATTTTCTACTTTTTCTTAGTGTCACTGACTGAATAGAACACTTCATGTTATTGTAATATAGATAAATTTATTGTTATTTTCATATATATTTATGTATTTCATATATGTATTTCCTTTGGGAAATATACTTCCATACTTAAAATACACTTTCATTGCCTATTCAAATCATACACATTCAAAGCATTCTAACTTTGTCTCTTTATTTGGTTTTAGGAATTATTTGCAAAGGCTTCAAATCAAGGTCTATTTTGTATCTTACTCATATAGATAGCTAGCTCTCCCAGTCATTGTTTATTTGGTAGTCCAATAATGTCATATCTCAGATATCCACATGTGCTTTTTTCTAATTGCTTTACCCTTTTTCCTAATTGTGTTTCTTCAGATTTAATATCAGACTTTATTGATTACTATAGATAAGTATAACAAAGCTTCAAGTGTGATATGTCCCCACACTTGTTCTTCCACGTTCTGTGGGCCTTTGGTTTTTCATCCCTCCTCTCCTTCATTGCTGGGGATCAAATCCAGAGTCTCTGTCATGTGAGGCAAGTGCTTTACCTCTTTAGTTAACTCCTAAGTATTTTATTTTTTGTGGGGCTATTACAAAAGGGGTTGTTTTCTTAATTTCAGCCATGCTCTTCTCATTATTCACATACAGGAAAGCCTTTGATTTCTGAGGGTTAATTTAATACCCTGGTATTTTGCCAAAGTTTCTGACCAGCTCAAGTAACTTGAGAGTGGAGTTCCTGTTTTGTTTTTTTTTTAATAATACAAGATCATGTCTTCTGCAAAGAGGGAGAGTTTTATTTCATCTTTCCCAATTTGGATCCCTTTATGTTTGCATCTTGTCTTATTGCCCTAGCTAGGCATTCTAATAGTAAGTTGAAGAGGAGTGGAGAGAGTGCACATTATTATCGCTTTCTTGAGTTTAGAGGAAATGGCTTTAACTTTTCACCATTAAGTATAATAATGGCTGTAGGTTGGTCATACAATGCCTTTATTATATTCAGGAATGTTCCATGGATTCCTAACTTTTCCAGAGCTTTCATTATAAAGGGGGGATCTTGTCAAATGCTTTTTCTGCATCTATTGAGATAATCATGTGGTTCTTATCCTTGCTCTTGTTGATGTGATGAAGTATATTAATTGACTTGTGTATATTGAACTTGGTTTGCATCCCTGAAATGAATCCTGTTTGATCATGGTGTATGATTTTTGGATGAGTTGTTGAAGTCAATTGGCCAAGATTTTGTTGTGAAGTTTTGCATTGATATTCATCAAATAAGTGGGTCTAGGATGGTGTGAGGTTCAGAGGAAGATGGCAGAGGAGAAGCTGGAGGCAAAACAAGCTCTTACATAGAAAGCAGTTTTAGTGTTCCAGTGAACAGTCCTCGGATAGAGGATCACAAGTGTGCCGTCACAGTACAGAGAGTTTGACCAGAGAGGGAAAATACAGGCAAGGAGACAGATCTGAGTACTTGCCAATATTCCCAGCTGTGGTGGCTGCAGCTGCAGTGGCTGGGGTGGTAGCTGCCATACCTACAGAGAGAGTCTGGGACAAAGGCTAGTGATGCGGCGGGTGAGCAGATTCTACTCAACACCAGAAATGACAAGAAGCAGAAATCTTCATCCTGCAGATCACAGACCAGAGATGGTCCAGGAAACAAGACTCAAGATTCTGGCATGAGTAGAACCCTGACATCCTCACTCCTTCTCTGGGAGCAGAGGAGAGAAGGCTGCCCCTCCCCCACCATTTAGCAGGTCACAGGAACCTGACCTGACCTGCTAGTCTCAGCTCCACCCAGGGGAAAGTCACCCCAAGAAGGCAGAGAAGCTCTGCTTCCAAAGGAGTGACTTTCTTCACTGGGTAAATGGAGCCAGAGGCTGCCCCTCCTTACAGCAGCCTAGACAAACAATTGAACTTCAGTAAACATATACCCTGAGAATGGCTCTAGGCTGTTCTCTGTGAGTGTCTCAAGAGCTAGCCGCTCAGGGAAAAGCTACTGTTTGCTGAAAGGCCTCAATCTTACCCACAACCTAGCCTCATAACAGTATCTCCAAACCAGAGGAAACAGCCATCTCCCTCTTTTGTGATACTCAAAGGAGATCTCCCTCCCATTGAACTAGCCTGGGAGGAGAATCACAAAATCCTGGAGAATGCAGAGCATTTTTCTGCCTGCTCAAACAAACTGACATAAGAAACTAATCAAGCCACAGGAAAACCAAACACCACAAGCAGACCAGAGACTCCACCAAGAGACTGGTTATGTACATAAGGGAGACCAGGATCTTCCCATTCCCCCCTCCCCACCAAAAAAAAAATCTAAAAACTCTTTTTTGTACCTTTTTAAATTTTTTTTTATATTTTAAAATGGTTTTACATTAATCTTTCATTTCCTCTCGTAATTTTTATTTTAGGTGTGTGTGTGTGTGTGTGTGTGTGTGTGTGTGTGCGTGCGCGTGCGCGCAAGCGCATGCACACGTGCACTTTTTTTTAAATCTCTTTTGATCTTTTGGTCTTTTTTTATTCTTTTCATTTTTTCTCTTTCTTTCTTTTTTTGCATGATTAATTGCTGTTCTGCTCATCCTTAGATATATACCCATCGTCGATTATTAGACCTTATCCCCATTGTGTAATACTTAATCCAGAAATTTATTACCCAATTCACAACCTCTTATACTTATCTTCTGTAATAGCAGTGTTGCATCTTTATGCCTATATAATTTTCAAGTAACTAATTTTAAGAATTTTTATTTTTTATTTTTTCACGTTTCCTTTCTATCCCTCCCCTCCACTCATCCTATCTTTTTTTCTCTCAATATCATTTCTTTAACTTACATAATTTTAAGTGTTTCACTTTTTAAATTCTAATTTTTGTTTTTCCATTTTTTCTTTTTTTTTCAATCTCCTATCATTCTGCCCGAACCATTTCCCTCTCTGAGATTAGAACTTGGTTAAATTCACTCTCCTTTTACCTCTCCACATCCCTCTAATCCTATTTCCCCCGACATTTCTCCCTAAACCTAATAATTTCTGGTTTGCCAAATCCGAGAACTACAGGAATTGCATGAATGTGAGGAAGGTTATCACAGAGTAATACAGGAATTGTGAGAGCAGGATGCAAGTAGACAAAGATCAATAGAGGCATTCATGGAATTCATAAACAGACAGCTGAAAGAATTCAGGGAGACCACAAAGGGAATGCTGAATGGGGCCCAACAGACAGAATAGGAGTCCAAGGAAACCATAACCAATCAAATAAGGGATTTAAGAATAAACACTGAACACCAAATTAAGGAAGTAAAGAAGTTCATACAAGATCTAAAACAAAGTTCCCACAAAGAATTTGAAGCCATCAAAGCTGACCAATTAGAAAGAAAAAAAATAAAAAGCCAAGTAGAAAGTCTTGATAGAAGGTTAGACCATGCAGAAGATTGAATCTCAGGAATTGAAGACAGCCTAGATATTATAGAGAAATAGCATACAACTATCTAAGACAATTCCAAGAAATATTTGGAAGACACCATTAGCAGGCCTAATCTGAGGATAATGGGTGTGGAGGAGCACCTAGAGACAGAAGGTAACAGTATAGGAAATTTATTTAACAGGATCCTAGCAGAGAACTTCCCAAACATGCAAAAAGATAGGCCTATTCAGGTCCAATAAGCTTTTAGAACCTCAAATAGACCAAAACAGGACATCCCACCATCACATTATAATCCACACAGGATCAATTCAGACCAAGGAAAAGATCCTTAAAGCTGTCAAGGGGAAAAGATCAATCACCTTTAAAGGGAAACCAATTAGAATTACCTCAGATTTCTCAGCAGAGACAATTAAAGCAAGAAGAGCCTGGAATGATGTAAGCCATGCACTAAAGACAAACAAGTATCAACCAAGAATACTGTACCCAGCAAAACTCTCCTTCATAACTGAAAGTCAAAGAAACCTTCCATAGCAAAGAAAAACTGAAACAATATATCTCCACCAAACCAGCCCTACAAAAGATACTTAAAGATGTCTTACGCATAGAAAACCAACAAAACCACAATAAAGGCCAAGAAACCACACCCAAACTGAGAATCCAAGAACCATAGGAAGAACCCAATTGTCACAGCCCCCAAGAAGGTGGATAACATGACAGGAACTACCAAACACATCTCAGTCCTATCTCTCAACATTAACGGACTTAACTCTCCAATTAAGTGATATAGAGGGTCTAGTTAGATTAAAAAGCAAGATCCTTCTATCTGCTGCCTTCAGGAGTCACATCTTGCTCATAAAGACAGACACATTTTGAAAGTGAAAGGCTAGAACAAAATCTACCAAGAAAACAGCCCCCATGAACAGGCAGGAGTTGCAATCCTAATATCAGATAAAATAGACTTCAAATTAAAATTAGTGAAAAGAGATAAAGAAGGTGGCTACATACTAATGGAGGGATCTCTCCTTCAGGAGAATGTTACAATTGAAATATCTATTCACCAAACAATGGACTACCCAAATTTATCCAAGAAACACTACTTTCCCTCAAATCTCACATAGATCCACAGACGTTAGTTGTTGGGAACTTTAGCACACCTCTGTCCCCAATAGATAGATCAACTCGATAAAACTCAACAGAGAAAACACAGATCTAAACAACTGCATAGAGCAACTAGATTTAACAGACAACTACTGAATATTTCACACAGCAGCATAAGAATACACATTTTTCTTAGCAGCACATGGGACAATTTCAAAAACAGACCATATTTTAGGTCACAAAGCAAACTTGTCCAAATTCAGAAACATTGAAGTTATACCTTGCATTCTCTCAGACCACAAGGGTATAAAATTAGAATTCAACACCAAAAGCCACCAGAGAAGGCCCTGTAACACATGGAGGCTGAACAACACACTGCTGAATCACCAGTGGGTCATGTAAGAGATTAGAAAAGAAATTCAAATGTTCCTGATAGTCAACAAAAATGAACACACAAATTACCAGCTCCTTTGGGACACAGCAAAGGCATTACTCAGAGGCAAGTTTATAGCTCTGAGTTCCTACATCAACAAGTTGGAGAGATCTGAAACGAACAATTTAATGAGACATCTGAACCTCCTTGAAAAAGAGCAGCAAGATAAACCCTAATCCAGTAGATTGAAAGAAATAATTAAAATTAAATCAGAATTAATTGAATTAGAATCCCCCAAAATAGAAAGAATCAACAAAACAAAGAGTTAGTTCTTCGAAAAAATTAACTATATTGACAGGCCCTTAGCAAATCTTATCAGAAAAAACAGAGAACATACCCAATAAATAAACTCAGAGATGAGAATGGAAACATCACCACGGAAACAACCAAGATTCAGAACAGTAGAAGGGAATACTTCTCAAAACTTTATGCTAATAAGTTTGAGAACTTGGCAAGAATGGACCTTTTCCTAGCAAATATCGACATGCCAAAACTAAACGAAGATGAGTTAAGCCATCTTAACAGGCCCATTTTAAGCATTGAAATAGAAACAGCAATAAAAGACCTCCCATCAAAGAAAATCCCAAGACCAGATGGTTTTACAGTGAAATTCTAGAAGGCCTTCAAAGCAGAGCTCACGCCAATACTCCTCCAACTCTTCAAAGAAATTGAAAGAGAAAGTTCACTACCGAACTCATTCTATGAAGCCATCATAACCCTCATCCCTAAACCAGGAAGGGACTTATCAAAGAATGAGAACTATAGGCCCCTTTCTTTGATGAACATTGATGCAAAACTTCTCAACAAAATTGAGAAGCCAATTGACTTCAACAATTCATCCCAAAAATCACACACCATGATCAAACAGGATTCATTTTAGGGATGCAAATCTTGTTCAATATACACAAATCAATTAATATAATTCATCACATTAACAAGAGCAAGGAAAAGAACCACATGGTTATCTCAATAGTTGCGGATAAAGCATTAGACAAGATCCAACACCTCTTTATGATGAAGGTTCTTGAAAAACTAGGAATCTATGGAACATTCCTAATACAATAAAGGCTATTTATGACAAATCTACAACCAGCATTATAATTAATGGTGACAAACTAAGGCCATTTCCTCTTAACTCAGGAATGATACAAGGTTGTCCACTCTCTCCACTTCTTTTCAATTTAGTATTAGAATGCCTAGCTATAGCAATAAGACAAGATGCAAACTGCAGAGTTAATGGAGTCAAATTGTGCAGCAATGCAACCTGAGTTGCTTTACCAAAATTCAAATACTTCTAAAAAGCTTCCATGGCATACTGTTTCAAAACATCTGAAATTCTTCCTAGAAAGACTTGAATTCAGAAAAATGTTCTTAGATTCCCATTGCTCAGAATCCCAAACCCAGTGCGGGTGCAAGAATGCTGAATCCTTGTTCAGTATTTACAAGTTTTATTTCCAGTCAGCTACCATAAACATGTCTTCTCTAACCCACCAGAAGCCTTTTTCTCAAGTCATCAACACAGCTTGATCAGCTTATGTGCAACTTACATAGCACTTCAATTGTGCAAAAGCTATACTCAGCAACACCCACCTCATAGGAACTAGAACCAGGTGTTTCCCACCTCTGTCCATAATGCTATGGGGTCAAGCAAAGCTTATTGCCTCACTTGAATGCTTGCATCCATTGCAGAACTTATGCAGTCTAATGGTTCATCAATGCAACCTGAGTTGCTTTGCCCAAACTCAAGTGGGTGGAAGAAAACATGTAGTTTTTAGAAACAGATAGCTCTAAAGGAGCTTCCATGGGAATACTGTTTCAAAAATCCTACAATTCACAATGCTTGATAAGAAATGTACTCATTATCTTGCCCATGTAATTGTAACCCTTCTGTACAGTATTTTCACAATAAAAATTTTTAAAAATGTGAAAGAAACCCTACAATTCCTCCTGGAAAGACTTGGATTCAGGAAAATTCTGTTGCTATTTCATTCAGCTACCATATACATATCTCCTCCAACCTACCTGAAGCCTTGTTCTACAATCTGAAATGAAGCTAGATCAGCCTAGGTGCAACGTACAGGGCACCTGAAACCCAGTAACTGTGGGAAAATTCTACTCAGCAACACCCACCTTCTAGGAACTCGAAGCAACTATTTCCCACCTGCTTTCACAATGCTATGGGGTCAAGCAAACCTGATTGCCTTGCTTGCTGGCTTGCAGTCACTGCAGAATTAATGTACTCAAAATTTACAACAAACATTCTGAGTTGCTTTGCAAAAATTGAAATGAATAGAAAACTCATGTAGTATTTAACCGCAAATACTTCTAAAAAGCTTCCATGGGCACATAGTTTCAAAAATTCTGCAATTCTTCCTAGGAAGACTTGAATTCAGGAAAATGGTGTTGCTATTTCCAGTCACCATACACATGTCTGCTTCAATCCACCTGAAGCCTCGTTCTCAAATCTTCACCACAGCTCTATCAGCCTAGGTGCAACTTGCACACCACATCAAACCAAGTAACTATGGGAAAGCTGTAGTCAGGAACACCCACCGCTTAGGAACTAGAATCAGATGTTTTCCACCTGTATCCATAAAGCTATGGGGTCAAGCAAACTGATTGCCTTGCTTGAATGTTGCAGCCACTGCAGAGCTAATACAGTAAAATTATGCAGCAATACAACCTGAGTTGCTTTGTCAAAATTCAAGTACGTAGATGAAACCATATAGTATTTAGAAGCAGATACTTCCAAGGATCTTCCATAAGTGTACTGTGTCAAAAATCTGCAAGTCTTCCTAGAAAGAATTGAATTCCAGGAAAGGCTGATAGCTTTTCATTGCTCAGAATCCCATGCCCAGTACAGGTTCAAGTGTGCATTCAGCTAACAACCACTGTTCAGTATTCACAAGTTGCTATTTCCAGTCAGGTATAATATACATGTCTGCACCAACCTACCTGAAGCCTTGTTCTCATATCTTCAACACAGCTCCATCATCCTAGGTGTAACTTAAACTGCACTTCAAACCGAGTAACTGCTAAAGCTCTACTCAGCAACACCCACCTGTTAGGTACTAGAAGCAGCTGTTTCCTACCTGTGTCCATAATGCAAACTGACCTCGCTTGAATGCTTGCAGCCAGTGCTGAGCTAATATAGGCAAATTGTGCAGCAAGGCAACCGGAGTTGCTTTGCCAAAATTCAGATGCATAGAAGAAACCATGAAGTATTCATAAGGAGATATTCAAAGTAGTTCCTGTGGGCATACAGTGTCCAAAAAAATCTGCAATTCTTACTAGAAAGACTTGAATTCAGGAAGATGCTGTTAGGTTTCCAGTGCTCAGAATACCAAACCCTCTGAGGGTGCAAGTTGCATTCGACCAACAACCACTGTTTAGTATTTATAAATTGCTACTTCCAGTCAGCGACCATAATTATGTCTGCTCCAAATAACCTGAAGCATTTTTTATCAAATCTTCAACACAGCTTAATAATATAAGGTACAATTTACCCAGTTCTTCAAACCGAGAAACTGCAAAATCTCTACTCAGCAACATGCATCTGTTGGGAACTAGAAGCAGATGTTTCTCATCTGGGTCCGTAATGCTATGGGGTCAAGCAAACTGATTGCTTCGTTTGAATGCTTGCAGCCACTGCAAAGCTATTACAATCAAATTGTGCAGCAATGCAACCTGTGTTGCTTTGCCAAAATTCTAGTGCATAGAAGAAAACATGTAGTATTTAGAAGCAGATTGTTCCAAGGAGATTCCATGGCATACTGTGTCAAAAATTCTGCAATTCTTCCTAGGAAGACGAATTCAGTAAAATGCTGTTAGGTTCCCATTGCTCAAAATTTCAAACCCCAGTGCTGGTGCATGAGTGCATTCAGCTAACAACCTCTGCTCAGTATTTACAAGTTGCTAATTCCAGTCAGCTACCATACACATGTCGGCTCCAATCCACCTGAAGTGTTGTTCTCAAATCTTCAGCTAAATCAGCCTAGGTGCAACTTACACAGCACGTCAAACTGAGTAACTCTCCAAAAACTACTCAGCAACACCCACCACTTAGGAATTAGAAGCAGATGTTTCCCACCTGTGTCCATAATTCTGTGGGGTCAAGCAAACCTGATTGCCTAGCTTGGATGCTTGCAGCCACTGCAAAACTAATACAGTCAATTTGTGCAGCAATGTAACCTGAGTTGCTTGGCCAAAATTCAAGTACATAGAAGAATCCATGTAGTATTTGTTTCCAATGAGCTTCCATGGACATACTGTGTCAAAAAATCTGCAATTCTTCCTAGAAAAACTACAATTCAAGAAAATGCTGTTACTTTCTCATTGCTCAAAATCCCAAACCCAGTTCTGGTGCAAGAGTGCATTCAGATAACAACTACCATTCAGTAAATACAAGTTGCTATTTCTAGTCAGCTGCGTAAAACATGTCTGTTCCAACCAACATGAAGCCTTGCTCTCAAATCTTCAACACAGCTTGGTCAGCCTAGGTGCAACTTACACAGCTCTTCAAACCCAGTAACTGTTTGAAAGCTTTACTCAGCAACACCCAGCTATTAGGAACTAGAAGTAGATGTTTCCCACCTGCTTCCATAATGCAAACCTGATTGCTGCGCTTGAACACTTGCAGCCACTGCTGACCTAATACACTCAAATTGTCCAGTAATGCAACCTGAGTTACTCTGCTAAAATTCAAGTGTGTAGAAGAAATCATGTAAGTATTTAAAAGCAGATACCTCCAAGGAGCTTCCATGGGCATAATGTGTCAAAAAATGTGCAATTCTTCTAGAAAGACTTGAATTCAGGAAAATGCTGTTAGGTTCCCATTGTTCAGAATTCCAAACCCAGTGCTCGTGCAAGTGTGCATTCAACTAACAACTACTATTTAGTATTTACAATTTGCTATTTCCAGTCAGCTACCATAAACATATCTGCTGGAATCACCCTGAAGCCTTGCTCCCAAATCTTCAACATAGGTCGATCACCCCAGGTTCAACTTATACTGCATGTCAAACCAAGTGACTGTGTGAAAACACTACTCAGCAACTACCATCCATCAGGATCTAGAAGTAGATATTTCTGACCTGCATAGTTCTATGCTGTAAAACAAAACTGATTGGCTCACTTGAATGCTTGCAACCATTGCAGAGATAATGGAGATAAATTGCTGAGCATTTCCACCTGAGTTGCTTTGCCAAAATTCAAGAGCCTAAAGAAACAAAGTATTTTGAGCCAGATACTTCCAAGGAACATCCTCAGGCATACTGTATAAAAACATCTGAAATTCTTACTAGAAAGACTTGAATTCAGAAAAAAATGTTGTTAGATTCCCTTTGCTCAGAATCGCAAACCCAGGGGGTGTGCAAGAGTGCATTTGGCTAACCACAACTGTTTATTTTTGTTTTAAGGCCCTCAATTCTGAGTGTTCTGCTCACTCTGTTTGGCATGCTGAGTAAGAAGAACCTACAGTCATTGCACTCTGTTCAAGATTTGAAAACACTGATTCAGGTTTCTTTTACCAGACATGTTTATATAAGCTCACTGAAAATATCAAGCCCTAAATACTGAACTTTTGTTGTTAGCCAAATTAAGGGTTTGAGATGCTGAGTCTCGGGAACCAGATAGCATTTCACTGGCTTCAAGGGTCCTAGGAAAAATTCCAGTTTCATTTTCCTAATACGTTCCTGGTAAGTTCCGATGAATAGATGCTTCTAAATACTTCATGGTCAGCCAGGCACCAGTGGCTCACGACTGTAATCCTAGCTATTCAGGAGGCTGAGATCTGAGGATCGTAGTTCAAAGCCAGCCCAGACAGGAAAGTCTGTGAGACTCTTACCTCCATTAAACCACTAGAAAACCAGAAGCTCTGTGGCTCAAGCGGTAGAGTGCTCACCTTGAGTTGAAGAGTGCAAGGACAGCACCCAAGCCCAGAATTCAATTCCCATGAATAAATAAATAAATAAATAAATACTTCATGGTTGGTTCTAACCACTTGAATTTTGGCAAAGCAACTGAGTGTTAGGTGCTGAGTCATTTGAATCTAAGAGCTCTGCACTGATGGTAAGCATTCAGATGAGGCATTCAGGAATCTTTTACCCTATAGGACTATGGATGCTGAATGGGAATCTCTGCTTGTACATTCTAAAAGGATGATGGTGCCAGGTTATCTTTACTTCTACATCCTAAAAAGATGTTGGTGGTGGGTGAAGCTTTTACACAGTCACTCAATTTGTCCTGTTCAATAAGAAAAACCTGTGGTCAATGCATTCATTTCAAGATTTGAAAACAAGGATTCAAGGTTCTTATGGAAGCTGACTGGAAATATCAGCCTCTACATACCAAATGATTGTTGTTAGCGGAATGAACTCTTGCATGCATGCTGGGTTTGAGGTTGTGAATAATGGGAACCTAACAGTATTTCACTGGCTTCAAGGATCTTAGGAAACTTTGATTTCTTTGTACCAGTATGCCTCTGCTAGCTGCCTATAAATATCTGTTTATAGATTCTTCATGGTTTCTCCTAACCACTTGAATTTTCGCAAAGCAATTCAAGTTGAGGTGCTGAGCAATTTGAATCTAATAGCTCTTGACTGGCTACAAGGCTTCAGACCACACTTTCAGGTTTCCTTTTCCCCATATGACTATGAATGCTGACTGGAAACATCTGCTTCTAATTCCTAAGAGTTGGATGGTGACAGGTGGAGCTTTTACACAGTTACTAAGGTTGATGTGTTGAGTAAGAAGAACCTATGGTCATTGCACTGTGTCCAAGATTTGAGCACAAGGATTCAGGTTTCTTTGACCAGACATAGTTATGGAAGGTGACCAGAAATACCAGCCTCTAACTACTGAACCATTGTTAGGTAAATGAACTCTTGCAAGCACAGCAATGTTGATTTTCTGAGCCATTCATTGGCTTCAAGGGTTGTGGGGAAAATTCTGGTTGCTTATCACAGTATACCCTGGCAAACTCCCCATAAATATCTGCTTCTTAATACTTCCTGCTTGTTGCTACCTGTTGACTTTTGGCAAAACAACTCAGTTTGAGGTACAGAGAAAATTGAACATAAGCTATGCACTGGTTGTAAGCATTCGGAAGAGACATTCAGGTTTCCTTTATCCCAGAGGACTTTGGACACTGATTTGGAACATATGCTTCTAAATCCTAAATGTTTGATAGTGGTGGGGAAGCTTTTATATAGTCACTCAGTTTGAACCTACGGTCACTGCACTCTGTTCAAGATTTGAGAACAAGGATTCGGATTTTTTTTTTACTACACAGGTTTATGACAGCTGACTGAAAATATTAGCCTCTACATACTGAATGGTACATATATGCATGTACACTGGGTTTGACATTCTGAGCCACCAGAACCTTACAGCATTTCACTAGGTTCAAAGATCATAGGAAAAATTCCAGTTCCTTTGCACAGTATGCCCCTGGTAGCTCCATAGAAATATCTGCTTCTAAACACTTCATGGATTTGGCTATCTGCTTTAATTTTGGCAAAGCAACTGAGTTTGAGGTGCTGGCTATAAGCATTCAGATGAGGTATGCATGTTTCCTTTACCCCCACAGGACTATGGACACTGATTTGGAACAGCTGCTTCTAATTTCTAAATTTTGGATTGGCACAGGTGGAGCCTGAACACAGTCACGAAGTTTGGCATGTTGAGTAAGAAGAACCTATGGTCACTGCACTGTGTTCAAGATTTGAAAACAAGGACTCAGATTACTTTGACCAGACATGTTTATGGAAGCTGACTGGAAATATCAGCCTTTAAATACTGAACCATTGTTGTTAGTGTGTGGAGCTTTTACACAGTCACCCAGTTTGATGTGATGAGTAAGTAGAACCTATCGTCATTGTACTGTGTTCAAGATTAGAGAATAAGAATTCAGGTTTCTTTGATCAGACATGTTAGTGGAAGCTGACTGAAATAGCCTTTAAATACTGAACATTTGTTGTTACTCAAATAAACTCTTCCATGCACACAGGGTTTGAGATTCTAAACCTTGGGATCCTAACAGCATTTCAATGGCTTCAAGGATCCTAGGAATAATTCTGGTTTCTTGACTCAGTGGAAGTGCCCTGGAAATATCTGCTTCTAAATATATTGTTGCTGCTACCTGCTTGAATTTTGTCAAATCAACTCATATTAAAATGCTGAACAATTTGAGTCTGATAGCTTTCAAGTGGCTGGAAGCCTTCAGACCAGGCTTTCAGGTTGTTTCTTTTTTAACCCATAGGACTATGGAGGCTGATGATGAATATCTGTTTCTAATTCCTAAAAGATGGATGTTGACCAGTGGAGCTTTTACACAGACACTTAGTTTGACATGCTAAGATGAACCTACATTCATTGCAATGTGTTCAAGATTTCAGAATAAGGATTCAGGATTCTTTTACCAGACATGTTTATGAAAAATGACAGGAAATATCAGCCTCTAAATACTGAATAGTTGTTGTTAGCCAAATGAGTTCTTTCACTTGATTTTAGGTTCAGAGCCATGGAACATAATAGCATTTCAGTGGCTTCAAGGGTTCCCAGAAGAATCTGGGATTCTTTGACCCAGTATGCCCATGGAGGTTCCCCTAAAAATGTTTGCTTCTAAATAATATATGGTTCCTTCTGATACCCACTGGAATCTTTGCAGAGCAACGAAGTTTAGTGTGCTGAACAATTTGAATCTGAGAGGTATGGACTGGCTGCAAGGCTTCAAACCAAGCTTTGAGATTTTTCTTTACCACATAGGACTATGGACGTTGATTAGCAACATCTACATCTAAATCCTAAAATGTAAATGATGGCCAGTGGAGCTTTGACACAGTCACTCTTTGACATGCTGAATAAATGAACCTTTGGTTCATTTGGTGTAAAGCTTTCAGAGCAAGGATTAGTTTCTATGATGACATTTTTAAGGAAGCTGACTGGTAATATCAGACTCGAATTACTGAACAGTTGTTGTTAGCTGAATGAACTCTTGCACACATTGGGTTTGAGGTTCTGAACTATGGGAATCTAACAGCATTTCACTGGCTTCAAATATACTAGGAAGAATTCTGCTTCCTTTGATGCAGTATGCCTATGGGAGCTTTGTGGAAATATCTGCTTCTAAATACTACATGGTTGCTGCTACCTGCTTGAATTTTGTCAAAGCAACTCAGTTTGAGGTGCTGAACAATTCAAACCTAAGAGCTCTTGATTAGCTGCAAGGCTTCAGAACAGTCTTTCAGGTTTCCTTTATCCCAAAGGACTTTGTATGCTGATTTGGAACATCTGCTTCTAAATCCTGAAAGGTGGACGGTAGCCAGTGGAGCTTTTACACAGTCACTTACTCAGTCTGATATGCTGATTATGATGAACCTACAGTCATTTCACTGTGTTCAACATTTCAGAACAAGGATTTAGGTTTCTTTGACCAGATATGTTTATGGAAGCTGACTGGAATTATAAGCCTCTAATTACTAAATGGTCAATGTCAGTGGAACAAACTCTTGCAAGCACACTGAGCAATAGGAACCTAACAGCATTTCACAGGCTTCAAAAAAATGGAGAAACAAAAGTTTAAATTCAAAAAATGAAACACTTAAAAATTATTTAAGTTTAAAGAAATGATATTGAGAGAAGAAAAGGATAGGATGAAAGGAGGGAAGGAGGGGAGAGAAAGAAATGAAGCATGAAAAAATAACAAAAATTCTTAAAGTTAGAATACTTGAAAATTATATAGGTATAAAGAGATAATGCTACTATTAAAGAAGTTAAGCCTAAGAGGTTGTGAATTGAGTAATACATTTCTAGATTCAATATGGACACAATGGGGTTTAAGGTCTAATAATCAATGATGGGTATATATCTGGGGATGAGCAGAACAGCAATTAAGTCATGTAAAAAAGAAAGAGAGAAAAAGAGAAAAGAAAAAAAAGAGAATAAAATGGACCCAAAGGTCAAAAGAGATTTTTTAAAAGCACACACACACACACACACACATACACCTAAAATAAAAATTATGAGAGAAAAAATAGAAAACAAGTTTAAAAAAATAAAAATAAAAATTGGGATTGCATGAAGTTGCAGAGCTTCTGCATGGCAAAGGACATAGCTAGCAAGATCAATAGAAAGCCCATGGATTGGGAGAAGATCTTCACTAGCTATACAACAGACAAGGGTCGCATATCTAAAATATACCTGGAACTCAAAAAATTAAATCCCCCAGCAACAAATCCTCAAAGAAACAACTGCCTAATAAATAGGTGGGCTAAAGACTTAAAGAGAAACTTCTCTAAAGAGAAATAAGAATGGCCAATAGACACATGAAGAAATGCTTAACCTCTCTAGCTATAAAAGAAATACAAATCAAAACAACATTGAGATACCATCTCACCCCAGTTAGAATGGCTATAATCAAGAACTCTAATAACAACAGATGCTGGAGGGGATGTGGCATTGTTGGTGGGAGTGTAAACTTGTTCAAGCACTTTGGAAAGTAGTATGGAGGTTCCTCCAAAGACTCCACATAGAGCTCCCATATGACCCAGCAATCCCATTTTTGGGTATTTACCCATATGATCACTAACAAGATCATACTAAAGCTACCAACACAACTATGTTTGTTGCAGCATTATTTACCATAGCTAAGATATTGCACCAACCCAGATGCCCCTCAGTAGATGAATGGATCAAGAAAATGTGGTATATATACACAATGGAATTCTATGCCTCCATCAGAAAGAATGACATTGCCCCATTTGTTAGGAAATGGAAAGACTTGGAAAAAATTGTATTAAGTGAAGGAAGCCAGGCCCAAGGAAACATAGGTCCCATGGTTTCCCTTATTTGCAATAACTAATATATGTCTGAGACAAGCAGAAAAGGTCAGACAAGATGATGTTAGGTGAAAGGAAACCCAAGATAAGGACACAAGTGGGTTTTTCTTTCTTGCTATTGTTTCTAATGTATTTATAGGGTGATTTTTTGTTGCTTTGTATGTTCCTCCCCCATGGTATAACCCCTTTTTTCACTGTATTTGATATTGGTATAATTTGTGGAGGGGAAGGGAAAAAACAAATTATTTAAATAGGGATATAGGTGGACCCATTGCAACAATGAGATGTACAAGATGCTATGGCATGAACTTTACAACTTTGGCAGGCAGGGAAGGGGGGAAGTGTAGTCATGGATATGGGAGGGCAGGGATGGTAGGGGGAAAACAAAGGAGGAGGCAACAATGCTGGATAAGAAATGTACTCATTACCTTGCTCATGTAATTGTAACCCCTCTGTACAGTATTTTCACAATAAATACTCATTTAAAAAAAGGATTAAAGAATAAGGATTCAGGTTTCTTTCACCAGAAATATTTATGGAAGTTGATTGGAAATATCAGCCTCGAATTATTGAATGGTTTTTATTAGCCAAATGAACTCTTGCATGCACACTGAAAACTTGAACATAGTGCAATGACCATAGTTTCATCTTACTCGGAACT
This sequence comes from Dipodomys ordii, assembly GCF_000151885.1. Classification (NCBI taxonomy): domain Eukaryota; kingdom Metazoa; phylum Chordata; class Mammalia; order Rodentia; family Heteromyidae; genus Dipodomys; species Dipodomys ordii. Next base: position 938,154 of record NW_012267226.1, read on the forward strand.
TTAAACTGAATGCTTGTGTAAAAGCTTCACCGGCCACCATCCACTTTTTAGGATTTGTAAACTGATGTTCCCAGTCAGGGAACATAGTCCTATGTTGTAAAGGAAATATGAAAGCTGGGTGTGAAACCTTGCAGCCAGTCCAGAGCTCTTAGGTTCAAATTGTTCAGCACCTCACACTGAGTGGCTTCATCATAATTCAAGCTGTTAATAATAAACGTATCTTATTTAGAAGCAGATATTTCTAAGGAACTTTCCTTGAAATACTGGTTAATAGAAACCAGAATTCTTCCTTGTAGCTTGTGAAATGCTGTTAGGTTCTCATGGCTCAGAATCTCATACCCAGTGTCACATGCAGTGAGAGTTTTTCAGCAGGGTTGATAGGCTAGCTCTCATGGGATAGAGAGTATCAACTTGTCTTTTTGTAAGGGGTAATTATATACAGCCAGGAAAGTTGAAGGCATGAGTGAGAGGCTGAAAACAGGAAGTCTCTTGTGACCAGAGCTGGACACTAGAGATATCACATAGCCAGGGCAGGACATCCTGTACGTGGCACATAGCTAGGGTAGGACATCTTGCGTGGCCAGGCCAGTACATTCTGATTGTGGCAGCAGCATTTTGATGATGCAACCAGTATCTAGAGGTACATGCAGTTTAGGTGGGAATGGGCAATGGTGGCCTGGCCTGGCCTGTAGAGGACCTAAAATGGCAGCTGTAAAACCAAAATGAGGGTAGATATGCTAACAGCAATCTCTTTGTACATCATCTTTATAATTATAATTTAAAGTAAGTGCATGCAACCTTCATTCATGTACTCAACCCAGTGGTTTTACCCCACCCTGCCCTCAAAATGTCCCCTTCTCTTTGCTTCTCCCCAGTCTTCTGAGGGATATTCCTGGCTTCCTTACATCTTCCCAGAAGTATCCATCAAGTCTGATATTATCATCTTTGAACCCAATCTCCCAGGCACTTTGGATTCCAAAAAATGTAAAGGTGTGGGTCAAGCTTCAGATTCTCCAGTTTACAGTGCACTGCCACACATCTATGTACCCTCACTTTCAAACATGCCTTGCACTCTGGTCTCAAGTCTTCTTGCACATTATCCCTTCTTAGTCTTGCTCACTGACTTCCTCCTTCCTGGACTAGGTATCTAGGTGGAATGCCCTGAAGTGTATTGATTCAGTACACACACTATGTAAGGGTAAGCCTGTGGACTTCTGCCTAGCTCCTGGATTGCTTATTTCCTTTGCTTAGCCTTATTCTCTCTGAAACATGGTTAAGTACAGTTGTTCCACAAGGTGGTTCTGTGACTTGAATGTGATAAAGTCCTTAATTTGGACATGAAGATAGCAGGCCACATGGAATACAGGCAGTTGCCACTATTATCAAGTGTCTGATTTTCTCCACTGACTGCTCTGAGAGCAGTTCCCATCTGTTCTATTTATGGCTACCTCCTTGAATCACAACACAGTGACAGGCACACAATAGAGACAGAACTATTAGCTAAATGACTGAAGAAGGGATGAAAGACTGCTGCTTGTGTATGCCTACAGTGTCTGATTTTCATGATACTTAGCCTCTCCCAAATCATAACAAGGCATTTGAAACATTTCTAAAATAGTTCATTTAGTTTGGTCCAAGAAGAAGGAAGAAAAGTGATAGCTTAGAAACACAGCACAGGAGTTGCCTGTATCTGTTATCAAAAGGGAATCTAATCAATTGGTCCTACCCCCATTATCTGCAGTGAGACTGGGAGAGTGACTAGAAACAGCTGGGCATTGCAGCAGAAGCAAAATCATGGTGAGTTGTGGGGAGGCCAATTCTGTTAAAGAATAATCTGCCTTGTTTACATACTGGTACAGGCAGAAGCCAAAGTTTGCATCTGAGGTACAGCTGGTTCTCAATACCTGTGTGCTCATTAGCACTGGGCATACAACCTGTGGGTGACAGCCCCCAACCAGAGGTAGGGCAGAGTTAACAAAACATGACATTTTTGATGACAGGGCCTTACATTTAATGATACAAGAGAACAAAGCAACATAGGGTAGATATAGAAAAGAAATGGTAACAGTGAAATAAACACAAGAAAAATTCTAAATATATTTAGAGATTTAAAAAACAAATTAAATTTAATGTAACAAGCAGTGCTGTGCAGTAGGGCCATTTGGACAAAATGACTTTTAGAGAGGAACAGATGCTGTCATGTACATATCTCTGAAATCATGAATAGATTTCTTTCTGTCCTCCAGTCAACACTGATATTCTGTAGCTGGTGATAATATGTGATGCATGACACTATGGTAGTATTTTCATTAATGTCATTCTTGGATCTCCCAAGAGGAAACACTCCCACCCTTCATACTGAGGGAGTTTGGAAAGGCAGCAGCCCTACCTGACCCCAGGTACCTACTATCAGCCTGAGCTGCTTCAGGCATAGTAAATGTGGCCCATAACCACAAGCAGAACCAAAATGATCCCAATGACATTGACTGTTCTCTTCCAGCAGGGCTTCTCCAACACATTACTGTATTCTGTATCTTTTTGCTTCTTCTCAGTCAACTCCATTTTCCTATCTGTCTCTCCCAAGTCCAGGGCCTGTGCATCTCCTAATATCTCACTGCATTCTATTTCCTCCTTGCTTGCCTCCATATTCCCCTCAGAGGAATTTATAGGGGTTAACTTAGAGTCAGGCCATGGCTCTAGTCCACAGAACAGGTCCCACATATTCCAGAGGCATGTCTGAGAATCCTTCAATAAATCTGAAAAAGAGAAAGAAGACAAGAATATGTCAGGAGACACATATGCCTGAAAGGGAGAGGAGGATCTGATGGGAGATCTGACTCATCAGTAAGCCCAGATGAAGTCTGATAGACTTATTCCAAATAGGAAAGAACATCTTCAATCTGGACATGGAATACCTACAATCATCACCAGAGACATAAATGAAACAGAAGGTAGGATGAGTGATTCAGGGAGCACTATAGAGTGGAGTAGCTTTGCTGATGTTTCAGTTCTGCCCAGATCCTCTGACAGAGCAGATCAAGTGAGTGACTTGGAAGCCTCCTGTTGTGCTGTAGAAATGCTCTTCCTGTCTGTGTCTGTCTAGGGAAGGAAATGTTCCTCCTCAAGCAAATCTCCCCACTTATCATTACTTCAGGAGGAGAGAGGATGGGCCATGATTCCTGTAGGCAGATGCTCTCTGGCAGCTTCTCAGGGAGTGTTTCCTCCAGACAGCACCAGTCTTTGTCAGTCTGGTAGGGCATCTGCATATTGGTCTACAGATACTTCCTGTCAAGAGATTACAGAATGTTGCCATTCATTTCTCTAGCACAAAGAGTGGGAATGCCTAATCATTGGTTGGGATGTTACTTCACTATGTGTGTTGCCAACACTAGTTTGTCCAATGGGCCTGCACAGGCTCATGTCAACATTGTGGTCAGTTTTCAAACATCAGCCTGGGCCCAGACATTGCCTGCAATGTGATTTTAAAGCTACTAGGCCATTTAAGTCAGGTATCCTCTTTATCCTTCCATTGGAGAGCTTCTAAGCAACTTTTTCCAGGACTCCTATCCTAGTGGTTAAGTATGAGGAGCCATCTATGATTTTGCAATATATCAGAGGAGCTACAAACAGTCACACAAGTCTTTTATGGGGCTAAGAAATCCTGACCACTAACCATGTTCTGGCTTCTGTTCACAAATTCCCATGTTGTCTTACTTCCATGAAGCTTCTAAGATCTTGGGGCTTCCAGAAGAATTGTTAGAGCCAGTAGAGAAAGGACAAAAGTATCACTCTCAACAACCAAGGTTGTGTAATGGGCAGCTGGCTGGCCCAGAAGTTAGAGCCCATACTTTCACATAGGATGGTGTTCGAATCCAAACTATACCATGACTAATTAACTATTAGTGTTTTGTGTCCCCAGTTCTAGAATGGGGCTAGCAATTGTACTGCTACATATGAGTATAATGTTGGCAGTATCTGGCATACTCTGGGCATGCACAGGTAATGCAGTTTATAACCCCCTAAAGAAGATGCAACAGCAGATGAATCGGAGGGAACATGAAGTTCCATGGCCTCCAGGGGCACAGACATAGTAGGTTGTTCTCTGCCACATAGAAGTGTATATGCTATCCTGACCATCTCCTGTAGGTTTCAGAAGGAGGCCTTAGTTATATCTGGCCTCTGGAATTCTCTGGAAAGAGTATAGAGGAGAATCCAAGGACCTTTCCTTCTCCCTAGCTAGGCTCTTTCCCCCTCTCCTTCTGTCCTCCAGGATCACAGCTTCTTTAGTATTTTCTGCCCTAGAACCAAGAGTAGTCTCATTACATCCTAAAGGATATAATGCATGAAGCTCATTTAAGAGGCTTTCCCCTAAATACTCATCTTCTGACCCTGTGTGCTGAAGTTCCTTCTCTGATCATTCAGGGGCTTAGAGGACTCAGTGCTTCAGCCTTCTCTCAGGACATTCCATTCTTGCTTGGGCTCGCTGAAACTGGGCTCTTAGGTGGGCTTCTGTCTCATTCCTTGCCATTGAGCCTTTGCAGGAGAAGGCTATTTCTTGTTCCTTTCTAGAGTGCCTCTGATTTTCAATCCCTGCCCTATGGCCTACTCCATTCCTGGTACTGCACCACCAGATCCCCTGCTGGAGACAGAACATAGTTTCTGTGTGGTAAAATATAATGGTCAGTTCTCAGACTAAACTTTCTTCACTAATCAGTATTTGCTTCAGGTGGATCATCCCAAACACTGAAATATTTCTAGGACACCAGGAACTTTTGACTCCCCACAAGGTCACCCCACAGGGTTATCATCATGCACTGCTTTTATCTCATCCCTTCTCCACTTCCTTCCCCCTCCAGAATCACTCCGTCTCTACCCCCATCCCTCCTCTATTCCAGCCTCCTGTCTATGGGTGTGTGTGATTTCACAGTCTCCACCTAGGCAAACCAGGAGGGATTCAGAAAAAAAGAAAAATGGGATTCTTCTTGCAATGATATGTCTTAAGGTGAGGGTAGTGGGATACAGGTCTATAGGGCAGTTACTCAGGCTACAGAGCCAACTGCAAAGGATACCTTCCCAGGGCTGTGGGATTTTCCTTCTCACCTTGATGGACTAGATTACTGGGGAGTCTCTTCCACCTTATCCCTGAGTCCAGAGCTACCCTCTTCTCTCTGCTATTGCGTAAACTCCAACAAAGCCGGTGAAGCTGAAAAGGGTGGGATGGAGAAAGCAGAGCTGTGTTACCACAGGATCCTGTCATGTAGTCATATAATACCACAGGCTGCAGCTTGGACCAGGGTTTCAATGGACTGAAAAGAGACCTGGCCTCTGGCCTTATAGGAAAACATCCTGGGAGAGAAAACAGGCATGAAGGTGGGCATGTGCATGCCCATTGGTTTGAGGGGAAATCTACAAACTGTTGTGATGTCACTTTCTCAAAATGTTGCTGGCCTCCATGGAGAGGAATAATAGGACAAATGAGTGCAACTCAAGAGTAAATTTGGCCTTCCATAAGAAAAACAGCCTCAGTGGAGCCTCTCACATGTCAATCATCAAATGGCTGGCATGAGTCTCAATAGTGGGAGCCCCCCAGCAGGCTTTGCAAGTCCCCAAAATAACAGCAGGATGGTATGGAAGCTCATTGGGTCAGACTCTCAGCACACAGCTGTGGAAATGGGAACTGCAGAACAAGTTTCATCCAGAACTAACTCCTGACTTTCCTTGCTAAAAGCATCTAGCTCCCATATTCATTCATCCACATATATATATATATATATGTATATATATATATGTATATATATATATGTTTTATTTCCCCTTTTTCAGTTCACTTATTCATTTTGAGAACTACCTGATTTACTGTGTTGATCTGTAGTGATTATATTTTGCAGTGAAAAAAAGGTTAAGAAATCATTTTATGTCAAGGGCAGTTTTCTTCCTATTTCCCATGATTTCATAAAACTACATTATTTGAGAAGCTGCTCAAATTGCATATTCAGTTTTGCTCTTGATAAATTATAGCACTAATGTTTGTATACAGGGAAAGTAGCTATTATGTTAGTAATATCTTTAATAACATAAACCCCACCCTCAAATTAGTCAGTAATCCTTATGAAAGCTACTTGTTGTCAAATGTTTAATCACACAAATAGAATGTAAATGTGTCACTGAGCACAACTTTGTAGTATATAAAGACTCTGATATTGCATTATTTACATCGCTGTGCTGCTGTTAAGATGTGCTTATCAAGGGACATGGTTAATTAAAGGAAGATAAAACTGGAAGTTACCATAAACCTTACTAAAACGTAAGAATTCAAAGTTCATCTGTTTCTTTCATAATTGGGATCTTCTCATATGTACATAGTGCTAACACAATGACCTTTGCTGCTTTCTATAAAAACAGGGTAACTAAAACAAAGCCACTTTTCATCCTTGAAAGTGCATCTGGGTTTATGACAGTAATTGTGTTTACATTTTATGGTGCCTGGTTTTGACATAATATTATCTCCCTATATCAAACAGATGAATCCATAAAAAGAGAAAAATCTTGTGGCTCCTTTTATTAAGAGGGTCCAGAAGTCTACTCCCTTCAAAATTGGAGAAGTCATTCATGATCCCAGTTATACACTCAACAGTAGTATGGGGAGCCCTGTTGTCTGGATGAGCTGAACATGGAAGACCAGAGCTGCTCTCATGGAAGAAACACTCCATAAACACCAGGAAGTATTGTACCAAGCCTTGGAACAGAGCTCAGCTGCTCAATTTCAACAGGGAGTTTTCAGATGCTACAAAGGGTGCTCCCCGTCCCTTGCCTGCCATAAAACCCAGGTGGAAACTTTGAGGAGTAGCAAAATACAGCCAATTGTTGCTTTATGGGAGAGACTGGAATAACAGAGAGGTTAGAGTAGCAAAATCACAACGAAGTAAACAATTCTACCACATCCAAGCCTATCCTGGAATATGCATTGAATCTATTACACTACCTTCCATGCAGGTACAGGTAAATTCCTGCCCACATGGATTTTTGTTAACAAACAGCAGATGTATATGGGCCTAACTAGTGGGGACCTTCTCAGCTTGCTTCACTCTAAGATTCAGCCTTACCTCTGTGTTGAGATTACAATTCTGTTGTATTGATTACAATCATGTGGCTTATTGATTAGGCCTTTCCTGATGATGTTATATGTGAATATTTGCCTTTCCAAGAAAATCATCAGCCTAACTATGGACAAGGGATGTTGGGTTCTGAAAGGGCAAGGAGTCCAGTGCTGTTCAGAATCTGTGGGCTTCTGTGGATGAACAACTTGGAAGCAGAAAGCTCCCACATCCTCTGATTGTGGTGACCTGAGGTGGTAAATTGGGAGGGCTCAAGCCTATGACCCAAATTTTTTACTGTTGACTTTTTTGTAGTTTATTTTTTTTTTATTCAGGGGGAGCTATGGAGCCATGGATATCCTTAAACTTACAATACTTCTGCCTCTATCTCCAATGTCTCAGCTTTGGAAAATAGAATACTACTTTTTTTCAGACTCTGAGCAAAGTTGCAAGAAATGTATTTGGTCTTACATTCTCATTCTTTCTGAGCTCCTCTCTATACACCAGAACTCTGGATTATTCCCTGATATACAAGACTCTCCTCCTGCATCTATCTGGCTAGGCCAATTCCCTGTCTTGCCAAGTGGTCAAAAGCTGACATGATGGAGCCAGCATGAGCATTGATGTCTGGTTAAGGCCCCAGATCTGTCACTAGTTTTATTATTGAGATAGTTGCTTAGCTTTTGTGAATTTAAAGCTTTTTAATAAATTTCTAAAATGGGTGACCGACTCCTGTTTTCTAAGCTATATGAAATGGCTTGAGACAAGAAGGCTGTAAAGTATCATTTGCAACCTGTTAGGGCTGCCAGAGGTCTTATTCCCTTTTCATTCTGGGGGACATCTTGGACTGACTGGTGCTGAAATCATTAAACAACATTTTCAAGCAAAGTCTGCATTTTTTAACTCAACTTCTCAATCTAAATGAATATCTAATGGGTGCTGTGGATGGAACCTAGGGTGTCCATGTGCTAGGAAGGTGCTCCATACTAAACTATGACCTGAGGGTCTTTCTTGTTACCCAATTATAACCCAAGCAAATCTCAGACTTCTTCCCAATTGCAAAAGGAAAGCAGGTATCCATCTTGGTTTCTTCATCTTGCTGTTGCTGTTCCATGAGACTTTGAGATTGATCATGGAACATCCTAATAGCAGCACTTACATGTTTATCTGGAATTGGGTCTGTGATTAAGGAGATGATTAGCATGCTGAGAACGCTAATTAGGAAGAGGATTGTGCTAAAATAGAGGTAGTGCAGGCCACAGATGAATGCAGGGCATTCGTTCTCTCCATTGCATGTCCAGGATCCGTAGGCAAACATAGCCAGAAGTCGAAAGAAGCCGATCATCATCCCCAAAATCAGGCCCCAGAAGGCACCCTGCCAAAGAAAGACACCTGGGAAGAATCTGGATAAAGAGACAAGCCAGCACCATCCCCGTTTTCCTATCAATCCAGTTTCTAAGGCTAAATTAGGTACAATGAGGTGACGTCTTGCAGAAGAGAGCATGAACAAGTGAGGGAATATGCCAGGCCACAGATAACTGATTCTCCCTCTTAGTTATGTCAGGTAACTTGAGAAATATTGAAATGTTTTGAATTGAGTTCATAAATGGCCTTCTTAGAGTAAATGTATCCAAAAAAATAACTTTGTCTTCCCCATTTTCCTAAGTGGAATCTCCATTTTGGAATTTCTTAGGTCAAAATCCCAGGAGTCATCTCTTGACTCCTTTATTTCTTTCCTGCTTTACCACTATCAAAAGCCAAACAACGTTACAGCATGGTTGGCTTTGCCTGGCTCTGCTACTCTCTCTTTTGTCATTCCATTCAAGCCATCATGACCTTCCTGAATCTCAATCCTGTTTCACTTTGAACTTCCCATTCTTTCTTCTCAGATCTCTTAATTCTTATATCTTGCTATTCCTGGCTTGATCTTCAATTTTCAGATTAAAAATCTTCCTCAAGAGACGTCTTCTCTTATTACGCTAGTTAATGTCCTTGTTTACTTCACCCCAGTAGCCTTCCCTGCCATCTCAAAGATCAATTGTAATCTTACAAATATCACATTACTATCAGAAGTCTTAATCTGCTCATTGTGTGTCATCTTTCCACTCCAAACATACCATCCACTCCATTAGACAAAAAAAAAAAAATCGATCTTGGTTTGAGACCTGGTTTGAGAAGCTGACTCAGGAGGGAACTGATATCAATAGAAAGAAAACAGATATGGAATATGGGCAAGCACCATGGATAAACCAAAAGCTAGGCAGAGGATCCATAGAAATCAATTTCTAAAGAATATATGCAGAAACCAGATGAATATGTCATTCAAAACAGGGTGGCAAAGGAGATATGGTGAAGAACTTTAGGCTAAAGAGTATGTATACTATTTTTTCAATGCTGGCTAGGGAGTAGCAGGTGGGCCATATGTCCTTCTTGCCTATGCTCTTCCTAGGAGAGCAAAGAGAAGCAGCTCTGTGGCCTGGATTACTCTCCCTCAAATTCTTATGGCTAGATTGAATCAAGTAATCTTGGTGAAACAGGGAGCACTGACAGGCTTTCTAGAGGACTAAATACCTGAGATGAGCCTGGATATTCTTGACAAAACTAACAGTCAATATAAATGAAAGGAGGCAGACAAGGCAAGTTCAGAAATCAACACCACACATTATTTTCAGTTGCTGGCAGCTATAGGCTATGTGTAGGGCAGAACCTAGGAAGTGGAATTTGCCAGGTCACAGTGCACTTTATGTGCTGTCCTTGGGAACTTATGAAAGGCCTAACTACTCAGAACTGTCTGGGGAGACCAGAAGGTTTAATATATGATTGAAAAAAAATTGTAATGACACAAAAAGTTAAAAATTGGGGGTAAAATATGCCTTCAGTTATACTGATACAATAATTAAACAGTTGAGATCTTTAATTGGTCTTAAGTGTGGCTGAAAGGCATGGTCTGTTACCTCTGCAATGCAGAGGGGGTGAAAGAGGACTTACCACTTTAATACCCCCATGAGTGTGAAATTTCTAAGGACCACATGTACAGAGGCAAAAGAGGCATAATTTCTGTAGCCAAATATGGTGGACAGAGAATCCGTCAGTTTTGTATCATTACCTCTACAATCTTATGTAGTTTGTCTTGGTTATCATTACATTACCAAGGAAAGAAAACGAACGAGAGATCTCCATCTACCTTCATGCATAAGAGTGAGCTTAAGCTAAATCTGGCCAGGACAATATGATTTGTCAGAAGGCAAATGATGACATGGAGCAAACCCCTGAAATACAGGAGATCTCTGAGAGCAACTTTTGTAAAGAGCTTGTGTAAAGATAACAACTCATATCATTCAGTGTCAACACCTACATACTCTTGGACTCTTACAAAACACTGACCCACCTGCTCATTGACCCTCTTGCAAAGTACAGCAAGCAGAAAAAGTGCAGTTACAGGTGGTACCAGGTAACTTCTAGTTACTTGCATGTGTTCAAACAGAGTTTCACTGTGGGATGTTTCCATAACAGGAATCCAGACAATAGTGATAGCAAGCAAGATTATAACAAAAAACCTGTAAGTTAAGCAACAGTCAGTGCCAGTTTGATGAAATTTTCCTGCCAAGAAATTATCTATACACCATAAACTATTTAATTGCTTATGGTTTATTTACTTATTTATTTGATCACCATTTGTTACAGTGCTGGAGATAGAATCAAGGGCCTCAGGAATGTTAGCTAGTGTTCTACCACTGAGTTACATGCCCAGCCTAGTCCTTAGTTTAAACTAAAAAAAATGTGCTCATTCATAAAATGAACTGTAAAACATATTCAGTATTTTTGTTCAATGTCTGTGAACAAAAATACTGAATGTTTGTTTACCTGTTACTGGACAATGAATATATTTTCACAAAACATGAAGGGTAGGATTAACCAAATTTGGATGGGCAGTAAACCAAAAAGTATATAACAAATGGCAAATATTAATGTCTTGAGAATGAACGGATATATTTCTAAATATTTCCAATAGATCAAAATGGTCCACAGCTTTAAAGATTCCTATAAGTTAAGTTCAGAGGTTTATTTATGCAACATGGGCAAGTAGATTTACCCCAATATTTCTGGATGTTTCAACATTAAAAAACATAGCTATGTATGGTGGCTCAGGCCTGTAATTCTAACTACATAAGAGAATGAGACCTGAGCCTTTAGGTTCAAAGATAGCCCATGTAAAAAAGTCTGTAAAATTCTTACCTCCAACTACCACCAAAAAACTAAGTATATCTGTGGCTCAAGTGGAAGTATACAGCCTTGATGGAAAAAGTTATAGAACAGTACCCAGGACTGAGCTCTAGCCCCAGCACCAGAATAAAAATTTAAGTAATCAGAACACACAGAATTAAAAAGATTTTGCAGAGGGGGAGGCCAGAGACATCCTAAATGATGGAAGAAAGCATTAAACAAAAACAAAACGATGACAGGTGCCTGTGGCTCACACCTGTAATCCAAGCTACTCAGGAGGGTGAGATCTGAGGATTGTGGTTCAAAGCCATCCCTGGCAGAAAAAAAAGAGGAGGAAAAAAAGAAAGAAAAATAGGAGAAGAAATAAGGAGGAGAGGAAGGAGGAAGGAGATAAGAAATTTAAAAGAAGAAAATATTAAAGGCAAATTCAAACACCTGCCTAGATAAAACAGGTAGGATATTCACCTTGACATGAGGTACAGGTAGTGTTTGAGACACTATGTGGGACATGTTGAAGGTGTGTGGTTGGATATGACCTATACTAGCCAGAATAAAATTCTATAGAGCAACCCCATTAAAGACAGATACACTTGGATTGGAAGGATTAACATTGTGAAAATGGCAATACTGCCTAGATATATCTACAAATTCAATGTAATACCCATCAAAATCACAACAACAGTTTTCACTGATATAGAAGAAGCAATCCAAAAATTCATATAGAATAATAAAGGCCCCAAATAGCAAAAATAATCCTTAGCAGAAAAAAGAGTGATGGAGGAATATCAATACCAAACTTCAGAGTCTATTACAAAGCCATAGTAATAAAAACAGCTTGGGGGGAGGGGGAGCGGGGAGGATTGGGTGGGGGGGGCAGCGGGAGGATGGGAAGGGATGGGAAGGGGAAACAAAGGAGGAGGCTACAATGCTTGATAAGAAATGTACTCATTATCTTGCCCATGTAATTGTAACCCCTCTGTACAGTATTTTCACAATAAAAAAAGAAAGAAAGAAAAATAAATAAATAAAACAGCTTGGTACTGGCACAAGAATAGGCCTGAGGACCAGTGGAATATAATAGAAGACCCAGAAATGAACCCATAGACCTACGGCCACCTAATCTTTAATAAGGGAGCCAAAAACACAGGAGAGAAGGAAGACAGCCTCTTCAACAAATGGTGCTGACAGAAATGGCTATGCACATGTAAAAAACTGAAGTTAAATCCTTATATATCACCCCGCACCAGAATCAATTCCAAATGGATCAAAGACCTCAAAGTAAGACCAGATACCCTGGAATATTACAGAAAGGGATAGGGGAAGCCAAGGGCTCCTTGGCACAGGTTAAAACTTCCTAAAGATCCAGAATAACAACAAATCAAAGAAAGGCTGGATAAATGGGATTGTATCAAACTAAAGAGTTTCTGCATGGCAAAGGACATAGCTAGTAAGATAAATAGAAATCCTATAAAATGGGAGATCTTTACTATCTATGCACCAGATGAGGGCCTCATATCTAAAATATACTTAAGAGCTAAAAAAAAAATAAGCCCCCAATAAAGAACAAATCCTCAAAGAAACAACAATTAATAAACAGGATAAAGACTTAAAGAGAGACTTCTCCAAAGGCAAAATAAGAATAGCCAATAGGCTGGGCACCAGTGGCTTACTCCTGTAATCCTAGCTTCTCAGGAGGCTGAGATCTGAGGATTGTGGTTCAAAGCCAGCCTGGGGCAGGAATGTCCATGAAGACTCTTATCTCCAATAAACCACCAGAGAACCAGAAGTAGCCCTGTGGCTCAAGTGGTAGAGCACTCACCTTGAGCTGAAGAACTCAGGGACAGCACTCAGGCCCATAGTTCAAGCCCTATGACTGACCAAAAAAGAAGAAGAAGAAGAAAAGAATAACCAATAGACACATGAAGAGATGTTTGACATCTCTGGCCATAAAAGAAATGCAAATCAAAACAACATTGAAGCCGGGCGCTGGTGGCTCACGCCTGTAATCCTAGCTACTCAGGAGGCTGAGATCTGAGGATCGCGGTTCAAAGCCAGCCCGGGCAGGAGAGACCATGAGACTCCTATCTCCAATAAACCACCAGAAAACCGGAAGTGGCACTGTAGCTCAAGTGGTAGAGCGCTCGCCTTGAGCTGAAGAGCTGAGGGACAGCGCCCAGGCCCAGAGTTCAAGCCCCACGACCGACAAAAAAAAAAAAAAAAAAAAAACAACAACATTGAGAATCTACCTCACTCTAGTTAGAATGGTCATTATCAAGAAAAATTAACAATAATAGTAGCTGGTGGGGATATGGCCAAAAAGGAATGCTACTACACTGTTTTTGGGTATGTAAACTGGTTCAACCACTCTGGAAAGCAGTATGGAGGTTTCTTAAAAGGCTAAACATAGAGCTTCCCTATGACCCAGAAATTCTACTCCTGGGCATTTACTCAAATGAACACAAACCAGCCCACACTAAAGCTACCAGCACAGCGATGTTTACTGTAGCATTGTTTATGATTGCTAAGATAAACAACTCAGATGCCCCTCAGTTGACAAGTGGATCAAGAAAATGTGATGTGTGTGTGTGTGTGTGTGTGTGTGTGTGTGTAAAATGGAATTCTGTTTCCATCAGAAAGAATGGCATTGCCCATTCATAAGGAAATGGAAAGACTTGGAAAAAATTAAGAGAAGTAAACCAGACACAAAGAAACATGGGCTGCATGGTTTCCTTCATTTGTAGTAATTAGAATGTTCCTGTAAATCTAAACTTAAACCCAGTGGATAATAAAAGATAAACACTTACACTTGGACATGATTAAACAGGACTCTAAACATTCACACAGTGAGACCAAAGGGGGATATTCTTAGAAGAGGATCACACAGACCCAGTAGCTACATGCATATGAACATAAAAAATTATATTTATCAAAATGAACTCCAACAAATAAAAACAAGAGGGTTTTTTATTATACTGTACTGTTTGTGGCTCTTTCTTTTTTCTTTTTTTCTTTCCCCTTTTGTCACTGTTTTTTATTTCTGTACCCTTTGTCTTGTATATAAGTTTATCTGATTTGGGGAGGGGAAGGGAAAGCACAGGAACAGTGGGACAAAGGGTGAACCAATTCAGAAGTGATACTCACTAGATACTATGTTGGAAATGAACTATACAACTTGTGGAGCAGAGGGGTTGGAAGCAGAAAAACGGAGAAAATGAGGGAGGGAGAGACACTTTTCAAAAAGAAATGTACTCATTACCTGACTTAGGTAACTGTAACCCCTCTGTACCTCACCTTTACAATAAAAAAAAACAAATAAATATTCCATAACTTTGAAAAAGAAGATACTTAGCAGATGCATTGTGGCATCCTGGTTGATAGCATGGCCTCAAGATGGACATATTCCTCCACTTACTGTATGATCTCTGGTAGTTCAGTACCCTAGCCCAGAGCCACTGTTTCCCCATTTTCACAAGGAGAACAAAAAACAGTAAAACTTACTTTTTACAGTAGTCATGATGACTAAATGAAAGAGAGTTACTTTAAAGTTTCCTAAAAGAACTATGTTGGTGGGTTATGAAGTTTTGTAGACTTTAATCATTGTAATTATTCCTTTCTTTTTCCCTAACTAGAAACAATTTTCTTTGTGAACAAAGAAATAAATTAGCATTTCAAAATTGCAGCCAAATGGGAACACATAATATACTAAACACAACAATTCTGTATAGAGCATTGCAGCTTAAGAGTTTTCACATAAACTCATATTATGGATGACCTTTCTTTGACAGTATTAGCTAATGTGATTAGAGGAATACATCACCTTCCTGCTATCATGAGTTCCTTTTCTGTGGCCATAGGCCGAATCCAGACATAGATGTTCATTGTGAACACAGTAGTAGCACTATTGAAAACAGAAGTCAAGGAGGACATAAGGGCAGCACATACTGTGGCCAGCATAAAACCTTGTAGACCTGGAAAGGAAATGACATTCCCTTGACCTCAAGCTCCTGAATAAGAAAAACTTTGACGTATACACCTCCTAACAATTTTTTCAAATAATTTTATCCTGTGAAGCATCTGAATTTTACCTGAAGTAGAATTCTATCTAAAATAGATTATTGTGTTATATTTGTTTTTGATTTGTGACAAGACTTAATAGGTTCTTGTTGTGATATGATATAAAAATGGCAGCTAATATCTCTTAGATGATTAATCTCTTCCAGAACATCTCTTTAGGAATTAGCCTGTACTATCCTCCCTACAATCCTATGGAAGGTTAATTCTTGTTTGACTCCCTTGTTCAAAGATCTAGAGTTTAGGAAAAGGTTCAGATTGTAGGTAAGTTCAGATTGTAGGCAAAAGTTTCCTTGTGCTTTAGTGTGCTTGGCTATAAAGCTTCATATAGTATCTACTGCATAAAGGTAATGTTAAAATTAAGAGAAGGTGCTCAATGGTAGAGGCTTACCTTGCATGCCTGAGGCCCTGGGTTCGATTCCTCAGCACCACATAAGCAAAAAGAAAAAAAGCTGGAAGTGGCACTGTGGCTCAAGTGCTAGCCTTGAGCTGAAGAGCTGAGGGACAGCGCCCAGGCCCAGAGTTCAGGCCCCACGACCGGACCACCCCCCCAAAAAAAATAAGAGAAATTAAGTGGACAAGTTAACACTCATACCTGCTCTCCAGAGAGCAGTTATGAAATGAGCACTAGTTATAAACATAGAAATATGATATCACTATGGCCACCATGTGACAAGAACATTCAAACTATGTTTACAAAGAGCCAGAAGATAGCCTGGTCCTGACCTATAATCCACTGTGTCCTTGATTCAGTGAGATCTTGAGGGCACACAGACACAATTAGGGTCCTTGGATTTGCCTTCAAATGCCCACACTTACATCCATGCTTATCCCAAGCCAGGATATTTCTGAAGATTTGGTTGGGGAGTACAGATCACTTATTTTTTGGACTGTAGAATACTTATATCCTTAAGTCTGATCCCATCCATACTGTATTTTATAGTAATTTTGTCTTAAGTTTTCCAGCTCTTTGGAGCTAATCTAAATTTCTCATTTGGCCATTTTAACAGGATTCGGAAGAGAAGGTGAGATCAGTATGGGGAGGATCTCTGTTCTTCCAGAATGAACATTATATGACCCTATTGCACTGTACAGTGATCTCTTTGAGGGTAAGACTTGTCTTGCTTGTGTTAAGGCTTCTCTGACTTAGAATAGCACCTGGTAATATACAGCCCATTGGCTGAGTGAATCAATGAGACAGTTCACAGATTAAGTGAATAATGCAAATGATGAGTGTTTGTTATACCTACATAAGGATATGAGGTTCCAGGGTATAAGGAACAGAGAGGGAGGTACACCTGTGGCCCTATGTGTGGCAGCTCATTTCTTACCTGTAGGCAGCACTGCTACCACCAGCAGTGGATAGGCCATGGGGCTGCAACTACTTTGGGCACCACAGTACTTCTGACATTCTGAAGGTACAACACATGCCACATGATCTGCAAAGAGAAGTAACAACTACATCAGCACACAAGCTGTAGAGCTCTAAAATCTGAGCTCAGAACAAGGGAAGCAAATCAGTAATAGCATTCAAATGAAGATATTAGATTTTGTGCCCCCAATTCATGATTATACATATATCATCAGGAGTTTTGGTGAGGTCTAGGGTTCATGCTTATTGAAATCAAATTAATAAGAACTTCTACTAACTCATATACCATCCAAAGCAAGTTACAGGGTCTCAATAACCCATTCAATTTTCCCAGTTAGGTGTTAATAAGGCCAACTTATCATTTTCTGCATAATCTCACAGCCTTCTTCCTGAGATGGGTGTTAACTGGGACTTAGGTCTTAAAGAGAAAAGGGACTATTTATAATGAAGTGCCACCTGTGAGTCATAACAAAACTTGGCTTTCTCAAGACCCCTTTGGGGAATGTTAATACTTCAATAGAATCTTCATTCTGTTAAAACTACAAATTACATATGAATTGAAAAAGAGTCATGTCCCAAGTGTTATGATGATTGCTCTCTACTGCATATATCACTTAGTACAAGAACTTGTTCTCTATTTTGTATGGCCTTCTCAAAAGCAGTTACAAGGTACTCTTCTGGAAGTAATCTACTCAGCCCCTGTGGCAGCACCTATTAGATTTAATGAATAGACATGTTACCCAAAGAAACAGGACAAACTAGTAACAGTAAGTTGAAATTGGGGGAAATACATACATGGAATTATAAAAGCTCATTAAGGAAAATGGGAATGCTTTAATAATATTTAGTGGAAAGAATATATGGATCTTGCTC
Organism: Dipodomys ordii; assembly: GCF_000151885.1. Taxonomy (NCBI): domain Eukaryota; kingdom Metazoa; phylum Chordata; class Mammalia; order Rodentia; family Heteromyidae; genus Dipodomys; species Dipodomys ordii. Next base: position 955,788 of record NW_012267226.1, read on the forward strand.
AATTCAGGCCCATTTTGGGGCTACATTAGGTCTCCACAGTGCTTTATGAGTTAAGTGAGGCCATGAAAGGTTGTCCGCTTGTGAATAGCAGCTACAGTATCTGTGAGATCCCAGCATGGCATCTGTCAAACATGGTATGATGAAGTCTGTGATAAAATGGAGCAACCTAATCCTTCCACAGACTGTGCCCCAAAGAAATAGCTGGGCCCCAATGCCTGGAGTTAGGCTGTAACCAATGGAAAAATGAATGTTGAAAGGGGTGACTGTGATCAAGATATATTTTATTTATAAACTGCTTTATTAAATGGCGACTCCTTTGTATATCTACTTATTTAAATTTTTATATTTATGTGCTATTCCTGTGGGAATTTATCACTCTGAAATTTTTAATACTTTTTTAATGGTAAAAATACTGTACAGAAGGGTTAGAGTTACATGAGTAAGGTAATGAGTACATTTCCTATTGTTGTCTCCTCCTTTGTTTTTCCCCTACCATTTCTTCCTTCCCACCTCCCTAACTACACCTGCCCAGCCAATCTGTAAAGTTCATTTTCAACATAATGTCTTGTACAACTCATTGTTACAATGGGTCAACCTGTATCCCTATTTGTCTTTCTTTGTATATCAACAGTTTCTGACAGTCTTCTGCTTTGTCACATCACAGGAAATCATTCTTAGTTATCCCAATAAGCAGTATACTGTGGAAGACATGATAACTGCAAATGCTCTCACACCTCTAAGAGGAGAATAGCTGATTAGTGGGAGCACACTAAAATAAAAATTTACTTGGGAACAAGATGCGGCTTATCATTCCAGGAATCACAATGAGGAACATGGGCAGTAGCTTCAAGTACCCATACAGGAGGCAGCCACCTTTCCTGTGAGACATATTCTTCCCTGCCAATAACCGCTGGACAGAAACCTGTCAATGAAACACAGGTAAGTAAACAAGTGATAATCTTTATCAGGGTGTATAAAGTCTAAACTGCCTCAGAGCATGGACCAGAACAATTATGGCCATCTGTAATATCAGGATATGCTCCCTGGTTAGCTATTGCTAAGATGCTCAATTCTCTCCCAGATACCTCTAGACAATCCAGGACCAGTAATACATATAACATAATGATCATAGAACACACACACATAACATAAATACATATAAAACATAATAACAGTAATCATATGACACATTTTGTCTTAGTATACAGCTGCTAGATGGGACTAGGAATTTGCATGTGTGACCTTGGCCTCAATACTAATGCTTCACACCAACCATGGCAGTTGAAGGGATTATATGCTGTCTCTTGGAAAGAAAAAATGTCCTGTGGGGCACAGGTTTGATAGAATGAAGAGGCTTTTGTGACATTAATCCAAGTGAAGTTGGGCCCTTGGAAACAGATGAGTGTTCAAGAGAGGGACGAACATCATTTCTCAAAAGTGAAATGAATTACCATAGACATTTAATGGAGACCTTAAAATGTCGAGTCATCCAGGAGATGCTATCAGGCACATTTCATGGTGTCATAAAAGGCTGCCTGCTCTAATGGTGAAAGGGGTACTCAAGCCAGCAAGTGGAGAGTCACTTAGGAAAAAAGTAAATGTATGGACCAAGAGCATGACTGCAAACATATACTGCAAGCTTATACCTAGAAAAGGTCCACAAGTAAAAACCAACATGATGATAATGTAATCTAGGGGTATAAGGATTAACAAGTGGAGTTTTCATTTTCTTTTCCCTTTCAAAGTGCACTGTCATAATAAGGAAAGAACACCAAAAATGGCCCTGGCTCCAATCAGCATGTACTGATTCTTGGGAAGTCTAATGTCCAGTGTGCTACTGGCCTGTACGATCATCATAGTGATACATGCTACTGATATTGGATTCTGTTTAAAATGGCTAATAAATCCTTTCACCATGTTCCTGATAATTGTATGAGTAATCAAAGTTCAATCAAGGATTTCCACTGATTTGTCAGATTGCCTACCCTCAGCTTTTTCTCTAGACCTCTAAGAGAACTTTGGATACTAATTCCCTCACTTCTCAAACTAGGCCATTTGGTCATCTCTATTTTTTCTATCACTTCTCCATCTTTTTATATAATTTCTGCTATTATTATGTACTCATTTATTTGCTTCAGGTTGAAATCTTGAGCTGTTCCCAGATCCAGGACTTCCTTTGCTATCTGCTCTTACATCATGCAAGTGGAGTGGTACTCACTTGTACTTAGTAGCACTCCTTCATTGATTACTTGATTGAACTTCACCCTCAATAAGGTTTTCACCAGAACCATCTTAATTTTGCTTTCCAGTTTTCTTTGTTTTCACCATTACTTCTCTTTCCAATCATCTCTTCTTTTTCTTTTCTAATTTGTGGTTTCTTATTTCCTTGGCTGATGACACTCTGAGACTTGTTTGATTTTTTGTGTTCAGTTTTCCTGCTTTTATAATTTTGGGGAACTGAGCGCTGCCTCCAGGGCAGCAGGGTCATTCAGAACATGGACAGATGCTGGGGAGGTTTTTGGCCCAAGGGTTCTCCTTAGGTGGAGGTGGCTACAGTTTTTCCATGGAGCAAGCCACTGTGAATGGCTCCCCAGGGTCCGAGGCCACCTGCTCCCACCTGCCAAAAGGCCCCCTGGCCACACACCTTGTGTGCCAGGTGCAGCACCAGCAACTTCATGGGCCTGGCCACTCAGGGAAAGCTATGTTCCCAGGCATAGGCATGGTTGATGGATCCAAGTGCTTGTCCCAAACTGGTGGAAGTTCTCTCCTCCCTTATGGCCTCCTTGTCCTCCTGCTTCAGGGGCAGCTCTACTGGCATGCTGGTCAAGGCTAACAGTGATACCCCTCTTGACTACCATCATGGGCAGTCTTCCTGAGGGTAGTGGAGGGTAATGTGGAACAAGCTGACAAGGTTCCCTTGCCCCAGTAAGGCAGTGCCCGGGACCAGGGGTACTGGCCACCCATCTCCCCATGGGACACTGACTGACTGGGCCTAGGACTGAGACCTTCTTGAGAGCCAGCTGGGCTGCTGCCCTCCTAGGCAGCAACTTAGGGCATGCTACACTCCCAACACTAACACAAGTGCCCACCCAGCCCTCTGCAGCACAGCAAGCCAACAGACCAGCTTCCCAGATCCTTGAGCTCTCAGCCAGCTCAGACAGCAACAACAATGTTGAGAAACTGCTTTTAAGGATAATTTCTTGGAAAGTTATTTAGGCAAAAAATAATACTTGGAAGGGAAAGCAGACCATACAGCAGATAGGCCATAACTGCCTGCAAATTGGAAGGGAATCAGACCATGGACAGCAGACAGACCACAACTGCCTGCACATTGAGAGACACTGAGAAACAGTCATCTTTGCAACATTATCTTTAATTACCTGATCAGCACACCCATAGAACAGGGAGAGTGTAGAGGCACCAAAGACCACTGCAGGCCAGGGGATGTCTCCAGAGATGGGGTCTCTGAAGATATGGAGAGCATCTGAGCGAGGGAGGTAGCATGCAGGCTTTGAAGTCCAGTTTCCTTCACTGACCACATTTGGAATAGCATGGAAGTACTTGTCCACTAGCTCCTTATATCCTCCCACTTCACGAAAGGCTTTAAAAAAAACCATGCTTTTTCAGTTCCTTGAATAACAGAGGAACAATAACTGAAGAACCAAGATTGCAAGGTGAAACACAATGTGATCGATTATCTCTCATCTATAAATCACCATAGAGTGACACAAACTCAAGACCTCACATTGATTAAGGAAAGACTAGCTCCTCCCAAGAAAAAGAAGAGAGCAATTGTATCCTTTCTGAGTCTGTTTTCAGATCATTTCTTTGTAGGGCTACTCTATTATGTGCTATGTGAGGCTATTCAGTTGTTCCCTGTTCCAGTCTGGCACATGAACCCAGCCTGGCTAACATTCCTTGTCTAGTGGTCAATTAATGAAGTGTAAGGACCAGATATGAAACACAAGCCAGCCTCTTTAGAATCTGCTTTGGGATTCATCTGCTGACAAAGCTGAAAATGTGCTTGCTTCCATAGGGACTACGCTTATATATCGACTTGAAACTCTTTAGTATACGTATTTCATTTAGATACCTAGATCTAGCCATGCCTAAAGATAGCACATTCTGGGAAGTTTTAGTTATAAAAACCAATACAGTTTAAAAAAAAATCATTGTTAGCTGGGTGCCAGTGGCTCATGCCTGTAATCACAGTTATTCAGGAGGGTGAGACCTGAGGATCACAGTTCAATGCCAGCCTGGGCAGGAAAGGCCGTGAGACTCTTATCTCCAATAAACTACTAGAAAACTGGAAGTGGCATTGTGGCTCATGCAGTAGAGCACTAGCCTTGAGATGAAGATGGCAGGGACAGCGCCCAAGCCCAGAGTTCAAGCCCCATGACCAGCAAAAAAAAAAAAAATTCATTGTTGCTATTTAGTTTTTGAGACAAATTCTTGTTATGTAGCTCGTTTGTCTCAAACTCACAAAAAATAGTTTTGAACTGAAGATCCATTATGCATTATCTAAAGAAACTTGATCAAAACATAAATAAATAATCTTTTACCTTAAATGATGGGAAGACATTTATGAAATTTCCTAGTAAAATTGTCTTCACAATTGGAGGCATTTTTCTCTCACCATATTAAGTAACATGAAATCTTAACAAATTAAAAAACACCATCTAGGGGTTGAGAAGGTGGCTCAGTGATTAAAGCGCTTGCCTTGCATGCCTGAGGCTCTGGGTTCGATTCCTCAGCACCACATAAGCAAAAAGAAAAAAGCCAGAAGTGGTGCTGTGGCTCAAGTGGTAGAGCGCTAGCCTTGAGCTGAAGAGCTG
>NW_012267226.1:962327-1007562 GCF_000151885.1 Dipodomys ordii
AGTCGTGGAGCCTGAACTGTGGGCCTGGGTGCTGTCCCTCAGCTCTTCAGCTCAAGGCTAGCGCTCTACCACTTGAGCCAAAGCGCCACTTCTGGCTTTTTTCTTTTTGCTTATGTGGTGCTAAGGAATCGAACCCAGGGCCTTAGGCATGCAAGGCAAGCGCTCTACTACTGAGCCACCTTCCCAGCCCCAATCTGGCCATTTCATTAAGCAAAAAATGCACAACTTTCATCAAAAAGCTTCATTTGGAAGTAACAGAAAATTCCCACTAGAATGTACCTCCTTGTCCAATAAATGTCCAAACATTACCGAATTTCTTCTGCATAGCAAAAATCTAATTCTCACTACTGTGAACAATTGATTGAAAATATGCCACAGTCTCCACTCTGATTTTTTTTCACTTGAACTATGGTGAAAAATGAAGGGTAAACACTAACATCCAAGATTTTCACTGTACCTGGAAGAAAGCACATGACAATTTCTCAATATCTGGTAGAGGCTTCCTTGGATAAAACTTTAAGAACTTATCCAAGGGCCTTGGCCAGGAAGCCTAAGGCCTATCCCTCACCTCCACCTTGTTCTCTTTCTCTGCTTCCCTAGAAACCTGCAGTACCAAACCTCACTCCGGTTGAAATGTGACCACTGGTGGCTCTATAGAACCCCTTGAAGAGACCCTCCCAGCCCAATCAAACTTTTAAATGGTAGGACACCATTTACATATCTCTCTTCCTCTGTTATTTTCAGTTTGTGGTCTACAGACAGGAAATCTAGGGAAAGTGCACTAAGTAGATAATGTTTGAATCCACATAAATTCCTGAATGGTTAGAGAAACCTCACCTGTTATGGTATAGATACCAGCGATGGTCAACAGCATTAGGGTAGTCTGGTAAATATCTATGTCCCAAGCCATTTTCAAGAACATGGCACCATAGCAAATCTCCAGCTGAAACAGGTACAAGGTCATCAGGCTGCACTTCATTTCCAATGGAATTAATAATAATCAGAGAAATGGGTCTCAAAAGCCATATTCGAGGTGATCTCTGATGAGTACCCCACAACTGGTAGGTGATGTCAACAGAAGGTTTGAGACCCATAAGTTCAACCAAGCTCTCAGGGCTTGAGTTATCACAACTTAGCCTCTGTCACTCCCAAGCCACTGCATGGGGAGTGGACTCAGAGTCAGTTGTTCTTGCAATTCTGCCACTGGGAAAAGCCAACTGCTTTAGAGGTTGACAAGTTTTTTCTAAACAGGGCCAGATGGTTAATATTATTGGCAGCTTGACTTACACATTGTATCTGGTTAATACAGCCTTTTAAAACTGTAAAAGTCATTCTTAGCTCATGCACTGTGCAAAACATATCACTAACTAGACTGCCTGCCCTGTGGATCAGATTTGTTGGCCCTGGATTTACACATTATTTAGCCAGCTAGCCTCTTGCTTTATTATTGTGGCTCTTTAAGCAAGGGATACAATTAGCAGAGCTTCATGTAAACATTTACTCACTAAATGTTTATAGTGCCAGTCATGTCACAAGACAGTCATCAGGGTTCAGCAGACCCTGACCTACCAAACTCAGTCACTGTCCCCCAGGAGGAACATGACTATACAGACACTTTCCATGCAATGTTATAAATGCTGCCCATTTAATTATTTTTTTAAAAAAGATTTTTGGACAAAAATCCAGGCAAGTTTTTTCAGGAAACTTGAAATGAAGAAGCAAGTACACAAAAGTTACTCTCACATGCAGACAAGCATTCCAAAGAAAAGCAGAGCAGTGGAGTAGAGATTGACTAAGCCCTTCCTTGGAAGGTCTTTCCAAGGAGGTGGCATTTCTCCTCCAATTAATGATGGGGTCAGCCATCTAGAAGAACATTTTAGACTATAACACTAGTACAAATGGCCTGAAGAGTGACTGAGCTGGTTTTGGGGTTGGAGATGAATGAGTAAGGCAATGTGATTACAGGGGAGTAAATAAGAAATATAATCCACAAAGGCAGGCAGGGCCAGCCCTGTAGTCTTGCACAGACTTTTTCTTGCAAGGAATGGAAATGCCTGGATGTTTTTTTGGACACATTTTCTAATTACATGAGATGGATGAACCCAAGGTTGTTTAGGAATAGAGAGGTCAGACTTGTAACCCATACTGAGAGGTAAGATAGATCCTTCTGTTCTTTATCTTCAGCAAAGTATTAAGCTGTCAACAGTAAGGTTGAATATGATTAAACTACTCTAACTCACAGAAGCAAATGAGTACAGAATAAGGTGCTGGAATAATCTAGCATAATCCTGTTAGTTCTTAGGAATTTTTTTTTCGTTTTTGAGTCTTCTCCATCTTGGGCTGACTCTGTCATAACTCACCGAAATCCTACTGAAGATATGGAGGATTAAATACAGAACAGAAAGGAACAGCTGGATTCGGATGCTACCAAATCTCTTTCTCAAATACTCTGGCAATGTCACCACCTGTGCAAGCAACAAGACAAGTTTCCATGAGGATAATGAAGTTTGAGGAGGCAGCTCTGTGGGGGTAAATATTTCTTACAGAATGCTGTTTATATAGTCACAGCCCATGAGCATGGCTCATGAGTATAATGCATAGAATCACTGACTTTCATACCAATCGAGATTGGAAAAATGAGGATGGAGAGGCAAATGATGATGCTCATGAAATAATGATTGAGCAAAATCAAGTGCCTTGTCTCTGTTGAAAGCATAGTCCATGATCCAGGGATTTGAACCTGATTCCACTGCTCTCTGACCTCTCTCTGTGTCAACGCTGTTCACCAAGGAGTTGGTGTCCAAATGATTCTGCTGTTTTCCTATATCAAATTGTATATAACACAAATTAAGCAATTGTGCCCTCTGTGTTCATGAAGTCCCTGGAACCTAGTGAAGACCTAACTCATGGTAGGTAATCAGAAATTGGTAAGTGAATATTGTCCCACTTTCTAGCCTGGATAACCTATGTATGTATCTACTCATACATCTATGTCAAATTCCCCACCTGCTTGATGGGGACTTCATAGGAACGATATGTCCTTTGATAAGCATTTGTACCTGCCATTTTTCACATCAGTTTTAGGTTCCAAATCATATTGGGACATAGGGAGTTGACTTGCTCAGTGAGGTTCTAAGCTTCCCAACCTGTTTCTGCACTTACTGGCTATATGTTTGCTATGGCTGCATAACAAAGCAGGGCAGTTTGGGTGGCTTGAACAAATAACAATTATTTCCTCACATTCTTGGGGCTATAAGTTCAAGGTTTCAGGGCATGAATTCTTTTCAGAGCTATGAGGATGTTTTCTAGGTCTTGCTCTCTGGCTTATCAACAAAATACTTCTGGGCTATAATAATCAGTTATAATACGAGACTGTTAAAGTCATATCCTCCTATCTTACTCTTAGCTATTCTTGTGTGTGTGAGAGAGAGAGAAGAGAGAGAATCTTCTATCTGAAACCTGAGGATATAATAACTTTTTTCTTGAGCCTCTCCTATTTCTATTATTTTGGTTAAACATAATTGACTCTGACTCTGTTTAGCGCTCTCTCTCTCTCCCTCCAATTGCATTTTCAGTACTAAATCAGGATCTTACGCTTGTTATGTACTCTGTTTATGGAATCATGCTTCCAGTTACTTTTTTATGTGCCTGTACTGGGGTGTGAACTCAGGCCCTGGGCATTGTTCATTACCTTTTTTGCTCAAAACTGGTGTTCTACTACCTGAGCTACACATCAACCTCTGGCTTTTTAGTAGTCAATTGGAGATAAACATTTCATAGAGTTTCCATTCTAGACTGGTTTCACACCTGGATCTTCCTCTGCTCTTAGCTTCCTGAATAGGTAGGATTAACAAATGTAAGTCACTGGCCTCCATCTTCCAGCCCTTTTTCCATCTGATAACTTTTGAGATAGACTCACATTTTGCTTAGCAGAGACTGAAACATAATCCTTCTAATTTTTTTCCTTGCATAGCTAGAAACAAAGAAGTAGTTACTGCTACAGGTATGTGCCATTTCACATAGTTTTGTCTGTTGAGATGAGTTTTTCTTGGTCAAGCCTCAAACTCTGCAGTATCCTGAGTAACTAAGATTCCAAGTACGGGCTACCACACCCAGTTCTGTATTGTAAATATCGACTTAATTTTCTATATGTCAGGAGGTTTATGTTATCTTAAAAAATGTATTCTGTCTGGAGAGAGATGATGCTTCTCAACTCTAGCTAGTGAAGGGCCTAGGCTGGAGCATACTATGGATATGCAAGTTCATTAGTCAAGAGCTTGACCTCCTTTATCTGGCCTATGCACCTCTGGGGTCACTATGCTACCTTAATTATTCCAGTATCAGATTCTAGACAATATGAGGTCATCTCTAGAGTCAAAACGGTGCTCAAATCAAACTATCCTAGTTGGTTGGCAACTGTTCATTCTACCTCTTTGAAAAAAGCCCCATTAATAGACCTGTCCCATATCTTCCCTTCATTCCTATTATCTGCCTCTTTACCATCCTATTATCTTTTTTATGTGTCAAATGCCATTTTTGGGACCCTCCTGTCTCTGATATTTGTGGGTATAATGAAATTTATTTGTTCTGAGTTTCTCCTGTTTCCACTCTTGTGGTCAAACCCAAGTGCTCGGCTAATAAAACAATATAAAAAGCTGGGTATATCGGGATTTCATCTCAATTAGCATTTACTGATGATTTACTGATGATCACTTAATATTTAAGGGAATTTTTTTCTTGGTCTAAGGTTCTCAACTTTGAATTTTATCATTTTCTTATCATTTTTTTTTTGGGTCCGGTCGTGGGGCCTGAACTCAGGGCCTGGGCGCTGTCCCTCAGCTCTTCAGCTCAAGGCTAGCGCTCTACCACTTGAGCCACAGCGCCACTTCCGGCTTGCTTTCTTTTTGCTTATGTGGTGCTGGGGAATCGAACCCAGGGCCTCAGGCATGCAAGGCAAGCGCTCTACCACTGAGCCACCTTCCCAGCCCCGTCTTATCATTTTAGTTGTTATTACAATATATTTGGCCTCCAGGTTTCTAGTGGGAAGTCAATTATTAATGTGTGATTCTTTCTTTTTATATAATGTGTTATTTTTCTCTGATTTAGACATTATCTATTCATTTTTGCTTTCTTTATCTCCACAGTTTCCTAGATATCTTGTAAGTATTTATATCTGGTAGGACAAGTTCGTCCTCATTTTCCTTGATAGCAATATCCTTGCCACTCTGTGTGTGTGTGTGTGTGTGTGTGTGTGTGTGTTAGAGAGAGAGAGAGAGAGAGAGAGAGGCAGGGGAGAGAGGGAGAGAGAGAGAGTACTCAAGCACTAGAGCTTGAACGCCTAGGTGCTAATCCTGAGCTGTTTTCCTCAAGGCTAGTGCTCCACCACTTGAGCCACAAACTCCTCTACTGGCTTTTTCGGTGCTTAATTGGAGATAGAGAGTTTCACATTCATTCCTGCCAGAACTGGCTTCAAACTACAATCCTCAAAGCTAAGCTTCTTATAGGATTTCAGGGATAAGCCACTGGCGCAGGCTTATCCATGCTACTTTTATGAGTTTGTTCTTCTATGGATATTTAGAACCAGTTTCTCAAGTTCCTTGAAATCCTTATTGCATTTTGTCTGGTATTATACTCCATGTACTACTGGCAACACTGAGTCTTCTAATCATTAACTATTTACTTCTTCACTTACTTATTTTTGAAACATTTAAAAGGCTTTCTATAAAATCCACAAATGATAAACTGTTGAGTAGGCAGATCCTTTTGCGGGTCTTTACTCAAGGCATAGTGACATATTTTAGGCATCTCAGGATAGAGAGAAGTCAATATGAAAAGAATGAGAAAGCTGGGCACTGGTGGCTCATGCCTATAATCCTAGCTACTCAGGAGGCTGAGATCTGAGGATCGCAGTTCAAAGCCAGCCGGGGCAGGAAAGTCCATGAGACTCTTATCTCCAATAAACACTAGAAAACCAGAAGTGGTGCTGTGGCTCAAGCGATAGAACATTTGCCTTGAGCTGAAGAGTGCAAGGACAGCGCCAAAGCCCAGAGTTCAAGCTCCACAACCGACCAAAAACAAAAGAAAAAAGAAAAGAATGAGAAATTCAATTGTCCTTCAGAATGTTATTAATACATATCCAACATTTGATAGAAAGTATATTATAGAGAATTGAGTAATGGATAATGGACACTTACCTCAGCTTTGATGTGTAATGGATAATGGACACTTACCTCAGCTTTGATGTAAATAGGAATAAATATCCAACCAAGAACAAAGAGCATTAAGATAGACTGAAACAAAGAAAAAAAAATCAGGCCCATCTAGATCAAGCCATTACGTGAAATGTAAGTTCGGTTTTGATCTGTTTTAGGCACCACTGCCAGGTACTAACAAGTAAATGCTCCAGTACCAAGAACTTAACATTCAAAGTTATGATAGTTTTTTTATAAAAGATTACTCTGTATATTAATTGGTGCAATTAACATACCAATTGATATCTGAAAGAAGACAAATCTACCTAAGAAAATTCAGAGGAATAGAAAAGAAACTCTACAAAAATTTCACACACCTGAAATTAAGTAAAAAAAAAAGATCTGCTTTCTTTAAAGAGAAGTAAAGTAAGGTGCGTGAGTACAAGATAAAGGAGCTTAAGCTGTGACCCAGCGACTCACGCCTATAATCCTAGCTACTCAAGAAGCTGAGATCTGAGGATCGTGGGTCAAAGCCAGCCCAGGCAGGAAAGCCCGTGAAGACTCTTACCTCCAGAAAATCAGAAATGGTGCTGAAGCTCAAGTGGTAGAGCACTTGCCTTGAGCTGAAGAGCTGAGGGACAGCACCCAGACCCAGAGTTTAAGCCCCATGACTGACCAAAAAAAAAAAAAAGGCACTGTTGGGAATTCACTCCTCTATACTTCTGGTATAGAACAGGATTCCTGTTAGGTTGGGACACTGTGGAAGTACTCTTTAATTTTTTACAGTACTTCAGAAAAAAGATGAGACTTAGAATGCATGTTTTTAATGATTTGTCATAAGTGATTTACATAGTTCAGTTAATAATCCAAGAATATTAAATTCATATATAATCAAATTGAAAAAATGTTACTTCTGATCATGGTTTGATGCTAGTCCAGGCAGGAAAATCCTTGAAAATCTTACCTCCAATTAACCAGCAAAAAGGTGGTACTAGTGGCATGGCTCAAGTGGTAGAGCACTAACAGAGTGAAAAAGTGAAGTACTAGCAGAGAGAGAGAGTGAGAAATATAAAAGCAGGAGGGAACAATGGAGGAGACAGACAACAGAGGGTAATAAGGATGAATATAATCAAAATACATAGTATAAGAATATGAAAATGTCATAATGGAATCCATTATTTGGTACAATTAGTAAGACCAGAAGACATTAATAGTTATTCAAGGTTAAAATCAAGTTTCTGACTTATAAGTTTTATTTAGATAGTGATGAAAGTGGAGGTCAGTAGCTGTGGAAGGTATGACATAATGACTTACATTCCATTCTAAGGCCCCAACAGCAATCCCTGAAGATGCTCCTATCCCAGCCAGGCCCATAAAGTGGCCACTACCAGTGTTTGCAGCAAAAAGAGAAGTGCCTATCTGAGAGTTAAAAGATAATTATGTATCAGAACACTAAGTCATATGTCAAGAATTAATTCTCACAAAGGTTAACTCCCACTGAATTTCACATTCTCTTTTTTAAAATTAATTTTATTAAGGTGATGTATAGTGTGGTTACAGCTGCATATGTAAGGTAATTAGTACATTTCTTGTCAAACATTATTACCCCTCCCTCATTTCACTCCCATTCCCCCCCCCATCTCCCCTGAGTTGTAAATTTCATTTCCAATTTATTGTATTGTGAGTATGGCTGTTGCAATGGTTCACTCTTTGTCTTCTGTCTCACCAATTTGCTGTTTCCCTTCTCTTTCCCAAATCAGATAAGCATATAAACAAGATACAGGATACCAAAATCAAATATAGTGACAACAGGGGATAAACCAAAGGAAAGAAAAAATATTAAAAAAAAGAACTTCACACTGTGCATTAAAAAAACAACAATAAAGGAAAACCTCTTGTTTCCATATCTTGGTGTTTGTTTTGATTAAGATCATCAGAAAATATGGCATATATACACAATGAAATTTTATGCATCCATCAGAAAGAATAACATCACCCCATCTGTAAAGAAATGGAAAGACTTGGAAAAAATCATATTAAGTAAAGCCAGAACCAAAGAAACATAGGCTCCATGGTTTCCCTCATTTGTAAAAATCAGTATATGTCTAGGATAGTCTTAGCAGAGGCTTTCAATAGATCAATAGCTATGTACATATACCATATAAGATGATCTAATCACATTCTTTTTTGCATTTTAATTTTTTATTTATGCACATTGTTACAGGTAATTTGTCCACCATGTCACAATAATACAGTGGCAATAACAATGAAAGCAATAACAATATTTCTTCTTGTAAGATGCTTATTGAAACTATCATATTTGTTCTAAGTATTATTTATTTTAATTTTCACTACTGCTGTGATTTAAGTATTTCATTACCCCAACCTTATTAGTGAGCAAATTAAGGCTTTTAGACCTTAATTTATTTTCCAAATTTACATAATTAAGTCTAGGTTTCTAGATGCAAAGTCTGTGGTAGTAATTTTTTATCTCTACCCTTAGTTTACTAAATATGTCCTGAAATATTCTGTATAAATGTCATTAAAGAAAATATCATAGCTCTTGCAGCTACTCTTTCCAGGGTTTCATCTCAGACAACATACTAATGCAACAAATTGTTAAAATTCAACTTTTCTATTGTACATACTTCTTGCAATTTTTCCTTTTAAGGGATAACTTTCTCAGTTTACATTTGTGTTAGCAATTCTGAGCTAATTCATTAACATTTCTGTCTCAAATTTTATACCCCTACAAATCTCTGAAGCTAATGATGCATGGTTGTAAAAAAGAATGTATGCTATAACTCAAAGATAACCACAAAAATGCAAATTCAATAAATACAAGCAGCAAAACATCAATAATCTGAAAGTATACTTGATGTGATAAACTGTCTGCAGATATTAAGTATCTGCCAAGACACAAAGACCACTGACCCCTAACTGACTGGTTCCAAGTTTGAGGCATAGGTGTACTATGAAGAATGAAGAGTAAGAGAGGAAATGGATTTCTGTAAAGATCATAACTAATTTCAATATCACAATACATTTCAAATTTGTGACATGTTTGTGGCCTCTCAAACAACTAAAATTTCTTATAGTCTACTTAAGGGACTTTGGGGAAGCACAGTTCCTTGTCTTTATATTTTGAGATAATTTTAGATTTATAGAATAATTACAAAAATATTTCAAAGAGCTACTTGGCATTTATCAGCAGGTCCTCAGGCTGAAAACCTACAGAACCTTAGTATAATTACCAAGAGATATAATGATTTAAACTAAACTGCATTGGCTTTATAGTACTCAACAGCATTTTTCACTAAAACTCTCTAGCCTACTTAGTTATCCTGTCTACACATTCTCTTAAAAGAGAGTATTCCCTTGGCAGAATTTCTTTTTTTTCTTTTTTTGAATTTCTATTCAGGCTTCTTTTACAGCTTCTATCATAAATTAGAAGAGAGGGGGAAAAATAAAAACTAGGCAACCACTGTCTCACACACCACTAATATGCTCATAATTCCCTAAAATAGAAACACTAACCAGAGTGTGATGTCTCTGCAATAATTTAAAACCATTGAAATTATCACTGGTTATGTACAGGATGGTTAATTAAGATTAATTAAGGACAGCATAGTCTACAGAAGGAACAGGCAGTTCTATAAGTGATGAGCAATCTATATATGACCTAATCCTTAAAATTTAATATGTGTACTTTATACTGTGCACATAAATATTTATATATGCATGAATATACATATACATATATTAGAATTATTACATTTGTTCACAACCAAAATCTGTTACTTTCAAAAGAAAACAAATATCCTGCAAGCATATAAAAGAAATAAAACGGCACAACACCAACAGTAACTTTTTTCCATTTTTTGATTAGCATAAGTTTTTCCAAGGGTTTAACTTTTGATATATTCAAACAACATAACTTTATCATCTAATCTATCCATCTCCTTCATCTACATTCCCTTCTCATATCAATCTCAACTTATTTCATGGTTCCAATTTCACATGTGTAAATAGTTATTTTTAACATGTTCACCCCCCTTTACCTTCTCTGTTCTTCTGCCTTCCCTTAGTACTCACACCTATGACAGGACATGTTTTGCATTCCTGTCATTCATTTTATTAAATTGAATGATAATTGTTTTTAAGAGATTTCACCATGGTATTTTACACATAAATATTGAGAATTTAATGAGATAAATGGCCTCATTCTCCCTTTCCCCATCTCTCCTACTCCCTATTATTCAGCTAATTTCAGTGAGTTTATTCCACCACCATTCCCAATATATAGATGCCATGTATCATTCTCTTGTGCTTCCCAATCCTGCTGACCCCCACAAACAATCCCAGAATTGCAGATATATTCTATAAATATATGTATATGTGATCCTGTATGTGTTTACACATGTTAATCTTTTAAGGTTGTGCTTTCACATATGACAGAAAACATGTGAACTTATCCTTCTGACGTTAGATTACTTCACGTAGCATGATAAGCTCCATTTCTATCCATTTCCCTGAAAAGGAAAACATTTCACTAATCTTTAAGCATGGTGTGAAGTGGAAAGGAAATGCCTGGCTAGAGATTCACAGTATGGATCTGCTAGGATGCAGGTAACGTTTAATGCCATTATACCAGAAAGATTGCCCAGGAATGAGTATAGTAGGAGAGAAATGAGAAACCAATGCAGCCTCTAGCAGGTTCAATGGTGCCTGGGGACCTCTTCACCAGGATTAAATGCTTGGTTAATAAGGTAAAAATAGCCAGGAAAACTGAGCAGAAAAAGAAGCAATAATTGGAACCAGATGCTCCAGCAAATCAGGTATCATGAAGGCTGAGTGCTGATATCAATTAGGCAAAGTGGAGGCCATCAGAGTCTCTGATAAAGCTATTGAAGGCCATCAGATATTTGTTCAATACAAAATATTAAGTATAAATGTAAAAGTGAAAAGAGAGGTAAGTTGCAATTATATTTCAGTTTTATTTGGTAATATTATGTATTTTGTTTACTAAGCAATTATCTTAAAAATGAGAAAAGTCACAGAAAGAAACTGGTAAATCAATTAACCAAACACATCAGAATTTCAACTATATCAGTGTCTTCTAAAAACCCTTCCAAGTATATCAGTCTTACAAGGTAACATGGGCAGCAGATTCTGCTTTTATGTACCTCTTTAGTTCACAAAGCAACCAAGACTAAAGTCTGCAGTCCTCATAGCCTAGGAGGAGATTGTGTTACTAGAATCTTCTATGTATGAGACCGAGTGGAAATGGTTCATTGCTCTATTGATTTCTTACTAATTTGAGCTTAAAAAAGAAGACAAATTAAAGACTAGTTCAATTAAGAAGAATGATCCTCCATAGCTCTTAGCTAATGAAAGCCAGACTCTTCTTTTAGGCTGCCTGCTATCATTTAGTGGCTGTGCCTTCCTCTCCCCTTTAAATAATGGCATAAAACTGGCATAAAACTTCTCTCTATTAAGTGTTACCCTTATGCAAGAAGCCAAATCCTTGTTAGAGGATTGGTTAGCATTTGAGGACAGCATCAATAGGTAAACTACACTTTAAAGACAGATGGTAAGAGTATCATTGTTAGAGAGAGACCAGCCAGGGTGCAAAAATGACCTAGTACCCTATCTCAACCAACAGCTGGGTATAGCATTGAACACCTGTCATCTCAGCTTATGTGGGAGATATAAATAGCAGGATTACAGCTCACAACTCAGGGCAGTAGATCCAACCAAAACAGAACAAAAAAGTAACACTAAAACAAAAAATGGCTAGAAATGTAATGTTTACCTAAGAAGTGCAATTTCCTATGTGGAAAATGTATGTACACTGTCACACAGTTAATTTATAGAGTAACACAGGCTCAAGCATGGCTGAGTCTCAGTCTGGGCAGCCTCTTGCATTCCAGTGCATACATGGAGCTACAATGGGCAGCTGCCTCTATGACTGGTGGCCTTTTACTTGTTCCTCTTAAGATACTTCGTGCCAGCAATAAATTAGTTTATGTATAAACAAAAAAAGAAGATTCTCTCTTACATTCTGCCTCCCTCCATCCTGCACCATGCTGCATCTGCCCTTCCCTCTGCCCAGAAGTCATCACACTTGATCTATTTGTAAAACACCTACTCTACCTCCAAATCCCTCTCACAACTCTACCTCTGGCAGTCCTTTTCTGTGTAACTGTACCAAAAGCACAAGTTAATCTTTCACCCCTATTCTTTGTCTGTGTACTTCCTAACAGTCTTCTTGTCCTGCCCTGGAATGTTGTGCAATTAGTTTACTATACAGCCCACTGCAATTCAGAAACACATAGGTAAAAAAACACTTGAAAGTTAAGCAAGCTACTAATTACGTGACATCTCTGCTGCAGTGTGATGTTCTATATTTGTAATGCCACCATTTAAGAATTTGAAGACACTATGTTGAAAACGATCTTTACAAATTCAGGGGAGGGGGGAGAAGTTGGGGAGACTGGTAGGGAAGGGATGGTAGGGAAAAAACAAAGGAGGAGTTAACAATGCTTGATAGGAAATGTACTCATTACCTTATTCACATAACTGTAACTTCTCTGTACAGTATCTTTACAATAAAATATATATTTAAAAAAGGATTTGAGCAGGAAGATCATGGGTTCAAGATTAGCTAGGCTACAATATGTCTCAAAAATAAAAGGAAGGGATAGTAAGAGAAAGACAAAGGAAGGAGTAACAATGTTTGACAAGAAATGTACTCATTATCTTACTCATGTAACTGTAACCCCCCATACAGCATCTTTACAATAAAATAAAATTTTAAAAAATAAAAAGGACATTCCTGCTTTAGTAACTTTGGTTAATTTGGAGAAATAATACATCTAAATAAAACTCTAAATTAAAGTACTTAATAAGATAACACATACAATCCCCTCAAACCTCCACTGCTTACTCACCAACCACCATGTTAGATTTCCACCAGCCAGGAAAAAGTCTTTTACAGTAGCACGATTATGTGACAATACAGCCTAAAACAGAAACAAAAACACCCCAGTGGAATACCAGAAGCCAAACTGCCCCATAAAACTATTTCTGACCTTCATTTAGTCCCAAATCTAAGTACTAGCATTTAAAATGAACGAAAAAATATAAGAAATATACAGTTGGCATGGTGGCTCATACCTATAAAAAAGCTACTTCAGAGGCAAAGAAGAACTGAAAACTAGCCAGGTGAAAAAATTATCAAGACCACTATCCTAAACAATACATTGATATAGTATTAAGCACCTGTCCTTCTAGCTATGTATAGGAAAGACTTAAATATCAGGATTGTAGTCTAGAACATCCCAAGCAAAAACATGAGATCCACAAAAATAAAACCTACCAAAATCAGGAATAGCAGCTGTAGCGCTTGTCTAAAAAGTGCAAGGCAGTGAATTTAATCTATATGTGCATAGACACAGACACAAACACACAGAGAGTCATAGAGTAAGAAAGGATTCTGGTCATTAGGTGGTACATATCTTGCCGCTTTCTTCCATCCTATTTCTGAAATAGTACAGCAAGTACAGCAATTGGTAGGCGATGAAGTCAACATTTTCTAAAAGATGTTGAACTGATCATAGAAACAAAAAAAACAAAGACATGAATATTGTTCCTTGATGTATGAATTACAGAAATATATATGTTTGAACACATATATTGTACATCTTATACAATATGTGTTTGTATGTTTGCATAAACACTGACAAAAGAAGTACCTTATCTACCTCAGAAAAAGTATTATGTTATACCTCTGGTGTGGCTTGTTGTTATTATTGTTATTTGGACATACACTCTTAGAATTTTCTGTTTAGGCTGGTTTCAAACTGAAATCCTGAAGGTCTCAATTTCCCAAGTAGGTAGAATCACAGGCCAGACTGGCTATGTGGTTCAAGAGCATCTTCCTTGAGGAAAAAAGCTAAGCAAGGGTCTGAGGCCTTGAGTTCAAACCCTAGTACCAGCACACACAACACAACACACACACACACACACACACACACACAGAGCTAGAATTATAGGCACACCATAGTAGTCCAACTATATATTTGTATACTTAAAATCACCTTTAGACTATGGCTTAATAATATCTCAAGAAGTATATTTTCAAACTCTTGTTTAAGGAATAATGGCAAGAAAGACAAAATACTCATCCAGCTTAGATAGAATGTTTCTGAATAATTTTCCTATTTTTGGTTGAATCTGAAGGTAAGGCAAGCAGAATATGTAAATGATAGCATAGATGTGAAGATTACAGTCATCACCACCATTACCCTATGAAGGGCTCATTATGAATACTGCTCAGGGCTTAAGTTCCAGGCAGCAGGTGCAGGAACATTTGACCTGTCAGATTTGTCAGTGGAAAGCAGAAGCGTGTGAAGGTGTGATTGTTCAGTATGGCTTGGATGAAGAGAACATGTATTTATTCTTGTGGAAAAGGCAAAAGGAGGATGGAAAGGTGTCCTCTGAGGGCTCTGTTTAGACAGGCTCCAGTATTCTAAGTGAGAACTCAGTAATGTAGGCAGAGGTCAAACCCAGCCTGGAGTACAAGGTCCTGCCCTCCCCCTAGGCGCCACCTTACCCATAAGCCGATGCTCAGGACCAACAGGAGGTAAAAAATCGTCACCATTGTGTCCATGGGGTTGTGGCTGTGGAAGCCCACGGTGCTCCAGTTCCAGGTGACAGAATAGTAGTTCCCCAAACCATCCATTGCGACAATCCTGGGCCGGATCAGCAGCACTTGATGCAAGGTAATAGCAACGTTATCACTTCCGGTCGTAGGTTGCAGGGAATGCTGGGAAGTGCCACGGTTGTTCTGGGTTCTCTCCCTGCTGCAGAGAACTCCTTCTCCTGGGGTAGGTCTGATTACCCAGAAAACAGAAATCACTTCGTGGCTGCCAGTCCAGGACAAATGCTGACCATCTTAGGTACAATCGCAACCTCCTCAGCTAAAGATTGGATGTGGAGAGGACAGACCTGAGATCACTGGGGAAAGATCAATAAAAGAATGATTACAGATCTTTGGGCAGAGTAAGAAAACTGTCCATACCTAATGTTGGCATGTTGTCTATAATAGGCCTGTTACATTTATTGTGATCAGTTTAAATATTGCAAATAAAGCATTATCAATTTTAGTTACTAAAGGTTTTTTTCTTCCGTTTTTTTCTCCATCTACCTTCTCCTTGGCACTTGCTTAAATTTGTGTTCAGGTGACTACATCAACCCAGTTTGCTCTTATTCCACATATGGTTGGAACTGGTCACAGAAAGTTCTCAGGATGTTTTGCAATTTGCTCTTTTACTGGTGATGTATGAGTCTTTAATCCAGGTCAAGCATTGTTTTTCTAGATACTTTTTTCACTGTATTTGATGTTGGTATAAGTTGTGGAGGGGAAAGGAAAAAACAAATCATTTAAATAGGGATACAGATGGACCCATTGCAACAGTGAGATGTACAAGACGTTATGTCAAAAAACAAACTTTACAACTTTGGCACGGGGGCGGAGCGGGGGATAAGAGGGATGGGACGGGGGCCCGGACGGATGGGAAGGGTTGGGAAAGGGAAAAAAAGGAGGAGACAACAATGCCTGATAAAAAAACGTACTCATTACCTTGCTCATGTAATTGTAACCCCTCTATATGGTATGTTCACAATAAAAAAATCTTTAAAAATAGATTGCATATGACACATGAATTTCATGAGTGATACTTCTATATTTGAAATAAAACCTCACAATAAAAATAATAGTATTTTAATTAAAGTAATTAATACTTATGAAAGTAGAAATACTTATATTTCTCTTAGTAGATGTCAGATATCTTACACATTTTATTTGCTATCAAGTTAATTCTCACAATAATAGAATATTGAGTCTATGATAAAGGTGGGGAACTCTGTGGTCTTTTTCTTCAGTCCCACCAAATAGAAATAATGTGAAACACAGATACAATTATAAGTGTCTTAGAAGCCACGTTTTAAAAAGTAAACAGTTGAAATTAAGTAATTTTTTATTAAACCTAATATACACCAAATATGAGTATGACTGTAGAAAAATACAGACATGTCTCACATGCTTATTTTCTACATTAAATCTATCTAGTGTATATGTTATACACTAAATTCTCACAGCAATTTTTAAAATCACAATTTGTTTATTTAACTTTAATGAAAATCACACACTACTTTAAAATTTCTTATAGTACAAATCTAGTGATATATTCTTTTACCTTATACATATTTAAAGATTCTTTACTTTGCCTTTTATTTTAAAGATGCTTTGCTAGATGAAAATTCTGTATGAATTTTATTTAATTCTGTAATTTAAAGATGTACCTCTACTGTCTACCTTGCATTGTTCTCATGAGAACTCTTAAGTCATCCTTACCTTTCTTCCTTTGTATATAATGCCATGGTTTTTCTTTAGGCTACTTTTTAATTTGTGTCTTAAATGGATTGGTTTATAATCTGGCTTGATGTTTTTTAATTTTTTTGTGATTATGGTTTCTTGAATTTCTGGATCTTTGAAGTATAGTCTCCACAAAACTAAGAAACTGTTTCTGGTATTTCTTCTAATTATTCTTACCCTTCTCCCACAGATTCCAGCTGTTTGGACAATTGACCAGCTAGAAATAGAAAACTGTTTCTTTGAAGGTCATTTAGATATTATAACATTATTGATAGGCCACTCAAAATTTTCAGCACAGCTTATGAGAAGCTGATGAGAAACATATATAGATAGATAGATAGATATCTGTCTTGTCATGTATTTAATGATTTCTTAGGATCTTTATGGCTCATGGGTAACATATTCCCCACCCTTGAGTCTTAAAGGTACCCCATAGATAATATCCATACTCTGTTCATATTCTTTCAGACATTTAAATCTGCTTTAAATTTGTAGTTTCCACGGCTATTTGTTCAAGTTCACTCATATTTTCTACTCTGCTTGAAACCATATTTAGTGTATTCTTCATAACATTCATTGCATTTTTTTTCTGCTGGTCATGAGGCTTGAACTCAGCTCTCCAGTCCAAGGCTACATGTCTACCTCTACCACTTGAGCCACAGCGCCACTACCAGCTTTTTCTGCTTATGTGGTGCTGAGGAATCGAACTCAGGGCCTTATGCATACAAGGCAATCACTCTTCCACTAAGCCAACTTTCAAGCCCCATTCATTGCATTTTTAACTTGAATATTTTTTAAATGTTACATGAATTTACCACACTTGTTTGATCGTTCTTCTAGCTCTTACACATACAATATGGTATTATAGTAACTGTTGCAATGTCCTTTATTATCTATCTGGATTATCTATTTATTTTATCTGGATTATTATCTATCTCTATCATTGATCTGGATATACTCAGGGTTCAGACTATTTTTTCCTAGGTATTTCTTTTTTGAGTCAAGCTATTGCTATGTAGCTTAAGTCCCTCAAACTCATGATCCTTCTTCCTCAACCTCCTAAGTGCTGAAACTGCAAGCATGTACCCCTTTCCCAGGCACAAATCAATTTTGATTGGTTGATATTCTCCATATTATGAATCATATTTTCCTATTTCTTTGCAGGCCTAATGATTGTGGTTGTATCCTAAATATTGTAAATTTTATCTAGTTGGGTGCTTTGTATTTTTGTATTCCTAAAAATATTTTTGAGGTTTGTTCTGGTATATTGTTCCATTACTTCAGAGTAGTGTAATATATTTCAGGATTATTTTTAAACTATTTTTAAGCTCAAGACAACAGAGATTTTTTAGTCTATGATCAACTTTCTCCACTACTTAAGAAACTTCTGAGAAGTACCTAGTGTTTTATGACTTGTAAGGTTCTCTTGCTTGATGTTAAGATCTAGCATTATTATTAGCCCTGAATTTTCTCATGGGATCGTTTCCTTCAATCCTTCTGGGGGGCTTATCTTTATCCTCATGTATTCTTCATATGTGAATATTGACCATTTTCCTATAGAATATTTGAATTCTCATATTTAGAGATTTCTTTTTCTTTTTTTTCCTTTTTTATTGTGAAAATTTCCTACAGAGGGGTTACAACAATATGAGCAAGGTAATGAGTATATTTCTTATCAAGCATTGTTGCCTCCTCCTTTTTTCCCCTTACCATCCCTTCCCATCTCCCGCCCCCCCACGCCAAAGTTGTAAAGTTTGTTTTTGAACATAACATCTTGTACATCTCATTGTTGCAATGGGTCCACCTGTATCCCTGTTTAGACAATTTGTTTTTTCCCTTCCATTTTCACTGTATTTGATATTGGTATAATTTGTACAGAGATTTGTTTTTCTTCAGCACTTTTCTCTTTGGTTCTTTGCCTAATTAATCCAGCTTCCTGGACAGCTCTATGTCTTCAAGTAAGGGAAACCATTGGGTTCTGACTGCATTCGCTCCAAGTCACAAGCTTGATACTCTCCATGCAGTAATTTGGGGGCAACTATAGGGCTTCTTTGTCTATTTCTTTTCTGTCTTGAGACACTATAAGTTGCCTGATGTGAAATGAGTTCAATATTGCTTTTTGGTTTTGCTTTTGTTTTGTGATGGTCCTGGGATTTGAACTCAGAACCTAGGTGCTGGTGCTATATATAAGGTGTTTTTTTTCTTGCTCAAGGCCAGTGCTCTACCACTTGAGCCACAGCTCTACTTCTGGCTTTTGGTGGTTGACTGGACACAAAATTCTCCCTAAGTTTCCTGCCCCAGCTATCTTCAAACAGCAATCCTCAAGTCTCCTGAGTAGCTATGATCACAGGAAGGAACCACCAGTACAGGGATTCGACATCATTTTTAAAATTTATTTTTAATACAATTTATTGTAAAAATACTGTACAGAGGGGCCACTGTTATATGACTAAGGTAATGAGTTCATTTCCTATCGAGCATTGCTAACTCCTCCTTTGTTTTTCCCTTAACATCCCTTCCCTCCCCACCTCCCCAACACCTCCCTCCCTCCCTCCACCAGTTGTAAAGTTTGTTTTCAACAAAGTGTCTTATACAACTCATTGCTACAATGGGTCAATCAGTATCCATATTTAAGCATTTTGTTTTTTCCCTTCCCCTTCCCAAATTAGAAAAGTGTGTATACAAGATTCAGGGCACTGGACTCAAATACAGTGAAAATGGGGGGGGGGAGAACATAACAAAGAAACAAAAAAATCACATAGTACACTATAAGTATGTTAAAAACAATAGCAAAAAAATGCTTGAGTCCCTGTCTTGGGGTTCATTTTGTTTAACAACATCTTATATGTTCATATGTATAGCTTTTGACCTTTTCTGCTTGTCCTACATTTCTTTTATACCTTTTTTTTAGAATAAAATTTTGTTGTTTATTTCTATTTAGGCCCTAAATTTTTTTCACTTTGAAGTTATCAGAAGATATTTTTAATATTCAAAATCAAAATAAATTCCAATCAACACCATCAACAATTTCTCAGCCCTAACATATTTCATCTATTTCAATATTTTTTTCAAACTCTTTGTGATTAAGTGATTACATAATTTCACAAATTTCACAGCATTGTGGGATAGTGATACTTAGTTAAAGTCATAAAACACATTCTAACTTTCATGGGGAAAATTGTCTATCGTGGTCTATAACATTTATGAGTTCTAGAGCTTTAACAATAGTTATTTCTTCCACATTGGGGGAATATGTACATTTATTTTGCATAGAGTCATCTGTTCCCTGTTTCCCACTTGTTCCCTCCCTCCCATCGCTGTCATTGAGTTGCTTAGTTCATTTTGATCAATGTCCAGTGCAATTGATGGGTTCCACTGTTGTATGTTTTTCCCTGATTCTCTCTAGTTTTGTGTCCTCCTCCTGGTTTCCCTCTGGTGTGCACATATATACCATATATGTGATCAGTAGCATGGGGTTATTTAGTAGTGATTCGACCAGATGAGTGGAAGTCCTTTGTTTCTTAAGCCTTGTTAATTTTGTCACATCTTCTTGCATTTGGCTTTAGCATCCATATATCAGGGAGACAATGTGCCATTTGTCTCTGTGTTCTTGGCTTACCTCACTCAAAATAATGTGCTCTAGTTCCATCCATTTCCCTGCAAATACCATTATTTGGTCCTTTCTAATGGCTGCATAATATTCCATTGTACATAGGTACAATTTTTGGGTGCACTCATCAGTAGTGGGGCATATGGGTTGTTTCCATATCCTGGCTATTGTTAACAGTGCTACAATAAACATGGAGGTGCATGTGTCCTTGTATCCTGGTTCCTGTTGCTCAGGGTAGATGCCTTAGGAGTGGTATAGCTGGGTCTTAGAGGAGGTCAATATTTAGCTTTCTGAGGACCCTCCGACTGCATTCCAAAGTGGTTGTATAAGTGTACATTCCCACCAGCAGTGTAATAGTTCCTCTTTCTCCACATGCCCTCCAGCATTTGTCATTGGCTGACTTTAGGCTGTGGGCCTTTCTGACTGGGGTAAGGTGGTATCTCAGGGTTGTCTTTATTTGCATTTCCTTTACAACCAGGGATGGTGAGCCTTTTCTCATGTGTTTCTTTGCCATTTTTATCACTTCATCTGAGAAGCCTCTCTTTAGTTCCCTTGACTAGTAATTGGTTTGTAGCTTTGGGAGGGATTAGTTTCTTGAGTTTACTTTATATACTGGATATTAACCCCTTGTCTGATATATTGCTGGTAAATATTTTCCCAGTTAGTTGGTTGTATTTCTAGCTTGGTTGTTATAGCTTTAGCTGTGCAGAAACTTTTTATTTTAAGGTAGTCCCATTTGTGAGTCTGTTTCCAATTTGTTGTGACCTTGGAACTCTGTTCAGGAAGTTTCTGCCTGTGCCTACAAGTTCAAGTGTCTCTCCTACTCTGTCCTGCAGTAGTTTCAGAGATTCAGGTTTGATGTTAAGGTCTTCAATCCATTCAGAGTTGATGTAGGTGCATGGTGATAAGCTGGGGTCCACTTTTAGATTTCTGTATGTGGCCTCCCAGTTTTCCCAGCACCAGTAGTTTAAGAGGCTGTGTTTCTTCCACTGTATGTCTTTGTCTCCTTTGTCAAAGATCAGCTGACTGTAAGGATGTGGTTTTATTTCTCAATATTCTATTTTATTCCATTGGTCTTTGGGTCTGTTTTGTGCCAGTGCCATGCTGTCTTTGTTATTATGGCTCTATAGTAGAATTTAAAGTCTGGCATTGAGATCCTTCCCATGTTGTCTTTTTTGTCTATAATTGTTTTGCTATTCTAGGCCTTTTGTTGTTCCATATGAATTTTTGGACTGTTTTCTGTATTTCAGAAATGTACATCATTACGATTTTAATAGAAATTGCATTGAATTTGTATATTCATTTTGTCAGTATTGCCATTTTCACTATATTAAATCTGCCTATCCAAGAGCATGGAAGGTCTTTCCATTTCCTGGTGTCTTCTATAATTTTTTTCTTTAAGTTTTTATAGTTTTGTTAAATAGTTCTTTTACATCTTTGGTTAGGTTAATTCCTAAATATTTTATTGAGGAAGGGCGTTATTGTGAATGGGGTTGCTTCCTTTATTTCCCTCTCTGCTTGTACCTTGTTGGTATACAGGAAGGCGACTGATTTTTGTGGGTTGATTTTTGTATCCTGCTACTTTGCCGAAGTGATTTATAATTTCTAAGAGTTTGGAGATGGAGTTTCTGGGATCATGAAGGTATAGTATCATGTCATCTGCAAAAAGGGATAGTTTAATTTCTTTCCCTATGTGGATCCCTTTAATGTCTTTTTCTTGCCTTATTGCTCTGGCTAAGAGTTCCAAGACTATATTGAAGAGGAGTGGAGACAGTGGGCATCCTTTCCTTGTTCCTGATTTTAGGAGAATTGGTTGTAGTTTTTCCCCATTAAGTATAATATTGGCTATTGGTCTGTCCTATATGGCTTTTATTGTTTTAAGGAATGTTTCTTCTATTCCTATTTTCTCTAGGGCTTTTAACATGAATGAATGTTGTATTTTATCAAAAGCCTTTTCTGCATCAGTAGAGATAATCATGTGGTTCTTAATCTTGGATCTGTTCACGTGTTGGATTACATTTATTGATTTACATATGTTAAACCATCCCTGCATCTCTGGGATGAAACCTAACTGGTCGTAGTGTAGGATTTTTTTTATGTGTTTCTGGATTCTGTTAGCTAGAATTTTGTTAAGGATCCTTGTATCTGTGTTCATCAAGGAGATTGGTCTGTAGTTCTCTTTTTTTGTTGTGTCTTTGTCTGGTTTGGAGATGAGTGTGATATTGGCATCATAGAATGAGTTTGGGATAGCTCCTCTTTTTCTACTTCTCTGAAGAGCTTGAGGAGTATGGGTATTAGTTCTTCTTTAAAGGTCACATAGAATTCTGTTGTGAATCCACTTGGTCCTGGGCTTTTCCTTGTTGGAAGACTTCTGATTGCTTCCTGTATCTCGTTATAAGCTATTGGCTTATTTAGTTGATTTATTTCTTCTTTGCTCAGTTTGGTTAACTTGTATTTCTCTGAAAATGCATCCATTTCTGCTAGGTTTTCATTCTTTAAAGAGTATAACTTTTGAAAATATTTCTTTATAATTGTTTGGATGCCTTGGGTACTTGTGATTTTTCCCTTGGCTTCCCTGATCTTGTTAATTTGGGTTTCCTCTCTTCTTAATTAATCTTGCCAAAGGTCCATCAATTTTAATTATTTTTTCAAAGAACCAGTTTTTGCTTTATTAATTTTATTTATAATTTTGCTATTCTCTATTTCATTAATTTCCACGCTTAATTTGATTATCTTGCACCGTCTAGTAACTTTAGGTTCCATTTTTTCATGTTTTTCTAGCTGTTTAATTGCAACATGAGATTATTTACTTGATCTGTCTCTATTTTATTGATGTGGGCACCGAAGGCAATAAATTTGCCCCTCAGAACTGCTTTTGCTGTATCCCATAAGTTTCTTTGTGATGTGTCTTCATTTTCATTGAATTGTAGGAACTTTTAAATTTCTTCTTTAATTTCTTCTGTTACCCAGGAGTTGCTTAGAAGTATGCTGTTCAATTTCCATGTATTTGAGTAATTTCTGCGGTATGTTTTGTCATTGAGAACTAGCTTGATTCCACTGTGGTCAGATAGGATACAGGGGATTATGTCAATTCCCTTTGTATTTGATTAAGTTCCTTGCAATGGTCTATGTGGGAGAAAGTTCCATGAGCTGCTGAGAAGAATGTGTACTGTGTCGTTTTAGGGCGAAATACTTGGTCGATGTCAGTTAGTTCTGCTTGAAATAATACCTCACTTAATTCAGTAGCTTCTTTGCCAATCCTCTGGTTGGTAGACCTGTCCTTTGGTGAGAGTGGGGTATTAAAGTCTCCTAGTTTTATCATATTTGGAGCTATTTTATTCTGTAAGTTTGAGGGTATTTGCTTACCATATTTGGGTGCTCCGGTGTTTGTGGAGTATAAGTTGATAATGGTAATATTCTCCTCTTGGATTGTTCCCTGTATTAATATGTAGTGTCCTTCCTTGTCTTTTTGTATTGATTTTAATGAAAAGTTTATTTTGTCAGATATCAGGATAGCTACTCCTGCTTTCTTACTGGGGGCATTTGATTGGTACATCCATTTCCAACCCTTCATTCTGAGTTTGTTTGTATGTTTGGCTAAGAGGTGGGTCTCCTGAAGGCAACAGATGGATGGGTCATGTTTTCTGATCCAATCTGCATTTCTTTTTCTTTTGATTGGTGAATTAAGTCAGTTAATATTTAAGGTTATTATAGAGAGATGTGTTGTGGTTCCTGTCATTCCATTTTCCTAAGTTTTCTTCTTTCCTTTCCTCCTGTGCTTACTAAGTTAGACTTCTATTAATACCTGTGGTGCAGGTCCTATTCCTGGTTGCTTTCTTCAGGTTGTGCTTAGTGTTTTTGTAATGCTGGATTATTGTTTGTGAATTAATTTAGCTTTTCTTTACTATTAAAAATTTTAGTTTCTCCATCTAATGTGAATGCTAGTTTTGCTGGATATACCAGCCTGAGCTGGCAGTTATTGGTTCTCAGGGCTCAGTTCATACTTTCCAAGCCCTTTTTGCATTCAGTGTATGTATGGATAGATCTACAGTGATTCTAATTTTTCTCATTGTAGTATAGCTCCTTCTTCATTGTTGTTGCATGCAATATTATTTCCTTATTATTCAGATCTATCATTTTTACTATAATGTGCCTAGAAGTGTTTCTTCTGGGATCCTGCTTGTTAGGTGTTTTATATGCTTCTGTTATGTAGGTAAGATGTTCTCTTTTAAGATGGGGGAAATTTTCATTGATAATCTTGTTGAATAGGTGTTGCATTCCCTTGCTTTGATATTCCTCACCTTTGTCCACTCCAATTATATGGAGGTTAAATTTTTTTGCACTATCTGCTTGCTCTTGGATTTCCCTTTGGCATAATTTAAGTGATTTTTTTTCCATATCTGTGACTTTTTGGTCCAGTTGGTGCATTCTTCTGTATCTGACTCTCTAAATTCTGTTAACTATGGCTTCCATTGTGGTTTGCATGGAGGAAATGGACTCATTTATGGATTCAATGTTGGTTCTCAATGTACTAATCCCACCTCTTAGTGAGGTGCATACTGCTGCTATTTTTGCATTCATCTCCTGTTTGACATCCTGCATCTTTTTTTTTTTATTGTGAAAATACTGTACAGCGGGGTTACAATTACATGGGCAAGATCATGAGTACATTTCTTATCAAGAATTGTAGCCTCCTCTTTTGTTTCCCCTTCCCATCCCTTCCCATCCTCCCCCCTCTTACCCCCCCCCTCACCAAAGTTGTAAAGTCCGTTTTCAACATAAGGACTTGAACATCTCATTGTTGCAATAGGTCCACCTACCAGCACGACTATGTTTACTGCAGCATTATTTGCCATAGCTAAGATATGGAACCAACCCAGATGCCCCTCAGTAGATGAATGGATCAAGAAAATGTGGTATATATACACAATGGAATTCTATGCCTCCTGCATCTCTTTTGATATTTTGTCCCTGTGTTCTTTAAATTTCTGATCTATTTCTTACTTTAATTCTTCAGTCATTGCCTCTAGCATCTCTTGGATGTAGCTTTTGTCTTCCATTCCTGCTTTGCTTCCACTGGGGCTCTTTCCTGGGTGGCTGCTGGCTTTTGGGGGTAGCTTGCTACCTTTGGTGTTGATAAACCTTGTAATTTTTCTCTGTTATTTTCATATGGGGATTCAGGGATTACTGGTCAGTATGTGTCTGGCTTTGCTTGGTTGCTGTTTCTGGGTTGGTGGAGAGAGTCTGTCCCTAGTCTTGGTTCTGTTGAGGGCCGACCTCCAGCTGCTGGAGCTCTCGGTTGTCTGCTGTAGATCACTGACAGTTCCCGCCTTTAGAAGTACTGAGTGACCTAGACTACTGGTTTACTTCTACAGATGTTCTTGACAAGATCAGGTGTGTTGGATGTACTCTCCCAGTTGCTGAAGTCTGCTATGGGTTCCTGATTTTTTTTTGGTCCTTCATGGGCCTGAACTCTAGGCCTGGGTGCTGTCCCTCAGCTCTTCAGCTCAAGGCTAGCGCCCTACCATATGAGCCATAGCGCCATTTCTGGCCCTTTCTGATTATGTGGCACTGAGGAATCAGATCCAGGGCCTCATGCACACAAGGCAAGCACTCTCCCACTGAGCCACTTAACTAGCCTGAGTTCCTGACTATTCTCAGCTCCTGACTATTATCAAGCCTGAGTTGTCCAATTTCTGGTGGGGGTTGGGGCTCTAGTTCTCTTTCCCTGGATACCTAGGTCTTTTGCTATCACGGGCATGATTCCCAGGGGGTGCAGTTCCCTTTTTCCCCACTCTGCTGAGAGGTATGCTCAGTTTCTGACTTCAATCGGGAGGAGTTGGTTGTGTTGCTCAGGCACCCAATCCCCAGGCCTGGTCCTGGCTCCCAGTCCTTGGCCTGGGGCACTACAGTTGGACTTGTGCTGCTGTGTATCCCACCTGGGTTACACAGCCTGGAGTACACAGTTCAGGTTTCTTCCACTGTTGATTGTTGTGACACCAGGAGCACTCTTGATCTAGCCTGGCCAGCTGGATGTGCTCCACATTCTGGTAGAACACTCACACAGTTCTCAGTTTTGGTGGGTCCTGTAGTCCAGGTGTTGGGGTAGGGGTCTGGGTTAAGATCTTAAGGTTCCCACCAGCTCTAATCTCCCTTAAGGAGGGATACGCTGTCCCCTGAAGGGTACTCACCCTGGAACTAGTTGTTGTTTCTGTGTGATGTAGGTTGCTGGTTGCCACTGCAATCAGTGTTCAGTTGAGATGCTTGTGGGCTGGGCCAGGTGGTGGTGGCTCTGTGTGTTTCTCCTCTGTCTCTGCCTCTGTTGATGCTGTTCAGGTTGGTGCAGGTGGATAGGTGGATGGACCATGCCTCAGGCGGGCTGAGTGCTGGCAGCCAGCCAAGGGGTGGGGGAGGGGTCTCCATGCAGGTTCTGAAAGCTGAGGTTTGTCTCTGTTTTCACTCTCCAGATCAGCACCAGTACCTTGTAGGTCTTCTGCATTGATGTTCTGTGGGCTTACCCATGTAGTTCTGGGGTTCCTGCCAGGGGGCTGAATGGCTTTGGTGTGATGGAGTCCCTCTGCTCAGAGAGTGAAGGGTGAGGATTATACTATTTTTTAAATAAAATTGCTTTAAGAAGGGAAGTAGTTAGGATACCACCTACTCCATATTGGCCATAATCTCCAGTTGCTTTTGTTGTATTTTAAACATGAGGTCAGTGTTTAATTTATTTTTATGACACAAGTGTAACTGAATTTTCTACAATTTTAGAAATCCTTATCTACTAGAACCCTTTTCATACTAGTATTTTCTAAATTGATAAAATATGTGACAAACAACAAACAACTTGTTTAAATAAAGAAGTAATAAGAGCCAGAGAAGAGAGGCTCACTCATTAATTCTATTATTCAGGAGGCTGAGATCAGAGAATTGAAGTTAAAAGATGACACAAGTAAACAAATCCAAGAGAGGCTTATGATCAAGCATCCAACAAAAAGCCAGAAGTGGAGGCATGGATCAAATAGTAGCATGCCAGTGTTGTGCAAAAACACCTAAGTGAGAGCCAAGAGCCCTAAGTTTAAGATCCAGTATCAGAGAAAAAAAACCTTAAGATAATTTGATGGGAGTTTTAGGAAGGAAAGTTCTACAATATGAAGGAAATTGGAGAAGAACTCAAAGCAAATGTGTGAATTAAAAACATAGCTCATGTGCCTGGCTCCACAGAGCAGTGTTGAGGCCAGGTCATAGACCACCTACTCATCAGATCTACTGCCAACTGACTTGATGAATGTGAACGTATGCTTCCTATATGTGTATGATGAGCCTTTCTGTTGTCCCAGAGCTGGAGAAACTCCACTTTCCTTTCAGAGGAAGGTGCCTTCCTCTCAAGGGAAGTTATCTAAAATCTGCTCCGGTGAACCCTGGGAGCATTTGCTCCTGGAAGACATGTACATTCCTCTGCTGATATCACACAACTTCAGCAGAGGGAATAAAGTACCCCCAGAGCCATTGGACCTTTGTGAACAGGTCTTTGTGAATTATCCCTCCTGACATTTTTTGAAACTGTGTATCTCCCATTTCTTACCATGGACATTCTCTTTCACTGACTCTTGTATCTGTCCTTCACCACTGTGACTCTACACCTAGTTATTGCTTCTTCATGTAAGGCCTGTCTTAGAAGGGAACAGTTGCAGTTCATTATCCATTCCTGTCATCTTTCCCTTCAAATGGTAATTTAAAGAGAAACTCTCTGAAAATTTAAATATTACCTTTATATAATTTTTATTCTCTAAAATCATTTTATTTTCTTTATTGCCCAGTATATCATTCTTAATTTCAATCAGATTTTTTTTCATTTTTCATATTATGGTTTGACTCATCACGTTTTAAAACTACTTCATTTCAATTTATTTCTAGATGTATCAACTTGCAAAGTGATTGGTTTTAACCATGTTAACTGATTCTTAGCATTGCTTCTATTACATTTCAATCCTGTAGATCACTAGATAGTCATGACAGTCATGAGCACCTGGGCTACAATTCCACTGACAATTGTGTTTCCTATTATCAGACGTGAAACCTTCTTCATTACTGTGATCCACAAAGACTCTTTTCATACTCAAATCATTCTTGAAAGCATATTTGGGAAATAAATACTGAACATGAAACAAACTTTACAACTTGGGGGAGAGGGAGGAGTTGTGGGGGTGGGAAGCAAAGGGATTGTAGGGGATAAACAAAGGATGAGGTAACAACACTCGATAGGAAATGTACTCATTACCTTACTTGTGTAACTGTAACCCCTCTGTACACTATTTTAACAATAAAAAATTTTACAAATCTCTGATTTTCTTTAATGATTTCTACAAAAGTAGATCCACATGTAAAAATATGTGAAGCAAGGTTATACTAAAGCTACCAGCACAACCATGTTTATCGCAGCATTATTTACCATAGCTAAGATATGGAACCAACCCAGATGCCCCTCAGTAGATGAATGGATCATGAAAATGTGGCATATGTAGACAATGGAATTTTATACCTCCATCAGAAAGAATGATATCACCCCTTTTGTAAAGAAAGAGAAAGACTTGGAAAAAAATCATATTAAGTGAAGTAAGCCAGACCCAAAGAAACATAAGTCCCCTGGTTTCTCTTATTTGCAATAACTAGTATATGTCTAGGAAAAGCAAAAAAGAAAGGATTTAGAAGCACACCACCACTTGTACTATGGTTCTATCTTTTTGCTTAAATTTATTATTCAGGAAGGGATGTGGACTTTTTGCTCACAGACTCAGACCTTGATCCTCCTACCTCTGCCTCCTGAGTAGCTGCAAATAAAGGTGTATGCCACCAAAACTATTTCTTTTCTGATATATGGTCTCTTTTCCTAGGCTGACATCAAATTGAAACCATATGTATTTGCTATATGCATATAAACTTTATTAAGAATCAAAAGATGAAAGCTGCAAAATTAATGATATATGAAAATAGCATAAAGGAAATAAAACAGTAATGATAGTAAATTCTGCTAATGTAAAAAATAATTAGGAAGAAATAGGAAATTGAGAATGAATTTTACTAGTTAGTTGTATGTATAAAACTTTCTGCTATGCTACAAATACTCTGAAGCCTCTACTCTAGACAGTGTGTTACATGTGATTATTATGACTGTGAAAGTTAAATTTTTATTTATTATTGATTGATTAAAATTGAAGGTAAAGAAAATCACATCTTTAGAGAAGAATTCCAAGTTGTTAAAAGGATTTACAAGTAACTTTTTCTGCTGCTCTAATTTAACAAATGATTACTCTAATGTTTTCTAACAGGATTTTTGCTTTTGGGTATCTGTTACTTCAGGATTTTTGCTTTTGGGTATCTGTTACTTTGGCAATATTCTTGTTTGCCTCTTATTATTTTTGCCACTGTACTATATCTCAGTCTTATTTGGAAGACAGAAATCTTATTATAGTCATAGAAACAAGTTAAGTTATTCGTTTTATTATTTATCCTCCACTTTTTAGTTTGTTAGCTTGTTATACAATGTGAGTGAAATATCAGGTTTTTACCATTTGTGCCCCTTTTTACATCTAAACTTAACACCAAACATGAACAAAAATTATTCCAAGTTGTTTTTGAACTCACACCCACTGACACTTTATGCATGTATAAGATTTGGTGAGTTTCTTCCAAGCAAGAGAGTATGAAAGGGGAAAATATAATTTTATTATGAAGAAGCCAGTCATCAGTCTTATTGAGAGCATATACTCTGAGACAATATGAGGTCACATTCATGTAATATGATTAGAAAAAATCTAGTGAAATTTGAAGTGAAAAGCTTAGCTAATAGTACTTATTAGTAGATTTAGTTATTTTGAAGCCAAAGGGAGATTATTTCAAGTACATACATCTTCTATATGATACCTTTCTGATGTATGCATTTTTACTATGGTATATATGGCTGAACAAAAACTTTTAAATGCATCTGAGAAATATTTAGATTGCATGATTGATGCAGTCTAATTAGACATCAGTAAAGTAATAGCTTTTTAAAATCTATGAAAATTTAAATTCCATTAATTAAGCAATTAACATGTAACTGTATATCCATTTTCAAAAATGAATATATTGTCAAACAAAACTTGTGGGACACAAGTGAACCTAGTATTTCAGGATACATTGTACCATTGAATACATGAAAAATAAATATTGCCAAACAAATTTGTTATGTATTTATCTATAAATTTGTTATGAGAAGGATCAGAGCAAAACTATTGAAAAAATGAGAGAAAATGATAGTGAAATAGATAACCTCTGGCACAATTGGCCAATTTAAAACAAAATCAAAAGCTAAAAATAAACCAAGTAGGAACCCTTTTTCTCTGTAGGTCCAGTTACTATATGTTGTATATGGTCTCTGGCAAGGAGTAAATTTTGCCATTATAGTAGAAAACAGACATGAAAAACAACCAACAGAATGGGCATACTATGTTTCAAAACTTTATTTATGAATATTGAAATCTGAATTTTACACAATTTTCCCATGTCATAAAATGATAGTCTCTTTGTGATTGTTTTGTTTTTGTTTTGTTTTTGTACCTACCCTGGGCTTGAACTCAAGGCCTGGGCTTATCTCTGTGCTTTTTCACTTAAAACTAGCATTCTACCTACTGAACTACAGCTCCACTTCTCTCTTTTTGGTAGTAACTTGGAGATAAGACTCACAGATTTTCCTGCAGAGGCTGGCATTAAACTGTGATCCTTAGACCTCAGCCTCCTTGAGGGACTAGGATTATAGGGAAAATCCAGCATGACTGTTTTTTGTTTGTTTTGAAACACTGTTAATTTGTTCTTATGTTTACTGCAAGTTATATAAAAATAGAAAGTTGGACTGGAAGTTCCTGAAATACAACTTCAAGTTAAATGGACTCAGTTTCTTGGTCCAGTTCCTTAATAGATGGAATAGCCTGCTAATGTTTTGTGGGTAAGGGATCCACAAATGACAGTTATGACAGTTGGATTCCTAGTGGTCAAGTTATCTCATAGGGACTTCATCTTGGATGCTATCCTGGTGCTGAACCCTGGCTGACTTTTTTTCTTATTTAGGTTATTCATTTAAGGATGGGTTCTTGCTGTAGCCCAGCCTGGTATAGAATTCAGGATCATAATGACAACTGTGCACTACCATGTCTTACCCCAGCTTTAAATCTTGACTGCTCAAGAATTCTTCCAGAGGCTTATGGGTATAACCACCTCCTTCCCACAATTCAACTTCAACCCATAGCCCAACAGACCCCACCAGTGGGCGAGAGTGGCCATGCTGCACCACTTCATGACCAATAATAATTCATCACTAGGAATTCCCCGCTCTGACTTGGTATCTGTGTCTGATGGCTAGCCACAGGTTGGCATGAGCACAGATGCAAAAGTGTTATGTACCTTGGCTCACCAGGTCCTGGACTTGGATCCGGAAACCTACTGTGTTGGGCTGCTGCTGACTATGAGCCCCTGAGTCTCCAATAAAATTGGGAGTCCACTGACCTGCATGTAAGGATGGTAGCATGGAGAGGCTTGGTGGAGGGAGATGTGGAGCATTCCAAGACCCCTGCCCAGTGGGCTCAGATGCCAGGTATGCTTGTAGTGTTCTGCCCAGTGAGTAAGGCTTCCTAAAAATGGCATCAGTGTAGCTGCCCTTGAAGGTTCCATGCCTGATGATTTCAATTTCTCCCTTTCCAGCTCTTCTTTTGCTTAAAGCCCCCTTCTCTCCTTTGCTACTCATCTTCTCCATTCCTCCCCTCATCTCTTTTTCTCCTCTCCTCCTCCTCCCCACCAGGTGAACCTGATGGATTAACTGAACCCTAGCTTCTGATGTTCTGGCTCAGGCTGGCCCCAGGTGACCTTGGCAGGGCCCTGACTGTCTTCATCCCACCTTTCCTGTCTGTCCCACCCATATCATCATCCCACCCCTTTTGTCTTTACCCTGCCTCTCCAGTTTCACTCTGCCCCCCTTTGCCATCATCTTGCCCCCTTATCTTCACCACACCTCTCCTGTCTTACCTCCTCCCCCCTCCTCTTATCTTCACT
This sequence comes from Dipodomys ordii, assembly GCF_000151885.1. Classification (NCBI taxonomy): domain Eukaryota; kingdom Metazoa; phylum Chordata; class Mammalia; order Rodentia; family Heteromyidae; genus Dipodomys; species Dipodomys ordii. The sequence continues at coordinate 994,651 of NW_012267226.1, forward strand.
CTGCCTCTCCTGTCCTTGCTGTCACTCTCCCTTCTCCTGACTTCACCTCAATTATCAGCTCTTTGTTTCACCCTTCTCTTCACCTGTTCACTGTCTCTCTTCACCACCTTTTCCTGTCTTCACCCTTTCTCTCGGTATTCTTCTGTCCCACTCATATCTTCACCTTGCTTCTTTTGCTGAGCCCCACACCCTCCTGTCTTTGCCCTGCTCTTTACCATCTTAACCCCTGAGCCTCCCTCCTTTGCCCTACATCTGCAGTTCCTGTCTTGCCTGCTCTATGGTCAAAATCGTCCTCCAGGAGCCTGTGTGTCTCTTTGTGTAAATCCCAACTTTACGGGGAGATTTACACAGGAAGACCTCAAATTTGAGGCCAGCTTCTGACCTGTCTAAAATTAAAATATTTAAAAAATTTGAAGCCAGTTTTGTAACTCCACTCTTTGTCCCCCTCATTTTGGAGAAATGAAAGCCCTCAACTCTTAAGCTTCTGACACATTCACTAAGCCTCTGTTCTATATGGCAATGCCTGGTTTACTTTTTTCCCTTTCTTATTCTGTGTTTTCCAGAACACTGAAGTAGCCACTATACAGTAATGAAGCCTGTAGAGAGGCCAATTTGATTTGAGCAGTTCTGACTTGGGGGGTTTTCTACAAAGGTAGGATAGATTGGTAAATCAAATGGGGTGAAAACATTCAGTGCTCTTTTCTAGTATATGATGTACATAATAAGCATCCTGGTGGAGTGTTAGACAGTGCTGTATAAAATCCTCTTCTTTTTTTATCATCTTCTTTCTTTTTTATTTTTTAATTGTGAAAATACAATACAGAGGGGTTATAATTACATGAGCAAGTTAATGAGTACATTTCTTATCAAGCATTGTTGTCTCCTCCTTTGTTTCCCCTTACTATTCCTTCCCTCCCATCCTCCCCTCCTCACCCCCCCCAACAAAGTTCTACAGTTCATTTTTTTTTTTAATTTTTTTTTTTGGGGTCCGGTCGTGGGGCCTGAACTCTGGGCCTGGGCGCTGTCCCTCAGCTCTTCAGCTCAAGGCGAGCGCTCTACCACTTGAGCCACAGCGCCACTTCCGGCTTTTTTCTGTTTGCTTATGTGGTGCTGAGGAATCGAACCCAGGGCCTCAAGCATGCAAGGCAAGTGCTCTACCACTGAGCCATCTTCCCAGCCTACAGTTCATTTTTTGAAATAACTTCTTGAACATCTCATTGTTGCAATGGGTCCACCTGTATCCTTATTTTAAAAAGTTGTTTTTTCCCTTCCCCTCCACAAAGTATACCAACATCAAATACAGTGAAAACAGGGGTTATACCATGGAGGAGGGACATACAAAGCAATGAAGAAATCATATTATAAATACATTAGAAACAATAGCAAGAAAGAAAAAACATTTGAGTCCTTATCTTGGGGTTCATTTCACCTAACATCAACCTATCTGATGATTTCTGCTCGTCTCAGACATATACTAGTTATTGCAAATAAGGGAAACCATGGGACTTACCTGTCTTTGGGCCTGGCTTACTTCACTTAATATAATTTTTCCAAGTCTTTCCATTTCCAAACAAATGGGGCAATGTCATTCTTTCTGATGGAGGCATAGAATTCCACTGTGTATACATACTACATTTTACTGAACCATTCATTTACTGATGTACATCTAGGTTGGCTCCATACCTTAGCTATCGTAAATAATGCTGCAATAAACATAGTTGTGCTGGTAGCTTTAGTATGGTTTGTGATGATTTGGGTAAATGCCCAAAAGTGGGATTGCTGGGTCATATGGGAGCTCTATGTGGAGTCTTTGGAGGAACCTCCATACTACTTTCCAAAGTGGTTGGACAAGTTTACACTCCCACCAACAATGCAGTAAGGTTCCCTTCTGTCCACATCCCCTCCAGCATCTGTTGTTATTAGAGTTCTTGATTTTATAGCCATTCTAACCAGGGTGAGATGGTATCTCAATGTTGTTTTGATTTGCACTTCTTTCATGGTTAGGGAGGTTGAGCATTTTTTCATGTGTCTATTGGCCATCCTTCTTTCCTCTTCAGAGAAGTTTCTCTTTAAGTCTTTAGCCCACTTATTTATTCTTTGAAGATTTGTTGTTGGGGGATTTAATTTTTTTAGTTCCAGGTATATTTTAGATATGAGACCCTTGTCTGTTGTATAGCTAGTGAAGATCTTCTCCCAATCTGTGAGCTTTATATTGATCTTGCTAGCTATGTCCTTTGCCATGCAGAAGCTCTGCAATTTCATGCAATCCCATATGTCCAGCCTTTCTTTGATTTGTTGTGTTCTGGGTCTCTATTATGAAAATTTTGGCCTGTGCCAAGGAGACTTAGGGTTTCTCCTATTCCATCCTGTAATGTTTTCAGAGTGTCTGCTTTGACTCTGAGGTCTTTGATCCATTTGGAGTTGATTCTGGTGCAAGGTGATATATAAGGATCTAGCTTTAGTTTTCTACAGGTGATTAACTAATTTTGCCAGCACCATTTACTGAAGAGGCTGTCTTTCTTCCATTCTATTTTTTAGCTCCCTTATCGAAGATTAGATGGCTATAGGTCTGTGGGTTCGTTTCTGGGTTTTCAATTCTATTCCATTGGTCCTAAGGTCTGTTCTTGTGCCAGTACCAAGCTGGTTTGATTACTATGGCTTGTAGTAGAGTTTGAAATTTGGTATTGATATTCCTCCAGCACTGTTCTTTCTGTTAAGGATCGTTTTTGCTATTCAGGGTCTTTTATTGCTCCATGTGAATTTTTTGATTGCCTCTTCTATTTCCTTGAAGAATGAGGTTGGAATATTGAATTTGTAGATAGCTTTGGGAAGTATTGCCATTTTCATGATGTCGATCCTTCCAATCCAAGAACATAGGAGATTTTCCCACTTTCTATGCTCTGTTTTGATTTTCAGGTTTTTAAAGTTTTCATCACACAGGTATTTCACTTCTGTGGTTAATTCCTATATATTTTATTTTTTGTGGAGCTATTATGAATGTACTTGCTTTCCTGATTTCAGCCACGCTTTTCTCATTGTTGGCACACAGAAAAGCCATTGATTTTTGAGAGTTAATGTTATACCCTGCTACTTTGCCAAAATTTTGAATCAGCTCGAGTAATTTGGGAGTGGAGTCCATGGGATTCTTTAAATACAAAATCATGTTATCTGCAAAGAGGGAGAGTTTTACTTCATCTTTCCCTATTTGGATCCCCTTTATGTTTGCATCTTGTCTTATTGCTGTAGCTAGCTAGACCTACTAATTTGAAGAGAAGCAGAGAGAGTGGACATCATTGTCTTGTTCCTGACTTAAGAGGAAATGGCTTTAGTTTTTCACCATTAAGTATAATGCTGGCTGTAGGTTTGTTATATACAGCCTTTATTGTATTCAGGAATGTTCCATGGATTCCTAGTTTTTCCAGAATCTCCAGGATTAAAGGGTGTTGGATCTTGACAAATGCTTTTTCTGTATCTCTTGACATAACCATTCTTATCCTTATTCTTGTTGATGTGATGAATTATATTAATTCATTTGCATGTGTTGAACCAGCTTTACATCCCTGAAATGAATTCTGTTTGATCGTAGTGTATGATTTTTGGATGAATTGTTGAATTTGATTTGCCAAAATTTTGTTGAGAAGTTTTGCATTGATGTTCATCAATGAAATGGGTCTATAGTTCTCTTTCTTTGATGAATCCCTGCCTGGTTTTGGGATGAGGGTATGGTGGCTTCATAGAATGAGTTCGGTACTGAACTTTCTCTTTCGATTTCATTGAAGAGTTGGAGGAATATTATTGTGAGCTCTGCTTTGAAAGCCTTGTAGAATTCTGCTGTAAACCCATCTGGTCCTGGGTTTTTCTTTGAGAGGAGGTCTTTTATTGCTTTAACTCATCTTGGTTAAGTTTGGGCATGTCGATATTTGCTAGGAAAATGTCCATTTCTGCCAGATTCTCAAACTTATTAGCATAAAGGCCTGAGAAGTATTCCCTTATAATTTTTTTGAATCTTTTTCTGATAAGATTTGCTAAGGGTCTGTCAATTTTGTTAATTTTTTCAAAGAACCAACTCTTTGTTTTGTTGATTCTTTCTATGAGTGTTTTTGGATTCTAATTCATTTAATTCTGATTTAATTTTAATAATTTCTTTCCATCTACTGGATTGGGGTTTAGCTTGCTGCTCTTGTTCAAGGAGGTTCAGATGTCTCATGAAATTTTTGGTTTCAGATCTCTCCAATTTGTTGATGTAGGAGCTCAAAGCTATGAAATTCCCTCTGAGCACTGCCTTTGCTGTGTCCCAGAGTTGCTGGTAATGTGCCTGTTCATTTTTGTATCATGAATATCACGAACATTTGTATTTCCTTTCTAATATTTTCCATGACCCACTTGTGATTCAACAGTGTGTTGTTCAGCCTCCATGTGTTACAGAACTTTCTTTGGTGGCTTTTGGTGTTGAGTTCTAATTTTATTCCCTTGTGGTTTGAGAGAATGCAAGGTATAACTTCAATGTTTCTGAATTTGGACAAGTTTGCTTTGTGACCTAAAATGTGGTCTATTTTGGAAAATGTTCTGTGTGCTGCTGAGAAAAAAAGTGTATTCTGATGCTGCTGTGTGAAATATTCGGTAGTTGTCTGTTAAATCTAGTTGATCTATGCAGTTGTTTCTCTGTTGAGTTTTTGCCGAGTTGATCTATCTAATGGGGGTAGTGGTGTGTTAAAGTCCCCAACAGATAATGTCTTTGGGTCTATGTGAGATTTGAGGGAAAGTAGTGTTTCTGGGATAAATATGAGTGCTCTGTTGTTTGGTGAATAGATATTTACAATTGTAATATCCTCTTGAAGGAGAGATCCCTTAATTAGTATGAAGCGACCTTCTTTATCTCTTCTCACTAATTTTAATTTGAAGTCTATTTTATCTGATGTTAAGATTGCAACTCCCACCTGTTTATGGGGGCTGTTTTCTTGGTAGATTTTGTTCAGCCTTTCACTCAAAATATGTTTGTTTTGGGAACTGGGAAGGTGGCTCAGTGGTACAGTACTTGCCTTGTATACCTGGGGCCCTGGGTTCGATTCCTCAGCACCACATAAACAAAAAGAAAAAAGCCAGAAGTGGTGCTGTGGCTCAAGTGGTAGAGCACTAGCCTTGAGCTGAAGAGCTGAGGGACAGCGCCCAGGCCCAGAGTTCAGGCCCTACAACCGGACCTCCCCAAAAAAAGTATGTTTGTTTTTATGGGCAAGGTGTGACTTCTGAAGGCAGCAGATAAAAGGATTTTGCTTTTTAATCCAACTAGACAGTTTATGTCACTTAATTGTCAAATCAAGTCCGTTAATGTTGAGAGTTAGGACTGAGAGGTATTTGGTAGTTCCTGCCATGTTATCCACCTTCTTGGGTGCTGTGACAACTGGGATCTTCCTATGGTTCTTGGATTCTCAGTTTGGGTGCAGTTTCTTGGCCTTTATTGTGGTCTTGTTGGTTTTCTATGTGTAGGACATCTTTAAGTATCTTTTGTAGGGCTGGTTTGGTGGAGATATATTTTTTCAGTTTTTCTTTGCTATGGAAGTTTTTTATTTGACCTTTGGTTATGAAGGAGAGTTTAGCTGGGTACAGTATTCTTGGTTGATAGTTGTTTGTCTTTAGGGCATAGCATACATCATTCCCATCTCTTCTTGCTTTAATTGACTCTTCTGTGAAATCTGAGGTTATTCTAATTGGTTTCCCTTTATAGGTGATTGATCTTTTCTCCTTGACAGCTTTAAGTATCCTATCCTTGGTCTGAATTGATCCTGTATAGATTATAATGTAACTGTGGGATGTCCTGTTCTGGTCTGGTCTATTTGGGGTTCTAAAAGTTTCTTGTACCTGAATAGGCCTATCTTTTTGCATGTTTGGGAAGTTCTCTGCTAGGATCCTGTTAAATAAATTTCCTAGACCCTTAGCTTCTGTCTCTAGGTGCTCCTCTACACCCATTATCCTCAGATTAGGCCTTCTAATGGTATCTTCCAAATATTGAATAGATCTATCATATTTCTTGGATTTGTCATGGATAGTTGTATGTTCTTTCTCTATAACATCTAGGCTGTCTTCAATCCCTAAGATGCGATCTTCTGCATGTTCTAACCTACTTTCAAGACTTTCTACTTTGTTTTTTATTTCTTTTCCTTCTAATTGGTCAGCTATGATGCATCAAATTCTTTGTTGGAGCTTTGTTTTAGATCTTGTATGAACTTCTTTACTTCCTTAATTTGGTGTTCAGTGTTTATTCTCAAATCACTTAGTTGATTGGTTATGGTTTCCTTGTCTTCCCATTCCTTCTGTTGGGCTTCATTCAGCATTCCCTTTGTGGTCTCCCTGAATTCTTTCACCTGTCTGTTTATGGATTCCATGAATGCCTTTAGTGATCTTTGTGTATTCTCATCCTGCTCTTGTAATTCCTGTATTACTCTTTGATTAGCTTCATCATGTTGACACAATTTCTGTAATTCTCTTTGACTGTTCTCAGCCTGCTCACGCAATTCCTGTCTTTCTCTTTCACTGTTCTCAGCCTGAGAGAGAATGCATCATTTGTTTCAAAAGTATTTGAAAAATTAAAATATAAATAAATATAAAATCAAATCAAATACAGACAAACATACACTGACATTTATCATACAAATAATAATACTTTTTTAGAGAACATGCTTTGGCAGATCTCCACAAATGTCTTTTTCCTATTCATTTGCCTCAAAGGCCTTGGTTTCCACCATGAACGCAGAAGTATCAATCTCAGAACTAGAAAATGGATGGCAATGCTAGGACTGATTAAAATGCCACAAAGCTTTCTATTATACTGAGTCAGCAATAATCCTTGCTTAAGTGCTTCCACATGGAGTAAACAAAAAACTTAGGATAAATTTTAGAATTCTGACTTACCTAAGATTCATTGTGAAAGGAGAGAAAGTTTAATATATATACTCTGCTGTTCTCCCAGATATCACTCACAAAATCATATTTTGTTACTAAAAGGTTCACCAAAAGGAAACCACCACATGGTTCAGGTAGAAGGGAATTTATTGGTGGAAGAGCAAACTGCTTGTCTGCCCTACAGTGGAAGGTGCCTTAAAAAGGGTAGACACCTGGCAGGATTGGAGTTAAGTAGGAAGAGGGTGGGGAGGAAGTGTGGCCACAGCAGATGCAGAAGTGATCTCAGCATCTGGGAACCTCCCATGGTCCTAAGGAGGCATGAGCATGGTGCTCCAGGGCATGACCTCAGAGAAAAGGGAGGTAACTTCTCCCTGGTATTCCTGTCACCTACATAATGCAAATGCTAGCGGGAGACTTCCTGAATAGAATACAAAGTGCAAGTGAAGGGGGGGGGAAGGGAGAAGCCTACAGGCAGACTGGCATGGAGAATAGCGGCCTTTTCCCCAGTCAGACCTAACATGCCGGCCTTTTGATAATTATATGGGGGATCCTGACTCTCTCTGGCTACTTCCTTCCTCCTGGTAAGGAGCATCAACCTTAGGGGTAAAGGCAGAGATGTGGTCCCATCCAGGAAAGGGAAGCAAGCAGCAACTACTCCTTGGTGGTGGACTCAAGTATGTGTCCTTGGATGAAGTCTGGAAGAAGTCTTATGAAGCAGGGGTCTCATCTTCAGGGATGAGACAGCTTTAACTTGGTAGGTCTGAGAGAAGAGCTGGTATACCTTGGAGCCGGTGTCAGTATAGAAGAGTCAAGAGCAAGAGCCTTTTTTACTCTTGACAGATGAAACCACTATGGCTGTCCATTAAGCTTAACTGCAGTGAGAGTAGACAGCAGTATCAGATAAGGGTCTGTCCACTTAAGATGTAAACCAGACAGATAAAGGGTCTTGAGAAAGACTTTATTCCCAGGGAAATTTTGGGGAGAAAGTGAAATAGGGAGTTCATGTCTGGCCCTTGCCATCTTGGCCACATGGTGGATGGTAAGATCTGGCATTTTGTCTCCATAGTGGGGGGATTTTGTCTCCCAAGTGATGTGTATGGCTGAATCAAGGCAGGGGCAGGCATTTGGCTGATAGGTTACTATACCTGTCAGTCCAGTAACTGTGACTGGGAGTTTCCTATCATCCTGCCCCCTGACCTGACCCTATTTAGGCCCAGACCAGCTCAGGCACCATTAGACCACACTACATGTCTCCCGTGATCCTGTCCTGGCTCCTGGATCCTGGATCTTCTCCAATAACCATGGTGTCCCAATTCAGCTTTTGGTGTGTTGGTATTGTTTCTGTTCTTTCTTTCCTCTCTGGGCTTCATGGCTCAGTTTCCTAACAGTTTCCTAAGTGTATTTGCTGCCTTCTGGTCTTTGAGACAGTAGTCATCCATGCAGTCACTGACCTTTTAATAAAAATTCAAAGATTCAACCTCTCAAAATGTGGCTTCTCTGCTTTCTCATCTTACAAGAAAAGGTGAGGCTAAGGGAGACTTGCAATTTAGAGAGTAAGTCCCTCCCTAGAAGGGGTATGGGCCAGTGGGGTAAGATTAGAAAGAAGATCTTGCCTTAGAGTCATTCATAGATACTTTGTATTTTTATGTTATTTAAGTATTTTTGAACCCTTATTTACTAAGTACTTGTTAATTGACTTGCATATATTGACATTACATTTGCTAAATTTATTACGCCTTATAGACTATCCATAAACTTGTTTATTTTTGATGGTGGATTGCTCTTCCAGGCAGGTACTCTACCACTTGATCCACACATCCAGTCCTTTTTGTTGCAGATTATCTTAAATGTAGGGTCTTCATATTTATGCCTAACCCATTTACATTTCTTTTATAGATTCTCCCATTTACATTTCTTTTATAGCTGGGATAACAGGCATGACCCCATGGTCAGTTTGTCTGTTGAAAGGGGGTCTTGCTAACTTTTATTGCCCAGGCTGACCTCAAGTCATGATTGTCCTGATCTCTGCCTCATGAGTAGCTGGGATTACAGGCATGAGCCACTGTTCCTGACTAGAAACTTGTTTTGAGTCATGTGGAATAAAAAGATGCTGTAATGTATATACATTGGTTCTCTTATTTCTCCCCCTCCCCCTCGGTCTTGTACTTTTGTTTTTGTCTTGCCTTGTTTTACATTGACTGTCTTCATGTTGAATGTACATAATGACATAAAGACAGTAGCAACCCCTGGTGTGTCTTATCTCAGGAATGGCTGTTTGATCTTTTGCCATTACATATTGTATTTGCTATTATTAGATCAATGATGCCTCTTCTATTTCATTATTATTAAACACTTCAAATCTTATCTGATGCCACCATCACAATTGTTGAGACAAATTCTATCATATTCTCCTAATGCACTGACTTGTATTGATTGGCTGGCAAATATCAAATCAGTCCTGTAAATCTATTTGTTTAAGATGTATAGATAGCTGTATTCTATTTGGCCAATATTTTATTGATGATTTTTACATGTTTAGACTTGGACCTTTGATAGGTCTTTAAACTTTCTTTTATACAAATGACCTATTAATGTTGTTGAAAGCAAAAATGTGGCTTCTAAGCCCCACACAGCCGAGGTTCCAAATGACGATTAAATTTTAAGCCAGGCATTGGTGGTGGTATCTCCTGCCACTCACCTTGCCTTTTCCAGTTGTCACATGGTAGTTACTGTGGCTTTAATTTTCTCATTTGCCCAGTCCACTAGTTTATGAGTTATACATTCATGAATCTGTTAGTTGGTACTCTAGAGATTATAGCCTGTCTTTCATTTACAGTAGTTTAATTGAAATTACTATAGGGAGGGAGCAAGAGAGGGATTAAGCTGATTAAGATATTGTATTTGGCCAGGCACTGGTGACTCATGCCTGTAATCCTAGCTACTAAGAAGGCTGTGATATGAGGATCTTGGTTCAAAGCCAGCCTGGGCAGGAAAGTGTGAGACTCTTATCTCCAATAAGCCACTCAGAAAACTGGAAGTGGCACAATGGCTTAAGTGGTAGAGTTCTAGCCTTGGGCTGAAGAGCTGAGGGACAGTGGTCAGGCCCAGATTTCAAGCTCCATGACTGACAAAAAAAAAAGATATTGTATGTGCATGTGTGACCTGTCAGGGTGAACCTCTTTGAATAATTAACATACATTGATTAAATGAGTGGAAGGAATTAAAATCAGGCTCTGGCTGAATTGTGGGAGGGGAAGGATGAATGGAGAGGTGGAGGGAATATGATGAAAATCCTTTCTGTGCATTCATGGAAGGGGAATAGAGAAGCTTGTTAAGATTGGACAAGGCATCAGCTGGCCAGCCTGGACCCAGCTCTAACTAGGTATTGCTATCAGGGTCTGCAGAGTAAAACTCCAACTCAGTCACTGCCTTGAGAGCCAAGATGGAACTGCCTCAGCCTGGGTTTCTGTTCCATTTTGCCTGGGATTCCATGGACAGCCACATCAAGTACATGGCCTCCTCTACTTCTTCCTCCTTCTTCACACGCTCAATGCAGACTGTACCTCTTCAGGTGCCACCTCTTCTGGGAAGGCCTCCTTGAGGTTTTCACTCCTTCTTCCTGGAATTTGGTCCCTGAGCTCAGCCATCCCAAACCTGTGGATTATCTTGGGCAAGAAATAGTACTAAGATAGACTGAACAGGTGATAGTCCACATCTCCCCATCTTGTCAAGAGCAAGCCCTGGTGCTGTCCCAAGCAATTAAGATTGGGACATGAGCCAGAAAAGTAGTTGTCCCGTGCTGTGACACCTGCCCTATGTGGAGGAAACCACAGATGGAGGTGGAAACCAGGCTTTGCCTCCCTTGGCCCTGTGCTACCCTCTCCCCTGGACAAACTGAGAAACTACCAGAAAAAAGGCTTCCAACCAGCTCCAGTATCCTTAGGCCCCCCCACCTGGCTTCCCCAGGCATTCAGGTAGCAAGGAATAAGTGGAGAGGTTACTCACCTGGGGTGCTATGCATAGTGCCCCCATAACCAGATCCAATGCATCTCAGGAGGGACATCCAGACCCACTCCTCAGAGAAGGAATCTAGGCTGAGAGGAGAAAATGGGCTGAGGAGACCACAGCTGTGAGGACAAGGAACAGAAGCAAGGGGCTTGCCACACAGCAATACCCTGCTGGCCAGGCCAACCCATGTGGGAGAGCAAAAGCTTCTGAGATCCCATGGGAGTACCTCTGCCAACATAGCCTTGGCTTCTGGAAGCCCTGTGCAGGAAGGATTGGGACCTGGCCCTACTACCAGAGTGTCAGGTGGATTAGACAAGAAGGAACTGGCAAAGTGGCAGTGGGGACTGAGGTCTCTCCAGAAGACTGCAGGAGTCCCTCTCAGAAGCATTTTTATCACCCCCTCACTAAAAAGCTGACTGAGACAGGAACAGCCCAGTGTCAAGGCTCTTTCCTGACCCTGGTGCCCTGGGCATCTCCTTTCTACAAGGGAACTGGGGATGAGTGGAAGCTAACTGTGCTTTCTCAGGATTGTAAATCCAGTTACTGGTTTAATGAGGAAGCACTTTGCTCTTCCTTTGACAATCAAGGCTCAGGAGAGCTGAGTGGAAAACTTGTTTTTAGTTATGGCAGGCATTTGCCTTATGTATGTATGTATGTATGTATGCATTTATTTATTTATTTATATTTTTGCCAGTTGTGGGGTCTGAACTCTGGGCCTGGGCACTGTCCCTCAGCTCTTCAACTCAAGGCTAGTGCTCTACCACTAGAGCGACAGCACCACTTCCGGCTTTTTCTGCTTATGTGGTGCTGAGGAATCAAACCCAGGGCCTCATGCATGCTAGGCAAGCACTCTACCACTGAGTCACCTCCCCAGCTCTTGCCTTTATTTTTAGTTTGTGTCAATATCTAAGAAACTGGCACTTTATTTGAGCTCGTGTAATGTGGTGTTACAGAATCTGGTACAGGAGACAACGTGTTCCTAGCTCCTAAGAGTTCTCAATGCAAATCTCAGCAGAGTAGAGCAGAGCTAATGCCCCTTCCTCCCTCCTTCCTGTTCTCCCTTCTTCCCTGGGCATTTCTTTGAAGCTCCCAGGCAGACATAATAAGATTATGTAGTTAGGTTTTAAAAGATCATGATTTGTGTCATTGTTTAAGGAAGTCTGAACAAAAGTGAATAGGTATATGTTTCTCCTTTCAGGGCTCTGGTAAAGACTTGTTGAACTTAATTCAGTGTTAACTGGGTGTCATTTGGGTAGCTTATACATTATTTCTTAATTTCTTGAAGGCATTGTACACATTTCTGTGGGGTCAAGCTAACTTGGGCACAGATGGGCTGCAATGTGTGTGTGTGCATGGGGGGGGGGAGAATTGTAGATCCCATGGGGAGGGACAGCAGACTGTGAGGACCAGCCAAGGAGGTACTCTCCTTGTTCCAGGTTGATATCTGAAAATACAGATTGAAATATTTGCATTTCATGGCTTTTGCTTCTACTAATGGATGGTCCAGTGGGAAGGCAAAAGGGATTTCACACACATACACACACACACACACACACACACACACACACACACACAAATTCATTTCTTTCTTTTTTTTTAATTGTGATTAAGTGATTACATAATTTCCCAAATTTCACAGTATTGTGGAATAATGATGCTCATTTAAAGTCACAAGTTCATTCTAACTTTCCTAGAGCAAATTGTCTATCACAGTCTATAACATATAATGGTGTACACATATACACCACACATGTGATCAGCAGCATGGGGATATTTAGTAGTGGTTCGACCAGATGAGTGGGAGGTCTTTGTTTCTTAAGTCCTGTTAATATTGTTGTATCACCTAACATTTTGGATTTAGCATCCACTTATCAGGGAGACCATGTACTGTTTGTCTCTTTGCTCTTGACTTACCTCGCTCAACATGATTCCTTCTAGCTCCATCCATTTCCCTGCAAATGCCATTATTTTGTCATTTCTAATGGCTGCATAATATTCCATTGTGTA
>NW_012267226.1:1007612-1009098 GCF_000151885.1 Dipodomys ordii
TCAGCTCAAGGCGAGCGCTCTACCACTTGAGCCACAGCGCCACTTCCGGCTTTTTTCTGTTTGCTTATGTGGTGCTGAGGAATCGAACCCAGGGCCTCAAGCATGCAAGGCAAGTGCTCTACCACTGAGCCATCTTCCCAGCCTACAGTTCATTTTTTGAAATAACTTCTTGAACATCTCATTGTTGCAATGGGTCCACCTGTATCCTTATTTTAAAAAGTTGTTTTTTCCCTTCCCCTCCACAAAGTATACCAACATCAAATACAGTGAAAACAGGGGTTATACCATGGAGGAGGGACATACAAAGCAATGAAGAAATCATATTATAAATACATTAGAAACAATAGCAAGAAAGAAAAAACATTTGAGTCCTTATCTTGGGGTTCATTTCACCTAACATCAACCTATCTGATGATTTCTGCTCGTCTCAGACATATACTAGTTATTGCAAATAAGGGAAACCATGGGACTTACCTGTCTTTGGGCCTGGCTTACTTCACTTAATATAATTTTTCCAAGTCTTTCCATTTCCAAACAAATGGGGCAATGTCATTCTTTCTGATGGAGGCATAGAATTCCACTGTGTATACATACTACATTTTACTGAACCATTCATTTACTGATGTACATCTAGGTTGGCTCCATACCTTAGCTATCGTAAATAATGCTGCAATAAACATAGTTGTGCTGGTAGCTTTAGTATGGTTTGTGATGATTTGGGTAAATGCCCAAAAGTGGGATTGCTGGGTCATATGGGAGCTCTATGTGGAGTCTTTGGAGGAACCTCCATACTACTTTCCAAAGTGGTTGGACAAGTTTACACTCCCACCAACAATGCAGTAAGGTTCCCTTCTGTCCACATCCCCTCCAGCATCTGTTGTTATTAGAGTTCTTGATTTTATAGCCATTCTAACCAGGGTGAGATGGTATCTCAATGTTGTTTTGATTTGCACTTCTTTCATGGTTAGGGAGGTTGAGCATTTTTTCATGTGTCTATTGGCCATCCTTCTTTCCTCTTCAGAGAAGTTTCTCTTTAAGTCTTTAGCCCACTTATTTATTCTTTGAAGATTTGTTGTTGGGGGATTTAATTTTTTTAGTTCCAGGTATATTTTAGATATGAGACCCTTGTCTGTTGTATAGCTAGTGAAGATCTTCTCCCAATCTGTGAGCTTTATATTGATCTTGCTAGCTATGTCCTTTGCCATGCAGAAGCTCTGCAATTTCATGCAATCCCATATGTCCAGCCTTTCTTTGATTTGTTGTGTTCTGGGTCTCTATTATGAAAATTTTGGCCTGTGCCAAGGAGACTTAGGGTTTCTCCTATTCCATCCTGTAATGTTTTCAGAGTGTCTGCTTTGACTCTGAGGTCTTTGATCCATTTGGAGTTGATTCTGGTGCAAGGTGATATATAAGGATCTAGCTTTAGTTTTCTACAGGTGATTAACTAATTTTGCCAGCACCATTTACTGAAGAGGCTGTCTTTCTT
>NW_012267226.1:1009959-1152225 GCF_000151885.1 Dipodomys ordii
CTAGCTATTGTGAACAGTGCTGCAATAAACATGGAGGTGCAGGTGTCCTTGTATATTGGTTCCTGTTGTTCAGGGTAGATGCCTAGAAGTGGTATGACTGGGTCGTAAGGGAGGTCAATCTTTAGCTTTCTAAGGACCCTCCAGACTGCTTTCCAAAGTGGTTGTATAAGTGTACATTCCCACTAGCAGTGTAATAGGGTTCCTCTTTCTCCACATCCCCTCCAGCATTTGTCGTTGACTGATTCACACAACTCATTTCTAAATGGAGTTCCTGGGACTGGGGGTCTTCTTCAGAGTGCCCATCCCTTGCCCACTCCAACCTCAGGCATCCAGGCCATGCCCACCACATCTGGTTGAACATCCTTGGACCTTGAAAACATCCTATTCACTGTGTTACCTTTACACATCCCAGCCTTCTCTGAGCCTCAGTGTCCCTGTCTAAAAATGTGCCCTCCCAAAAATGTAAGATGGGACAAGTGGGCTTTCACTCTGAGGTAATTGCTGGTGTCTTTTTGTTTCATGGGCATTGTGTCACTTGAGTTACCAAGACTCAGGGACAGGAAAGTCTATGTAAGGGGTAACTGCTCCCCGCTCCCACCCAGCCTGAGTGTGAATGAAAAAAAGAGTTTTCTAGAAGCTGGATGTAGGACAAAGGAGGGTGTCCAGTGGAGGTGGGACATATAAGATCCCCATATGTACAGTCAGTTGTCAAACAGACTGAGCCCTAGTCAGGGAGCAGAGATCTAGCCAGAGAGCCAGAAAGCTTTAGCCAGGTTGTTGCCTCTTTCAAATCTAGCAGGCTTGGGTACTTCTGGAGGGTCATGTACACAGAGGTCACAGGATTGGGCAGATTAGGGAGGATAGACAGGAAGGACAGAAAGGAAGGAAAGAGGTAGAAAGACAAGATGGATCCTTCCCTCTTGGCTGTCTAGAATGAGCAAGTGACACAGGAATGTCCCCAGAGGACAGGACCCAGGCAAGCAACTTTTCCCCCTCATCTTTAGAGGCTGCCAAGTCTCAGAACTCCACTCTCCAGATAGCTCAGAAATGAGGTATCACTGTTTGGGGGGAACTGGGTGTCACTTCCGGATCTCCCAGGTGGGTAGAGTCACTCTATGGGGTCTAGGAAAGGCACTGATTAATTCTTTTTTGTTTTTGTTTTTGGTCAGTCGTGGGTGTTGTCTGGGCCTGGATGCTGCCCCTCAGCTCTTCAGCTCAAGGCAAGCACTCTACCACTTGAGCCACAGCACCACTTCTGGTTTTCTGGTGGTTCATTGGACGTAAGAGTTTCACAGACTTTCCTGACCAGGCTGGCTTTGAACCAGGATCCTCAGATCTCAGCCTCCTGAATAGCTAGGATTACAGGTGTGAGCCACCAGCACCCAGCTTGGCATTGATTAATTCTAACCATGTGACTCTAGAGTGTGAATTAGGGGAAACCAGAGTCACCGGAACAGAGTTAATATAGGTAAGGCACACCAAGCTAGGGTGTTGGTCTATCCTGGCTGCACTGAGTCTGCCTGGAGGAATGACAGAGAATAATGGCCCCCAAATAACCCCGTACTGCACAGCACTGTTCCCAGGGTCACCAGTCTTCCAGTTCTAAGCCATGTGGCATGGTGCTTAGAGGTAGGGTCCTAGTTGAAGTACTTCTTATCTGCTTCTGTTAGTCTGGTTTTCATATGTCCAGCAGATCCAGCAGCTGGGTAACAATGAGGCTGGGGTTCTGGCCTTGCTCAGCTCAGTTCCTGGTACACTGGGGGGTCCTGCTGGGACCTTTACTGCTAATATTGCAGTGGGCACAGTCCAGCAAGGTAATTTACTGTAGGTAGACAGCTGACACAGGCAGGCCTAGTGTCTACCTGCCACCTCTCCCTCAGAACCCAGACCCAGGGCTTAGATGCCTGTCCCATAGCAGAGCTAGCTAACTGTCCTACAATGAAGAATACCAGATTCATCCTCTTTTCCCAGACTATCACCTTCTGTCCACCCCAACCAAGGGCTCTCAACCAGAACCATGGCAATTCCTTGCCCTACCTCAGTCCCTCCTGCAAAGCCCTCACCCAGCTGCCTCCCAACCTCAGCCCTGCACATCTGCAGCTTTGCCCATGGAGGGTCTCTGTCCTGGACATCTCTTCTTTTCTGAATTGCTCCCCTCTCCTTTGGGATCTGAACACCCAACCCCAATCCTGATCTCTTTTATATGTTTCACGGATTAGGAACTCCCCACAGGAGTCCCTTGCCCCCAGCCTGACCCAGATCCCACTGGCTAATCAGGAGCATCTCAGAAACTGCCAATGGTAGAGCTAGGTCTTTAAGCAGCTCACAGTCCCAGGACTAGGAATAAGAGCAGCTCAGCACCTGGATGGAAAGGTAAGAGGTGACCAGGAGGGACCCCGCTACTCTCTTTCCTCCAGGCATGGCTCCTTCGCCCTCATTCCCTCTCCCCTCCACCTTCCCCTTTCTCTGGAATTTCTGAGCATCATTGACTTCCTCCCTTCCCTGCTGGCCAGTGCAACTGCCTCCCCATAAACTCCAGGCTGGGTGGACATGGAGGCACACACACTCACTCATTTACACACACACTTATACATATATACACTCAAACTGCTTCCTCACCTGGCTTGTGGACAAAGCATGGTAAGACCAAAACATTAGAGATTGGTCAAGGGGCTATCTGGCCACAGAACATTTAGTGCTGCTATTCCACACCCCACCTTCAACCAGGACACAGAAAACAGCCCCATGTGGAGGCTACCCTGCACTGAGTAGTTGCAAGGAGGGGCCTGCATCCTGGGCAGTTGAGACCAGCAGGGATCAGACAGTCCTGGGATGGCACCTAGGACCAGACTCAGAGCTGAATGACACTTCCAGCCCACCCACAACCTGCTCAGAGGTGAGCATCTCAGAAGTCCCCACTAGGCCTGGGCTGGACCATCAGAATCTGGATGGAACACAAGGGGCAAAGAAAGGTGAAAATAACCATTAGTGTGTGAGTTTGAACCCAGCATGGAGCTGCCTCACCAGTATTTCAATCACAGCCCAGAGTGAAACTCACAAGAGGATATCAGTAACTTAAGACAACACCTAGGGCCAGGCCCTCACTTTACAGAGGAGGAAACTGAACAGCAGAAAAGGCACTTCTCACCTCTTGCCTGCCCAGCTCTCCTTACATTGTCACCCAGACCCATGGGAGCCACCTAGAAGGCTTGCCCAAGCTACACACCCCGCCCCCGCTGCCACAGTTGTCCAGTCTATGGGGCCACGGGGACAGAGGCTGCAGCGCCACCCACCCACCCTTGCTGACCCACAGCTGTCCAGATCTATGCTCTGGTCTCCCAAGACTCTCAATACATTCTCGCAACCCTCCTACAATTTTTCCTTCTTTATCTTAACTCTTTTTTCCCATCCTGTCCTCCCCACCTACCTCCCTCCTCTTTCTTCCCCTTTCCTCTTACACCCTCTCTTCCTTCCTTCCCTTCTCCTCCTCTCTTCTGAGAATATTGTAAGTCAAATGCACTTGAGATAGCGAACATACCAAAGTTTAATGTAGTCTGCCTTAACCCTGCTCACAACACTTATAATTGGGAAATTTTACTAAGAGAAGGTCTATTTTAGAATAAAATGTTGGATAGCTTATGTAATTTATTGTCTACTACACTATAAAGAAAAAGGGTATGGGCAGGATTCTTACTGAGAGCATTTTGCTCTCATACCATTGTGAATTCAAAAACTTGTAAGTTAAAGAATTTCTTCTTTCTTCTTTCTTTCTTTCCTCCCTCCTCCTGTCCCCGTTTTCTTCACCATTCCTTCCCTCCCTTCTTCTTCCTTCCCTCTTTCCCTCAATACTCCCTCTGACCCCCTTCTCTCCCCATCCATTCCCTCCCCTTCCCACCCTTCTTCGTTCCTCCCTTACCCATCCCTCCCCTCCCACCCTCCTTTCCGTTCTTTTCCCTTGCTCTATAATTCTTGTCAGCTACTCTGTGGTCACTGGCAGGGTCAGTGGGCTGCTTGGGGCCTCATGTCTTGGCAGTCCTCAGGCTGAGGAAGATGCTGCTGCTGAACTCATTCAATGTCAGTGGAAGCCAGTCTTGATGTAAGAAGGGTCCCATCTTCGGGCTGGGATTGAATGGGAACCTTAATACCTTCCCCTGAGACCCCCTCAGTGGCATCTGCCTCTCCTGGAGCCCCTCTGGCAGTAGGCCTCTTGGACACCCCTCCTGCTTCAAAGGATTTGTGGGGGTCACCCAATTGACCCGAGGCATCTTGCTTGGCCTACTGCAGGGACTGCTGAGACAAGGTCACAGCTGTGGTAAGCAGGAAGGAGGAACTGGGAGGCCTCCGGGGTCCCCTGTGTGCAGTGTGGCCTCTGGCTCTGGCAACCCACTCTGTAGGGCCAGGGGCTAGGGTGTCTGGCTCTCCACACCTGGATCTTAAATCACTAGGCAGCAGTGGCTTCTTACCCTAGCCATGGTGTGCCCAGCCTGAGTGATCAGCTGCACACTAGGTCGGCAGCCAGGGGCACACTGTGAAGGTTAACAGCCCAGTTCAGACCCAGGTGTGGTGGAGACGCAAAGCCACCTCCCAGGGGGCGCAGAAAAACCTGTCTGAAGGGAAGTGTCTCCCTGCCAGTGGCAACCCTGCCAGTGACTCCCCTGGCCAGGAATCCCACAGCAAGAACTGGGAGCAGTGTGAAGGGGGCGGCGGCCCTTCCCAGTGGCAGGATGGGCTGCTGCCAGGGCCCGCAGCACATCGGAAGGCGGGATGTGTGTGTGTGTGTATCATTTCAGTGACCCGGGAGGAAGAAGAGGTGAAAAAAGAAAGACAGGGAGCGGGAGGCCGGTGGCAGAAAGGAGGCTGGGTGGGCCTTGGAACAAGCGAGTAGCGGCGCAGGCCAAGGCAGGACCATCAGCCAAAGCTCCCTGTGCCCCTGGCCCGGAGCCGGGCAGGGTGGCGGCTGTGGGTGGGGGCTTCGCGGCGTGGGCTCCCTACCCACCACCAGACCGCTCCCGCGAGCGCTGGCTCTGGGCCATGGAGCTAGCAGTGGCCTGCACCTGCAGGAGCTGAGCTGCACCGAAACCAGGGGTTCCTAGGGGGCCTGGCCCCGCTTTGAGTGAGGGTTCCTGCAGCCCACGCAGAGGAGAGGCGCCACAAGGAGGTCTCCAGGAATGGAGGGGATGAGCGAAAGGTGCCACGGGACTCGTGCGGTACTTGTGGAAAGGGGCTGGGTCGCCTGGGAAGGGTCCGGGGATGTGGTTGATGCAGAACTCTTCTTAGGTCCTTGCCCAGAATCGCCCAGGTCGGATTGCTGAGTCCCGAAGGGAAAGGGCCTGGGTCGGACAAACCACCCAAGCTGTCCTTTGGGAGACTGGGATCCGCGTCTGAGAAAGAGACCAGCCTCCGAAGACCAAGTCTGGGACTGCCAGGAGCCTGGGCCTATGTGCACGGGGCAGGGGCCAGGGGCCACAAGGCGGGCTGCAGGTTCTGGAGGTTCCAAGGAGGGGAGGAGAGGCGGCGAAGCCTCTCAAGCACTTGCCCTTGGGTCCCAGCCGGCTATGCCCCCCACCTCCATCAGCCACCTAGAATAGATAACCACACCCCATTGGAAGCTTGGGTGGCCTTTTCAGCAGTATGGTGGTAAGATAGGCTTACACCTGTGATTCTATTTATGCGTCTGAAGCCTATAGGATCACAGTTCAAAACTACCCTGGGAAGGAAAGCCTGAGAGGTACTATCTCCAATTTACCAGCAAAAAGCTGGAGTGGAGGTGTGGCTCAGGTGATAGAACACCAACACCAATGGTGAGCACAAAAGCTGAGCAAGAGTGTGAGGAATTAAAGTGCCAGTACCAACCAGTACACACACACACACACACATACACACACACACATACACATACACACACACATACACACACACACACACACACACACACACACACACACTACCCCATACCACCTGCGGACATTCTTCAATTCTGAATATTTAATTCTGAAGATGTTTTATTGGTGGTGAGGTCTGTGATTCTGTGTTTTGAAGTTGATCACCAGCTGTGTGTGTGTGTGTGTGTGTGTGGTGTGTGTGTGTGAAAGAGAGAGACAGAGAGAGAACAAGAGAGTGAGAGAGCGAGCGAGCGAGCGAGAGAGACAGAGACAGAGAGAGACAGAGACAGAGACAGAGAGAGAGAAGTCCACAAGTGATCTTTGGGCTGCACTATCTGGAAGTTAAGGCCTCAGTGAAGTATCTCTGGGGCAGTGGTCAGCATAAGAAGAACCTTGAATCTTCTTAAGTTTTGCAAACGTCCTTCAGGGTGGTGCTAGAGTAACAACAGAGAAACAAAACCTGCTCACTGCACTGTCCCTACCCAACCACTTTATAACAAAAAGGCAAAGCAATTAAGGGACAAACTGGGTGAGAAGGCTGCCTTCTTCTTGCTGATCCCGACTAAGGATTATCCTTGAACATGGATGTCTTTTTCAATGTGCTTCCTGCAAAACTGTCTCCATGAATGCACAATGGCAGCAAAGCATCCTGACATGCAGGTATAAATACTAACAATGTACTATAATTTTTATTTTATTTTAGTCTTACTCATTATATAATTTCCAATTCCTTCATGATGTTTGCATTTTGCTGCACCTGCCTTGATGTTTCAATCAACATTTCTTCTTTGGGTATATGGAATCTAGAGCAGAAAATTGGTAAATGTGTTCTGCATGTGGCACACATATCCACACATTTCTGATATAGTTAATTAGTGTTTTAGTAACTATTTTGTTGGAACAGGAATAAGCCTTCAGTATCTTGTTGCTTCTCACAATAAGTAATTTTATATGTATTACCAATACTGCCATGTACAGGTGAGAAAAGTATGTATAGAAACTGAGATAATCCCAATATCTCACAACAGATATGTAGTAGAACTAGAACTCCAACCCAAAGAATTGGTGGTAAGAATTTGGCCAAACTGTTTCCCCAAAAGTAGATGTTGACAACTTTGAAGAGTTCCAGAAAGTTAAACTAACAGCCTAAGTGGTAGAGTTCCTGTGTTACAAGCGGGAAGTCCTTATTTCAACCCACAACACCACCATAGCTACCAACACCACAGTCAACAACAAAATGCAAATCACAAAGAAGGATAAGCTACCTATCTTAGGTACTCAACCAGAGCCAAATGATATAAAATACTGGAAGATTGGAAGGCACACTATGAAATAGGAATGAAGACAATTACCTGTAGCTAGAGTTAATGATATTCTACTTGATACATAGTTTGCATTTTATATAACAGATATTTTTGAGTGGTAATGGGATTTCTACTCAAGGCCTCACATTTATTAGGCAGGGCTCTATCACTGAGCCAAAGCACTAATCTTTTAGCATTTTTTTGAGATAGTGTCATTCTTCCTGCTTACCCATATGCCTGACATAGGCATAGTTTTAACTCATCAACACAACAGAAATGCAAGGAGACCAAAGTAATTGGTGGCAATACTTCACCTATGAATCATTTCCTATCTATAAATGTAGAGGAAAAATACAGTTAGATAGATTTCACAAGCTAGTGACATTTAAGTAAAGACATGGAAGAAGTGTACAGTTTAATAGATTTTACCATACAAGTATTTGAGGTGAAGTGTTTCTCGTTGCTTATGATCTCTTGGGTATCATTTCTGAAGTGGCTTTCTTTTTTTTGCTTATTGATGAATTTTTTAAATAGATTTTATAAACTTCTTTATACATCTAGCTTTTCAGACCTTTTTCAAAAATAAGCTTTCACAGAGACAGGTGCTGGAACCTGCAAATGCAGCACTTGAAAGCTGACCTCAAGGCCAGCCTGAAAGATACAGTAACATTTCATCTCTTTATTTTTTAGAGAAACTCAGCAAAATGAAATTACAGTTTATTGTTGGATAACACTGAATCACACATACATCAAGCAAGCAAAAAATAAAAAAAATTGGAAAAAAGAAACCTTTTTATGTTTGGCCATTTTAGCCATCTCATTCAAATCAACTACTTTATAGTCAGGTAACCATATACACAAAAATGTTAGTGGAATGTTCAGAATAAGATGGTTGTTGTGGTTATTTACAAGTTTTTTTTCTCCTCTGAGATTATAATGAACATTATCACACCAGAAGTAGTCAGAAGTAGGTCAGAATGCTCTGAAGGCTGGTTTGGTCATCATCTGAGATCACTAAAAATGGCTGACCCCTACCACTATGTACAAAATATAAAATGTAAATAAAAAATACAAGACTGACAAAAAAGCGTTCTTTATAGGAGAGAAAGTTATAGAGCTCTCAGAATGGTTTTTCTTCTTACTGTAATTAGGTACATTTCTACATATTCTAATCAACTCAAATTATCTGTTATTGCTTCTATCATGATCAGGATAATATGATTTCAGTTAAGTTACACATTTTATATGAACTGCTACATACGTTATTAAAGTATGAAAAAGCAATGTGTTCTTAACACTACCTTCTAAAGCTACCAGTTCTAGCTCACATGTGACTGATTTAAAGATATGTAGATACAATTAAATTCTGAATATATACACGCATACAGGTGTATATATATATATATGCACACATACAAATGTGTGTGTGTGTGTATATATATATATATATATATATATATATATATTATCCTTCTTTTTGCCTCCAGTAAAATTCATGGCAATCATTTTTATGTTTTTAAAAGGAGATGTGAAACATATATTTATGAGCCCTCAGAGGGATTTATTAAACATACTGGTTTCCCCAGGAATCTAGCAAAAAGGACTGACTCTCTCATTGTTAAAGTAGATCATGGATTTACCAAGTGTATCAGCTCTGGGATCTTTCTCTAGAGTATGTTTGCTGTGGAAAACATGTGAGTTAGTTTTGTGTGTGTGTGTGTGGTTTTAGGTGATCATGTTTACAGAAAATTAACTTATTTTATAATAATTAAAAAATGTGTCTCTTAACCTGGTCACATAAAAAATTCCTAATTTAGGTGATCATGTTTATAGAAAATTAACTTATTTTATAATAATTTAAAAAATTGTGTCTCTTAACCTGGTCACATAAAAATAATTTTTTGATAAATTTAACATAAATGGCTCTACTGAGCAATACATACAAATATATTTATACACTATTAATCAGTAACTAATGTAGATTTAAAAACCTTTTATCATACATGCAATTTGACAGACAAGAGTCGTGGTAGTGGGAATTTTAGCATTCTTCATAACCTTAATTGATAAGCAGTAACTAGCCAATTAGCGAATTTAAGCAATCAAACATTTACAATTTACTATTAGAAGAATAAGAACAACTCTAGCATAGCTTTATTAAAACAATGTAATTAAGCAAATTCTAAATGGATAACTGGATAACAATAATAATTAAGAGATGTTTACTTTTAGAGGAATCATTCTATATTTATTCTTATATGTAACACCTTTATGTTTTCCCAACAATTACAGCTTTGTAGAAAGAACTAAGAACAAACAAAACAAGACAAATCCTGAAGTTGGTAACTGTTTCACATGATTTCCAAAACTCATTGGCATCATCATTCTCTCAGCACTAGTATATAACCAAAATTATCATGAAAAATACAACTTAGTTTTTGTGCCAATCCCTAGACTTGCTCTCAGGCATTGCCTGCTGTTCCTGAGCTCTTGTGCTCAAAGCTACTGCTATACCACTTGAGCCACAGTTCCGTTTTTCTGGCTTTTGGGGGATTAATTGGAGATGAGTATCACAAATTTCCTGCTTGGACAGGAATCATATCTCAGCCTCTTGGGTTCCAAAGATTACATTTGCATGAGTTAATCAGATGTTATCTAAAATAAGAAAACAAAATCACAGAGAGTAATGTGGTAGTGAGTCTAAGCATTACTGATTAATTTATTTACTTTCATGGATTCCTTTGGAAATACAACTGCTTTGTTCATATTCCTTCCTATTTTACAGCTTAGTATGTCTCTCATGACACAAAAGTAAGTGGTAGATATGGAGAAATTTGACTGTAGGTTAATATGAGTCAAAGTCAGTAGGACACACAAGTACACTAAACGTAGTCTCTTTTCTTTTTCATTTCCAGATCAGATTGGCTGAATGCTTAGTTTGTTAGATTCATATAAAAGTCTACAAAATCAACAATGGGGTATATTCATCTTTTTTAACTCTCAGAAAGTACAAACATCCTCAGTATGTAGTAAAACATCTTAAGTTCTTTGTTATAAAAATGTTACTCAAGTGAAATGTGCCTCAGACAGACATTTGTGGAGAAAAACCATAGAATACTAAGAAAAAATGCCCATATTGTTAATGTAAAATTATGTGTTTAAAAAGTTATTGTTGTTGGGTGATAGTGGTTCACACCTGTAATTGTAGCTACTCAGGAGGGTGAGCTTTGAGGAACATGGTTCAAAGCTAGCCTGGAGAGGAAACTCCTGTGACTCTTATCTCCAATTAACCACCAGAGAACCAGAAGTAGTGCTGTGGCTCAGTGGTAGAGCACTAGCCTTGAGCAAAAAAGCCCAGTATGACACCTAGGCCCTGAGCTCAAGCACCTGGACAGAAAATAAAAAACTGTTACTGTAATTGAAGCTAAATTCAATTTTTGGATAATGATTCAACTTTTAGACTGGAACTACTCCTCTTTATCCTTATAATGATAGATGAATGTTTCCTCAAAATATTCTTAAATATTCAACTAGTATACCCAGAAAAACAAGTGTGTGCTATCAGTCCATTCTTATGCAATGTTTACAAACTGGGATGAAGAGCCTATTTACATGAACATTCCTGTTGAGAGAATATATTTTCACATGTATGGGTAAGAAACTATAACGTCTCTATCACTTAGCTGGAGATATAGAATCGGTGAGTGGCTCCGTGGTACAGTACGTACTTGGCATGGAGTTGGTAATTCAGAAAAAATAAATAAAAACTAAAAAGCTAACCTCAATAGGATCATCCTTATTTTTTCCCTCAATCATAGAGTGGCATGATTTGGTAGTGTGGAGACATTAGTATTTTATGAATGATACATTCTGTGATGTTTTAAAAGCTAGAATTCATTCTTGCTGTATATCTGTGTTGTAAAAATAATTGGATCTCTAAAATCAAATAGGTAGCTTTCTTCAATTGAAACAATAATACAAAGTACATATGTGCTTATCAAAAATTGTATCTCACCAGTACAACCAAACAATTTTAATATGTTATACCTTTTTTCTTTAAGAAGGATCTACTTGGACTTGATTTTTGGATTTTTTCCAATATTAATACAAAACTACAACTTTTCCATTCACATTTTTTCAAATTATAAGAAAAGTGAATTTATTCTAGTTTATTTATCTTACCCCAGTCCCAGTTCTACCTTTTGTTGTTTGGTATTTGTGTCATATTACAATAAGTAATAAAACTATGTGCAGGAATTAAACAGGGCTATGAAACCAATTTATTTCTGGACTATAGAAGTATAAGATTCTTATGAAGTCCTGGATGCTTAAACATCATCATTCAGTAGTTGAATTTTATGCTCTAGTTCAATACACAGCAGTATTTAAATGGATCCTTTGATTAACAAGAAAAGTAATTTGATTGCTATGGATTCTCCAGAGACTGGTAGAAAAAAAAAAGAGTGGAGAATGTAAAAATATCCATTCTACCATTCCAGAAATGAATCATCATTTTCACCTAACAAATTGGTGGAATATTAAAGACAGAAACAACTATTCTAGTTTTAGAATGGTGAATTACAGGCGGTTTTTAGGATTTTTGTACAATAATTAAAGACACTTGAACAGTGGAAGTTATATTTTCTAGCATTTCATTCTATCAAATGATAGACTCTTGTCAATTCATCTTGATTTGTCAAAGATTTGTTTTCCTAGAAAAAAAGACAGTAATTGTGATTTATTTTGCCTTGTACTATTTACTTCTATACCTGTCATTACTGGAGGATGTGTTACCATAATATAATGAGGCACAGAACTTCAAGAGGAATCATACTGTTCTATAACTCATGAGAGTTATAGAATTTACAAAAGGACCTTGATAGATGTAAAAATGTATACAAGTGGGTCAGGAAGGTGGCTCAGTGGTAGAGTGCTTGCCTTGCATGCATGAGGCCCTGGGGTCAATTCCTCAGCACCACATAAGCAGAAGAAAAAAAAAAGACAGAAGTGGTGCTGTTGCTCAAGTGGTAGAGTGCTAGCCTTGAGGTGAAGAGCTGAGGGGCAGCGCCCAGGCCCAGAGTTTAGGCCCATGACAGGACACCCCCCTACCCCCCCAAAATGTATACAAGTTATAAGATAATTTCTACATGGAAGAAAATCTCTAAGTTCATTAATAGTGATTTAATTTTACTTAGTTTTGCATAGTGTAGTAAAAAAATAAGAAACAGAATTAGCCTCAGATCATTTTGAGCTTGCTCTCTTGAATCCATTGTGTTGCCTTTGTTCACTGAGATGCTTGTTTTGTGTGTATATGTAATTCCATATGGTAGCTTAGAAGTAAATATTAAAGTGATTCTGTTTTAAAATACAGATTCTTCTTGTGCTATAATATATAACACTAAATTATCTTTAGTGGGCTTTTAAAACTATTCATAAGACTTTGGGCATTGAACACTTAGTCATTCCTGTAATTCAAGAATACAGTCCTAAAAATTTTATATAAATAGATTCCTATTACGAAAAAAAATGAACCAAGACTTGCTTTTACTAAGGGTTTGGACATTTATGCATTTGCTAATGTGCATTGTGTATAATACTGATTAGTCAATATGAAAATATTAAGAAATAGATATTTGATATATATATATATATATATTCTCTTAAATAGCCAGTTGGTGAAAATATAATTTCAATCACCATTGACATTGTTTTGCAAAAACTATACATATTTATGTTTGGAAGGAAGATTGACTTTGAAAACATACTTAACCAAATAAGCCTAGTACAAAAGACCACAATTCTCATCTTGCTTGATAAACATCCTGATTCACCATGGTAACAACAATAAGGTGAGTGATATTGAAGCATTTACATTCAATCCAAACTGGAGCTTTATCATGTGTTTCCCATATATCTACCTATTATTCTCTTCCAAATGACTATCATTGCAAAGTACACATCTGATGACAGGATTATAGTATGTTGTCACCCTTTCGTGGACATTCCATATGGACACCCTAAACCCATCCCTTCACCAGTTCTGTGCATAATAATGAAGAAACACATCATCAAGTGCTGAAATCCAGATTGAAGGTAAAAAATCAACACTTTGAGCAAGGACCCATGATAGAACAATTTATCAAAATGTTCCATACTACTAAGCATCATTGATATCTTCATGGACAGTTCAGTTTCATTAGAAACTGAATCCTCCAAAAGACACAATATCCAGGTTCTCAGATGAATCAGAGAGAGAGAAAGAGAGAGACAGAGAGAGGGTTATCCTGTGCTTCATTTGCTATTTGAGCAATGCAATCTGGTATACTGATTAATTGGGTATAAAGAAAAGTAATAAAATATGTTCTTTCATTAAAAAGTAATGATAATCACTGAAATATATACTTAAAATGAGTAAATCTTGTAGTGCATTATAGTCAATATAATTTTTCATATTTCTCTTAAATTGAAATTACCTATAATAAATTGATTTGTTTTAAAATAGTTTTCTATCCAGGAGATGGAGAAAAGTATAGTTCTGTTGTACCAGCTAACTGCTTGATCATAAATATAGTTTACTTTAAAACAGTTCAGGACATACTGAAAATCAGATTCACTGTAGTTTTGAAATACCCTAAAACCCTCTGTTTAATGTACAAGCTGTTATGTCAAAAAACGAACTTTACAACTTTGGCCGGGGGGGGGGGGTGATGGAGGAGGAGATGGGAAGGGATGGGAAGGGGAAACAAAGGAGGGGGCAACAATGCTTGTACTCATTATCTTGCCCATGTAATTGTAACCCCTCTGTACGGTGTTTTCACAATTAAAAAAATTATGTTTTTGATGTTTCATGTGTTTGGACACTTGAGTACTAGTCTGCTCTAGGTTGACTACTCATAAAAATATTCCTGAATTATTTATATTTTCTTCATTCTATTGAATATTAATATTTTCTAAAGACATCCCTTTCTAAGGTCTCACTTTTACTAGTGAAATAATATTTTATTTCAAAATTTTCTAAAAGTTTGGATTGAGTCACCAATTCTTTTCTTCCAGCTCTTCCACTGTGATAAGTAATTATTTGGCCAATACTTGATACTTGAGGGAAAGAAAATTATCTGTCAACTGCAAAAACTTACTGGCACCTTTTCCATTATTTTCAGTGATGGTATAAGTTTTCTGAAAAATTAGGATAACTCTTTTCTGATTTTATGCATTGTACTTGCTCAATGATAGCAAATTTTACTCTGCCCTATAATTTTCAGAGAATTTTCCTTCTCAGGATCACAGAAGCTGCAAAGGTAAACTCATTGCAAAATATTACTAAGATGATCTCCAAGGAGAGGAGTTTGGATGCCTTAAAACTTTTTCCTTTTAGCCAGAACAAATTAATTAAACTATAATAAAATCGTTCAGATGTAAGTATCTTACACACATGTATTAATTAAAGTGGGAGTAAGTGAAGGAGTAACATTGTCCAAAAAGAAATAGAACTCATTACCTGACTTATGAAACTAACTCCTGTATACAGTACCTTAATAATCACAATAAAACATATTAAATTATTTCACAATGAAATCCACTCTTTATAACTAATATGTAATAAGAAAAACAAAATACTTATAAAAATAAATTTCCTTTTTTGTCAGGATATGAGATGAAGTATAAAAGTCTCATATATATAGATATATGTATATATATATTTATATTTGTTCATGAGCACATTTGGGGAGAAATTTGGCACTTTACCTTAGAATTGAAAGTTCTGCAGCAGTTTAATAGAGAAATTTCAGAATTTATACCCAAAAGTATTCAAACAAAATTAAATAGTAATACTAATGAAAATCTTTAATAACCAGATATGAGAAATGACCTCATAAAACAATTAATACAACTTTTGATTTGTTAGAAATATCTGTGTACTATCAAAAATGTATGATTTTTATTAATTTTAAATATAATTTTACCTTTAAAGTAAATTGTATTACTATGGTTATATATGTATGTATGCATGCATGCATGCATTTGTATATATATCTATATATATATATACACATATATATATATACAGAACATTGTTGTTTTATCTATGTCTCACATCAGGCTTCCTAGGTCCAGTCTCAGGCCATAGTCAACAAAATTACTTATTTACTGGCATAGGCAGGACCAATTTAAGAAAGTCCCAGGCACACAGCAAATCAGAGAGGCTTGACAAATGAGATTACACAAAATTATTTATTTAGTAATTATTGACATAGACAGGAACATTTTAAGAAAATCCCAGGGCACAGCAAGTCAGAGAGGCTTGACAAATGGGATTATATTGAACTTAAAACTTTCTGTCCAGCAAAGAACATAGCTACTTTTAAGACCTTTATCAGGCATCTCTATAATGGCCTAATATCCAATATGTGCTATACAAACATTAACTTCTCCCAAACAAATGATATAATCAGTAAGTAGGCAAAGGAGCTACATAGAGGCTCTTACAAATAAGGAAAAATAACCAATAAACACATGAGGAAATGTTCACCATTTGTGGCCATTAAGGAAATATATACCAAAACAAAACTGAGATTCCATTTTACCTTAATATTGGTTAACATGAAAAATTTGTACAATAACCGATGCTGGCAGGGATGTGAGGGAAAGGAGCCCTATTACATTATTGGTGGGAATGTAAACTAGTACAACCATTCCAGAAGGCCATTTGGAAATTTCTCAACTAAACATTAAAAATTAAACTTCCTTTTGGTCCATCTATCCATCTATACCACACTTTGGCATCTTTCTAGTCCATTACAAGTCAGGATATAGTAAAGACACTTGCACATCCATGCTCAATGCTACTCTATTCACAATAGCCAAGTTATGAAAACAGCCTTGATGCCCTAAAATAGATGAGTGCATCAAGAAACTATGGCATGTTCACACAATGCAGATTTACTCATCCATTAGAAAAAATATCATGTCATTTGTAGGAAAATGGATAGACATAGAATAAAGAAATTATGTTAAGTGAACTCAGGATTAAAGATTAAAATGCCACAGATTTTGTCTCATATGTTAAAGCTAGATCTAAAATACAGCTAGGTATGGTAACACATAGGGCTCAATGCATTTACTCACAAACTGACTAAAGGAGAGTGTAATTAAGGGAGGAATCCAAAGGCATAACTACTTGGAACAACTAACGTAGTATTTATCAAAATGAATACAAAGTAATGGAAACATTTTTTCTGAGGGGGAAGGAGAGCAAAGGAATGGAGGCAGGAAGCATGAATAAATGAAGTCTTTTTATTCAGTGTGTACTGTGTAAAAATAAACTAATTTGTGGATAGGACCAGGAAGTGAAAAAATGGGGGAGAATGGAAAATAGGGTGATATTGTCAAGAAGCATCATTTTCATAACCTGACTTATAGAATTGTAACCCCTTTGTACATCTACTCAACAATACAAGAAACTTCTTAAGAAGTAGATAACATCCTTTAAAATAGAAATTTTTAGCAACTACTCTTATTTCCTTAAGAAACGCTTAAGGTTGAAGTGGCTCTGTAGCTCAAGTGGTAGAGTGCTAGCCTTGAGCTGAAGAGTGCAGGGACAGCCCTCAGACCCAGAGTTCAAGCCCCACAACTGACAAAAAAAAATCTAGAAACTTTTTTTTGAGGGGGGGAGTCCGGTCATGGGGCTTGAACTCTGGGCTTGGGTGCTGTACCTCAGCTCTTCAGCTCAAGGCTAGCGCTCTACCACTTGAGCCACAGTGCCACTTCCAGCTTTTTTTTTTCTGTTTATGTGGTGCTGAGGAATCGAATCCAGGGCCTCAAGCATGCAAGGCAAGCACTCTACCAATGAGCCACCTTCCCAGTCCTAAAATCTAGAAACTTTGAAGGTTGAAATGAAGAACCCAGACATGTACCTAGCTATGCAATCAGAAAACCAGGAGGATCTTTTTTTTTTAAAACCTCTACTTTACCAACCAAGTGGCTATTATAGTCCTACCTCTATGTATTTGTATCCATTATCCCTTGGATTTCTATAAGTCTTTAAATTAGCTTTTGGTCCTTATTCTTTCCATGTTCCTAATTTTTATATTACTACCAGTATTGTTTTTAACAAAATCATGTCTTAATTGTGTTTTGGTATAATTACCTGTAGGGAGATGTAGAAAAGGTTGGTAGATGCTTAAACTATAGGTGAATAAATATGTTTAAGCCCAGTGCATGATGCAGGATTAGGTAACACTATCTAAGAAGCAATTTCTCACACATTTAACAAACTAAATTTAAGTAAGGGCAGCTTATACTGAAGAAAATCCAAGTCATTGTATTTAAACTTAAAAAAAGTACTATCAGTTATACTAGAACATTAAGTTAAAAAAAAAACCTTAACACAGAACTTATATACTTTAGAATATGCTCATCAGCAAAACAGTCCACATGTTTTCAGAGACAGATACCTGTCCCAGTGATTATCACTGAAACAATACCCAAAATGTTAAATATAGCCTGGGAATCAATCTATCAGCAGAGAACCACTGTCATATTGTCAATTGTACATATGAACAAATATTAACCCTTCTATTTATCTGTAGTACCAATTTTAATTGTTTTCTGTTCATTATAGATTCTTCTATACAAAATATAAATTTTCAGCCAGGTGCATGTGGCTCACGCCTGTAAACCTAGGTACTAAAGAGGCTGAAATCTGAGGATCACAATTCCAAGCCAGCTGAAATCTGAGGATCACAATTCAAAGCCAACTATGGCAAGCAAGTACATGAGACTATTGTCTCCATTAACTACCCAAAATACCAGAATTGGAACTGTAGCTCAAGTGATAGAGCACTAGCCTTGAGTGGATAAAATTCAGGGACAGTGCCCACACCCTGAGTTCAAACCCCAGAAAAATTAAATTTTGAGTTAGGCAAAAGTGCCTCATCTCTATAATCCTGCTAATCAAAATACTGAATTAGGAATGTGGACTGAAGCCTGTTAAGGCTGGAAAATGCTTGAGACCCTGGTCTTTATTTAACCACCAAAGAAACCAGAAGTGGAGTTGTGACTCAAGTGGTAGAGCACTGCCTTGAGCAAAACTTAGAGACAGTGTTTAAGCCCAGATTTCAAGCTGCAGGACTTGTACCCCATATCACTAAATGTATTACCTTCCATGATCTCTGTTCCATAAAATGCGGGACAAAAGATGACAGGACAAATTTTATTCCTGTGCACATTTGTAATGAAGAAGGACTAGTATCTTTCCTTAGATCTCCCACATTCAAAAAGTGAACTGGAGCTAGGCGCTGGTGGCTCACACCTATAATCCTAGATACTCAGGCAGCTGATACCTGAGGATCATGGTTCAAAGCTAGCCTGGGCAGGAAAGTCAGTGAGAGTCTTATGTCCAATTAAGAACCAGAAAACAGAAAATGGCACTGTGGCTCAAGTGGTAGAGCACTCACTTTGAGCTGAAGAGCTCAGAGACAGTGCCCAGGCCCAGATTTGAAGCTCCACAACCAACCAAAAAAAAAAAAACAAGTGAACTGGAAATAGTAAGTTATGTTAAATGACATGGATCATACATAAAATCGGAAACAAGGGAGACTTTAGGGGAGCAGTGGAGAAACTGATGATCTCATTGCCTTGGCTAAAACCACTGATAGTCTTTTCCCACCTATTACTCCCTAAGCCACCTTGGAGATTCTGACTCTAGTCCAAAAGTGCCAGAGCTTCTGAGGAGGTTATAACATTACCTTGGCAAAACATTCTTTCTTATAAAAGATACAAATCAATAACTTCACTCTCCATTTGTCAAGCCTGGAAGTAATGACCATCATTTTGTCCAAATCCTTTGGATAATATTCAGGTACATTATACCCATTCAACACCATGACAGGATAAGAAATGATGGGTCAGTGAGTGTCCAAGAGTAGAAAATGGACACCTACCTTACCTTTACCATGTAAGATTTCTCTAAATAACTTATCTTCTTATAATTAATTTCTAAGAGATTTTCTTAAATTGGGTTTCGTTCCTATGTGAATGCTCTAATGCTTGAAGGTTGACTTCTTGTTGAAAAACATCCTCTATTCCTTAAAATTACAGAGATTCTGTCATGTGTTCAGATCTCTAATACCAGTTTATATTCATAAAGTTTCTCTCTGTATGTTCTATGATGTACACTGAAGATGGACTTCTTATTACAAACATTGTACTCTGTTACATTCATTAGTTTTCTTTGATGTTTAGTTTTCTAGTTCTCTGATACATAGTGAGATTTGACTTCTGGTTGGAAGGCTTTCCACATTTTTTATAACGTCTCTCTCCTGTGTGTGTTCTCTGATGCATATTAAGGGTTGACTTCTGTTTGAAAGACTTTCCACATCTGTTACATAAATAAGGCTTTTCTCCTATGTGTATTATATGATGAACACTGAGCCATGCCTTCTGGGTGAAACACTTTCCACATTTGTTACACTTATAACGTTTCTTGCTTTTGTAAACTCTATGATGCAAACTGATATATGCCTTCTGGGTCAAAGATTCGACATTTGTTACATTCCCAATGCTTCTCTCCCGTGTGTGTTCTCTGATGCACATTGAGGTGTGACTTCTGCTTGAAAGACATTTCACATTGCTTACATAACATTTCTCACCTATGTGGATTCTCTGATGCAAACTGAGCTGTGTCTTCCAGGTGAAAGACTTTCCACATTTGTTACATTCATAAGGTTTCTCACCCATGTGAATTCTCTTATGGCTGCTGAGGTATGACTTCTGCTTGAAAGATTTCCCACATTTGTCACATTCGTAAGGTTTCTCACCTGTGTGAATTCTCTTATGTCTGAGAAGAGCTGATTGCTGAGTGAAGGACTTTCCACAAGTGTTACATTCATAAGGTTTCTCACCTGTGTGTGTTCTCTGATGAACAGTAAGGTCTGCCTTCCGAGTAAAAGACTTTCCACATTTGTTACATTCATAAGGTTTCTCGCCTGTGTGAATTCTCTTATGTGTGCTGAGATCTGACTTCTGGATGAAGGACTTTCCACATTTGTTACATTCATAAGGTTTCTCACCTGTGTGCATTCTCTTATGCATGATGAGTGATGACTTCTGGGTGAAGGATTTTTTACATTGATTACACTCATAAGGTTTCTCACCTGTGTGTGTTCTCTGATGAATAGTAAGGCTTGCCTTCCGGGTGAAAGACTTTGCACATCGGTTACATTCATAAGGTTTCTCTCCTGTGTGAATTCTCTCATGTGTGATGAGTGATGAGTTACGAGTGAAGGACTTTCCACATTTGTTACATTCATAAGGCTTCTCACCTGTATGAATTCTCTTATGCCTATTGAGGGGTGACTTCTGCTTGAATGACCTCCCACATTTGTTACATTCATAAGGTTTCTCTCCTGTGTGTGTTCTCTGATGAATACTAAGGTGAGCCTTCTGGGTGAAAGACTTTGCACATTTGTTACATTCATAAGTTTTCTCACCTGTGTGAATTTTCTTATGCCTCCTGAAAGTTGATGAATTAGTGAAGGACTTTCCACATTTGTTACATTCATAAAGTTGCTTGCCTACGTGAGTACTCTGATGAACAGTAAGGCTTGCTTTCCGGGTACAAAACTTTCCACATTTGTTACATTCATAAAGTTGCTTGCCTATGTGAGTACTCTGATGCTTGCTGAGCGCCGATTTCTCAGTGAAAGATTTCCTATATTCATCATATTCACAGGGGTTCTCTCCTTTGTGAATTTGAGGTCGGAAAGACAGGTCTAACTTCTGACAGACAGATTTTGCACATTTGTTATACTCATCAGACTTCTCCTCTACATATCTGCTCTGAGATTTTGTAAGGTGTATTTCCTTACTAAAAGATTTCTCAGATTCACTACATGTACAAGGATTCTCACATGTGTGCATTTCCTGATGTGTAGTGACTGTTGATCTGAAGTAGACTGTTTTCTCACATTTAGTACATTCAGATATTTGCCAACCTCCCTGAAGCATTTTTTGCCCAATGAAGGCAGACTTATCTCTATATTCATTATTGCTATAGAAGAGCTCTCTCTTTAGGCAATTGTGCCTAAAGAATTTGCTCTCGGAGTTTAATACTTTTCCTTCTCTACCATATTCAAAATACTGCTTGTCATTTGGACTCTCATAATGCTCCAAACAGCTGAGGTATTGTTCAACTACATGAGAGACATTAGGCCTATAGGAAGCATGCATCTCATCAGACTCAATACAGAGAAGCATGTTCTGACAGCCAATGAACTCCTTACTCCTCATCCTTAAGTTCTCATTATACCTAATCTGTTTTGGCATATGTTTTGAGCTCAAATGAAAGGTTCTTATTAATCTCCCTCTTTCCTCCACTGCATTGCTCTTGGTAGCCGATACTTCACACGGACATTTATCTGGACTTTCCTGGTATGTCTTAATCACATCTTCCATTTCTTGGACATCTAAAATGATTAACCAAAAAGAAGAAAAACGAATGAAATAGATACATTTCTTAATATAAAGATAAGACATTTCCTCCCATTCTAATTACTAGAAATTGATTTATGACAAATATATGCTGTTTTCCTTCCTTATACACTACTGATATTTTACAATTCAAAGTAACTTTTTTATACTGTTTTGTTAAGTTATAGGGGGTTAGTTTCTTTTATTTTCTTGAAATAATTTATATTTTGTGCTGCTTTGCTTCTCAACCAGTAGTTTAAGAACAGGAATATTTTCCAGATTAATTGGCCATAAGAATGTTTTATAGATCCCTTTGCCTTTCATCTAAGCAGAAATGGGGTTTTTTTTGTTTTGTTTTGTTTTTTTGGTCATGAGGCTTGAACTCTGGGCTTGGGCACTGTCCTTGTGCTCTTCAGCTCAAGGCCTGAGCTCTATGACTTGAGCCACAGCACTACTTCCGGTTTTCTAGTGATTTATTGGAGATAAGAGTCTCATGGACTTTCCTACCCAGGCTGGCTTTGAACTGCAATCCTCATATCTCAGCCTTCTGTGTAGCTAGGATTACAGGTGTGAGCCACTGGTGCCCAGCCGGAATGGTTCTTAAGAGTAAGGATTTATACCAATTTCTTCACTTCTAACTTCTTACTAAGAATTATTATAGCTTTCTATGGGGATTTTTTAAATCCCTTTTTCTCCATCTTAGAAAAAGTCTCATCCAAATTCCTTTCCTGAAACTCCTGGTCCAAAAGACCATAGAAAAGATACTCCAGCTCACCACCCACGTAACTATATTCTCTAGACTAAAAGCTTTGGTTCTGATTCCCAGTCTCTGCCCACCACAACTGATAAGCGTTTTTCCTCATCTGAGGAGAACAGCCCTGGTGTCCTTCTTACTTCCTGGTACATGCATACTCATAGTTCTACAGTTGTTTTTTTTTTTTTTTTCAAAAATGATTTCCACAAAGAGAAAGGAATATTGCTACCTTTAGCTCTATTCCCACACAAAATTCAATACATCTCCACATGAATTCCTGATTCACATGTCTTTGAGACAAAGGATCACCTACTTCTTGGACACACATATGACTCAGGAGAATTAGGAACATTATTGCTCAGTATAGCTAAACATAGACATACCAACTGGGCTCTGGCTCCAACACCATTGTGCAAGATGCATGAACTGAACCTACCTGGGAAATTCTTGTTCAGGGTTTCTCCCATCCATGGTTCTGCACCTTGCTCCAGCTTGACAATCAATTTAGGTTTAGGAACACAGTGCCCTGTTAATAAGATAAAGTGAGAATCAGTAGGGTACTGATGGCTCACACCTGTAATTGTAGCTACTCAGGAGGCTGAGATCTGAAAATCGTGGTTCAATGCCAACTCAGGCGGGAAAGTCCGTGAGACTCTTATCTCCAATTAACCACCAGAAAACCAGAAGTGGTGCTGTGGCTCAAGTGGTAGAGTGCTTGCCTGAGCTGAAGATTTCAAGAACAGTGCCAAGGCCCAGAGATCAAGCTCCACAACCCGCCCCACTCCCCGAAAAAAAAGGATACAGAGAAAAGTATTGTTCATGCTGGGTCATCCTTTTTTTATTGATTTCAGACATCCTGGTATATGGGGTTGCTCCTAAATCTAGTTTCTCATTTCTTACCCGCTCCAGCTTTGGATATTAAATACCACCTTTAAACTAGTGATTTTCAAATCACAGTTTCAGTAGTAACATACATTTTATTCTAGATTATATATCCACCTATAATAATTGCCTTAAGTTTGAATAGACAGTCCCCTGTTAATGTAACATTGTTACTATTTTTGTCAAACTGCTGTCATGGCTTCTTGAAGAATTACAGTAAAACTGCCTCAGAGTTACATAATCAAGTTGAAGTTTTTCTTAGAAATAAGTGATACTTCCCATGGACTGGAATCTTACATGTACATAGCACTGTAACTGATTCATATATCTACTATGAACAAAGCACTTGACCTTGTGTGTTAATGTAACTTTTGCTCACCCAAGGATGCTAGGTTGCTATAGGTCTCCAGCATTACATCCTTATACAGGGTCCTTTGAGCAATGTCCAGGTCCTGCCACTCTTCCCAGCTGAAGTCCATTGCCACATCATCAAATGACACCAGATTCTGTAATGGCAAATATCCATCAACTAATTAGCCCAAGTCATTAAATACCAAGTCTGTAATTTCATTCCTCTCCATGTATACTTTAGTCTTATATAAAACGTTTGGTGATTTCTCTGTTATCTATAGAGGTGGAGAAAGAAAAAGTAGAAATATTTGTCTCTAAGGAGTCAAGCATCTGGCATGATGACACTAAGTATAAGTAAGTAGGTACCTTATTATGCTAAAGTGTACTACACATCAGGGTAACAATACAGTGAAAAACTTTTTTTCCTGCATTTTCATATTCTGCCTCATTGAAAAGCCTATTATCTTCTATTCAGTTTATCACAAGGAAAAATACTGCATTACAAGATAAACCAAAGCACTGTCTTGATAAGTGTTAAAGGGAGCAACAATACTCAAGAATTGAATTAATGACTAATTTAGCACTTAGAAGATATAGCTTAGTTCCTACAATAAAAATTTTTGTTATTGAATTTCTAAAGATTAATATATAATCAAAGGTGCCCTGATACTTCCTTCCTACATAAAAAGGAACTCCTAGCATGTACTTTTGTGAACATCACCTACCCCATACAATATGGAACATAGGTGAGAAGGGAATGTTTCTTGATCAGATTTGAATTTTAATAGGTTTTCATGGGATGGAAGACAAACGGATAGAGATTTAAGAAACATTCAAGATGACAAAAACAAAAAGTGAAGCATGATTGCCATAAGCAGGACAGAGAAAAACAAGAATAAAAAGGGATGGGATCTAAAATACAGAAGAAAAACTTTACAAGTTGGAATGAAATATAATACTAATTTGTTGTGCAAATGCTAAATGGAGAGATGTTTTTACTCCGATATTGAACCATATTACAAATGAACAATGGCCAACAATCCTTCCAATCCAGCCATGCTTCACAACACCAGAAATGAATGCTGACTAATACACAAAAAGGAAATATATCTGTAAAGTGTTGAAAGAAAATAACCTTCAATTCACAATCTACTTGTCAAAGGAACTCTTCTAAAAATGTAGATTGAAGATATTTTCAGAGAGAGATAATTCATCAATAGTATATCTACACTTAAAGACTGCTACAAGAAATTATCCTGGTTCAAGAAAATAACAAAAGGTGCTAAGTTAGATATACATCAGTTAAATGGCAAATGTGTAGGTAGCATAAAAATATGTTTTATATAATTGCTCTAAAATGAATTTTCGAAGGAAAAATTACAGCACCATATTTGTGATTTACAATGCATAAAGATTCAATATTTATAGACATAAATGCATTAAAATAAAGTATATGGGGGCTGGGAAGGTGGCTCAGGAGTAGAGTGCTTGCCTCACATACATGAGGCCCTGGGTTCGATTCCTCAGCACCACAGAAACAGAAAAAGTTGGACATGGTGTTGTGGCTCACATGGTAGAGTGCTAGCCTTGAGCTAAAGAGCTGAGGGACAGCGCCCAGGCCCAGAGTTCAAGTCCCACAAACCAAAAAAATAAAGTATATGGACTAGGGATATGGATCTGTTTATTTGTATAAATAAAGGTAATATGAAATTAAGATAATATGAAAAGAAATAAACATCAGCCCAAACAGTATGACCACAGACACAGACCACTGATAACAGACAGATCATATATCTAGATAATAAAAGTTGTATGCTGAAAAAGTCTCCAGACATTTTTAAAAAGCCATCAAATTTTATTTTTTATTCCATCATTGCTATTGGAGAAATAATTCTCTGCTTAATAACTGATAGAACAAAATGACAAAAAGTCATTTTGAAACACATACACAGGTGATATTATCTTAACCGAACTGTTGTTTATAAAAGTTGTGTTACATTTACCAAGACAGACACAAGTAAAAATAAAGTATTAAGACAAACCTTGTAGAAATCAGCATGAGA
Organism: Dipodomys ordii; assembly: GCF_000151885.1. Taxonomy (NCBI): domain Eukaryota; kingdom Metazoa; phylum Chordata; class Mammalia; order Rodentia; family Heteromyidae; genus Dipodomys; species Dipodomys ordii. The sequence continues at coordinate 1,035,665 of NW_012267226.1, forward strand.
AATAAAGCTGTAATTTAAAATACATTAAAATTAAACAGTATAGTTCTAATGATCTAAGGGAGAAATAAACATCACAGGAAAATTAGAATGGATCTAGAACAAAATGTATTCCAGCATTGGTATTTATAGTGTATATTAAAGGTTGCCACTCTCTTACCTATGGAGTTCTGCTGGCCTAGACTACATGCTTAGTGAAGAAAACCTACCACAGTTAGAACAGTTATAGTTATTAGGAATAAAATACAACACTTGCTTTGAAACATGAAATATGTGAGTTTAGGTTGAATATTAATTTTTTTTTAATTGTGAAAATACTGTACAGAGGGGTTACATGAGTACATTTCTTATCAAGCATTGTTGCCTCCTCCTTTGTTTCTCCTTCCCATCCCTTCCACCCCTTCCCATCCCTCCCACCACCAAAGTTGTAAAGCTCGTTTTTGGATATAACGTCTTATACATCTCATTGTTGCAATGGGTCCACCTGTATCTTTAGTTAAATGATTTGTTTTTTCCCTTCCCCTCCACAAATTATACCGACATCAAATACAGTGAAAGCAGGGGTTATACTGTGGGGGAGGCACATACAAAGCAACAAAGAAATCATCTTATAAATATGTTAGAAACAATCGCAAGAAAGAAAAAACATTTGAGTCCTCACCTTGGGGTTCATTTCACCTAACATCAACTTATCTGACCATTTCTGCTTGTCTCAGACATATACTACTTACTACAAATATTAAGTGAATATTAATTTCTATATAAACCAGTAGTATGGGCTGTGAAGGTGGCTCAGTGGAAGAGTGCTTGCCTTGCATGCATGAGGTCCTGGGTTCGATTCCTCAGCACCACATAAGCAAAAAGCCAGAAGTGGCGCTGTGTCTCAAGTTGTAGAGCACTAGCCTTGAGCTGAAGAGCAGAGGGACAGCACCCAGGCCCAGGCCCCATGACCCGACCACCCCCCCAAAAAAAATAAACCAGTAACATCAGTCTCATTTTATTGTAGTATCCAATTAACTGTTAATGTTAAATGTTCAGGTAAGAAAAACTGAAACAAAACATAGGTACAGTTGCTTCTGGTTCAAGACTGTTATCCTACCCTAGTTACTAAGGAGGCTGAAGTCTGGAAGCCAGTGAAGACAAGGGGGCATGGCTCAACTTGAGCCATGTAATGAGTGAGAAATCTGACTGTGAGGGCTATGAGTTCAAAGCTCCAATACTGGCATAAGAAAGGCATGGTGGAGGTAGGTGTATCACATGAGCTTCTGAGTTAGAGACCAAGTACGGCCACATAGCAAGTCCTCATCTCAACATAAAGAGAAAAAAAGATGAATAGTGGGGGTGGAGGGGAGAGAGGGATGAGGGCAGGGAAAAGATAGAATAAAAGATGAGAGGAGCAGAGTAGAGAGGAAGGGAGAAGAGATAAAGGGAAAGGAGGAAAGAAAAGAGGAAGGAAGAAAGCTTCATGACATCAGATTTGACAGTTACTTCTTGAATATGACACCAAAAATGCCTCACACAAAACCAAACAAGCTTAAGTGCATACAATAAAACCTTGTACATCAAAAGGCACTATCAACAAAGAGAAAAAGTATCTCACTGTATGAAAAAATCTGCATATATATCTAAATAGATTAATAATCACAATTAATTAGAAAATATAAAACAAAATCCTATAATTAACCCCCACACACAAATCTGATTTTATTTTTGTGTTCAAATGGCATGCCTATTTGTTCAGTACATCAAATAGGATGCAAGAATGGTCATGACAAATATACAGAAATATGCAGATCAACATAAAAACAGTAATTTACTTTCAATGGAGTGAATTCTTTTTCATGTTATAACAAAATACGCCCCAAAAGAATCTCTTCCTTAATTATACATTTTAATAACATAAGGATAATGGGTTAAGTGGCAATCAGCTTGCCATTTTTCCTTAAGAATAAAACTCCACCTCTATTAATCCATGCCAGTTAAACACTAAAACTAAAATGTATAAATAAGTGCAAAAGAAGATGAAGTAGTTACTTTTTCTGTATGAACAGTCCAGAGAAAAATATTTACTACAAATATATCAGGCAAACAGACTGATCCATCTACAATGTAGTGTACTAAATTTCAGTCTCAAATTATGCTAAATGCTCATCATGAATATGACATATTTTGATCCATGATGTGGTTCAATACCAATATAGATCACAATTTGTTAAAAAACACAAAGATCACTGTTGTCTTTTTGTTGGTTTTAAATACACACACACACACACACACACACACACACAAGCTACGCATATGTCCACATACAAAGAAAGGGTTTCTCAGAAGGAATTTGCAAAAAGTAGTCTGGAGTGCACCTGTTAACATGAGGCTGTCCTCAACAAGATGGTGGGTTAAACCAAAGAACACGGTATTTTAAAGTGTCATCTAATTCAATGATAGCAGCCTGGTTCCCACAATAGTAACAGTAACTGGGTGCGCTAAGAATGGTAACCATACTGTAACCATGGCACCAATGTAACCCTCTAGTGTGAGACCAATATGAGACTGTTGGCATGGTTAAATATTTCAGAAATGTCTTGTCCAAATGTATAGCCAAAACCATATGCTGAAATACCCCATCAACCATGATCATCTGGATCCAACCATAACAGTTCACACGTCGGCCTTTGTGTGGAACTTCTTGTTAGTGATCCAGAGCTCTTATATGAGCCGTGTATTTATGGATGGAGGGAGGCCACCATGGAGGCAGAGCAAAATATTTGTCCACCTACTAAAGCTGTAAGTGGAAGATAAACAAATAAATCTGTAAAATATTCCCAAATATTGGCATATCTATACTTCTGTAGACATTTGTCATACAAGCCATAAACGAGTATTTGTAGTCTTTCATGATTTCCTCTCAATATTGTAATACATTCAGGATATGGAATCTTTAATGCTACAAGAAAAGTCTCCACAGAGTAATAACCTCAATCTACATAATTACCCATGATATATAGTTTTTATCTGGTCATGGAAGTGGTCAGGTACATCTCCACAGATAATGACAACAAACTTCTTTCACATTTGATACTTTTGTTAAAATGTCCTTAGCTTTTGCACACAGCATCAACACTTACCTCTCACTGAACTGTTTCCACTAGTTCAGCTGCTTGACCCACTGGGTCCAGCTCCTTGATGAATGCCTTATCATCTACTGCTACTGGCTCCCTGGCAAACTTCCCACAAGCTGTCCCCAGGGACTATAGCCTCCCCAATGGCCATTGGCCTTAGCCAGCTCCCAGCAAGAGAACAAGCTTGGTTGCCAGTCCCTGCCCTGCTCAAGTCCAGTGGGTGGCTACAGGAACCTGCCTCCAAAGTCCAGGTTGCGAGCTCTAAGGGTGGGTGAGCAGCACCGCAAAACGTGGAGGCAGAGTGTATTTCCTCAGGACAGCTCCCCCTTGTATGGCTGCCCACCTCCTCTACCACTGCTTATTTCTACAGACTTTCAAAATTTGATTTTAATAGGAGGGGAAAAGATTGAAAAAATATTTCTAAAAGGAATATAGACAAAAATAAAAAGAAGTTCATATTTGCAATAACAAGTATATGTCTGAGACAAACAGAAACTGTCAGACAAGTTGATGTTATGCAAAATGAACCCCAAGATAAGGATTCAAAGGTTTTTTTTTCTTTCTTGTGATTGTTTCCAACATATTTATAAGATGATTTCTTTGTTGCTTTGTATGTACCTCCCCCAGGGTATAAGCCCTACTTTCACTGTATCTGATGTTGGTATAATTTGTGGAGGGGAGGGAAAAAACAAACTGTTTAAATAGGGTTACAGGTGGACCCATTACAACAATGAGATGTACAAGATGTTATGTCGAAAAACGAACTTTACAACTTTGGCGGGGTAGGGGGTGGGAGGAGATGGGGATGGTGGTGGTAGGGAGGTGTGAGGGTGTGGGGGTAGAGAGGGGAAGGGATGATATGGGGAAACAAAGGAGGAGGCAACAATGCTTAATAAGAAATGTACTCACTATCTTGCCCACGTAATTGTAACCCCTCTGTATGGTATTTTCACAATAAAAAAAAAAGGAAATCACAAAAAATATAAGTTCAATATCACTAGTCATGACATAAATACAAATCAAAATCACAATGAAATACCTACTTTATACCCCATAGTCTGGAAATTATTTGAAAAACAAAAACCAATCCCTAAAAAAATCTAGTGAGTGCCAGGAAGGATGTAAAAAAAATTGTGAATCTTGGTGCATTTCTGGCAAGAATGCAAACGATCAAAGATGTTACGGTGAAACCTAAAAAGAACTACAAAATTCACAGGAATATGGTGCAGGACTCCTATTTCTAGATTTGTACCCAACAGAAGAGAAAATGTGGACTAGAACGAGTATTTAGAGAATCATTTCACAACTATTTACAATAACCAAAACATAGAAACATGCAAACCAATGGGTAAATGCATTGGAAAGAAAGAATATTCAAATACATGTTATAGCAGGAATGTACCTTGAATACAATAAGCTAAATAAAATACACCAGTCACAAAGCAACAGCCATAGTAGGATTTCCTTTACTTCCAAGGTTCAACAAACTCATAGAGACAACAAGAATGATGAATCTAGAGACTTATGTAGAGAGGAACAGGAGCTGTATATTTAATGATTATACAGCTTCATACATGGAAGATGAAAAATGCTATAGATGGATGGAAGGGATGGCCACACAACAAAGAGACCATATGTAATACCAGCAAATTGTACATTTAAGAATGGTTAATGTAGCCAGACAGGATGGAACACACCTATACTCTCAGAACTTGGGAAACTCAGAAAGGATTACCAGTCAGCCAGGGCTACATGTTAAGTTCAAGAGCAGCCTGGACTACATAACAAGATTTATCTTCAAAAAGAGTATGGAAAAACCAATTTTGGGGTTATGTAAAACTTATTAGAGATATAGGTGACATATGGATCAATAACAAACAAAACAGTATCAATAACAAACACATATAGACAAAAGACAAAAATTATTATAATCTGTGCATCTTGCTTTTACAGCAGTATATGTTTTCATTGACTGCTATTCCAATGTATCACAGTTATTTCTGAATGATTTTTTCATTTTGCTTTGCTTTTTTGGTCAGTCATGGGGCCTGAACTCTGGGTCTGGGCACTGTCCCTCAGCTCTTCAGCTCAAGGCTAGCGGTCTACCAGACTCAGAGCACCACTTCGGCTTTTTCTGTTTCTGTAGTACTGAGGAATCAAACCCAGGACCTCATGCATGCGAGGCAAGCACTCACTGAGCCACCTTCCCAGCCTCCTGAATGGTTTCTTCCAGTAGCTTCCTAGGGATATACTGCCATACATGTTGGCTAGAAGCAAAGTTTCCATGAGATCCAAATTTATTACTGAACAAATGTTAGTCAGATTTTGCCACCAATAACACTTCAAATATAAAAACCTGCCAGGTGCTGGTGGCTCATGCCTGTAATCCTAGCTACTCAGAAGGCTGAGATCTGAGGATCACGGTTCAAAGCTAGCCCAGGCAGGAAAGCTGTGAGACTCTTATCTCCAATAAACCACCAGAAAACAGGAAGTAGTGCTGTGGCTCAAGAGGCAGAGCATTGGCTTTGAGCTGAAGAGTTCAGGGACAGTGCCCAGGCCAGAGTTCAAGCCCCACGACTGACCAAAAAAATTAAATTAAATTAAAATTAAAATTATATATATATTACATATATATATGTATATATATAATATATATATAATTTTAATTTTATATAGATAGATAAATACATACATATATACATACACCTAGTCATTGTATCAAACCTGGCTTCTATCTTATACTGGCAGTGAATGAAAATATTCAAATGGAATGAGAAGAAAGAACAAAACTGTAATACCTCATCAAATGAGATTAGACCAGAGATAGACAACAGAATCAGGATATATCAATTTTTTTGCTATGTATCAATGGGTGTAAGGTTGTAATTTTCCTATATATAGGGAAAGAAACATGTCAGTTCTAAGACCCATCTCAGCAAAGGAAAATTGATCAGTAAAAAAATTAGTTCTAGGATATATCTTTTGTAAAAAAGAAAAAAGTGAGAGATATAGGGAGAGAGGGAGGGACTGAGAGAGAAAAAGAGAGAGAAAAACAGATACAAAGAAAGAGTAAGAGAGAAATAAAGCTAATGCTAGGTGCCAGTGGCTCATAGCTGTAATCCTAGCTACTCAAGAGACTGATATCTGAGGATCATGGTTTGAATCCAGTCTGGGCAGGAAAATATGCAACACTGTCATCTCTAATAAACTACTAAGAAAAGAAGGGGCACTGGCTTAAGTGGTGGAGGTCTATCCTTGAGCAGATGGAGCTCAGGGACAATGCCCAGGTGCTAAGTGCAAGGCCCAGGACTAGCAAAAAAAAAAAAAAAGAAAGCTGGGGAGCAAGAAAGAAAGAGAGCAAGAAACAGAATAAGGAGAGAAAAGAGGAAAACAACAGCAAAACAAAATCTTGAAAGGCCACCTTTGAAAAAAAGAGGGAGTTCTAGAAAGACAACAGACTATATCAAATAAGTTTCAAGTAAGACAAAAGACTAGGAAGCAGTCATGGGATTTAACTAATGAGCTTCTAGAACACACAACTCTATGCTGTAACTCAGTCCTCTAGAAAATTCAAAGGTGTTTATGACCACACTATTTTAGCAATTTCAGTAAGACTTCATTAAGATAGTTCAATGTTGCTTGTGAAGATGTGCCTTCTGAGCAGTTGTCAGTGAACATTCACCTTCCATGAAGTCACCTCCTTGGTGTCACTGAATCACATAACAAGTGTGACTACTTCTCACATCAGAAAAACTAGAAACAAACTGAAGCAAATCTGAACTCAATTTAGATAGAATGTAAGATTTTATAATCTGCTAAATCTACAAGCTATTTTTATCTTATTTTCCTGAAGCTCAATCTATTTTTCCATTTTAACTCTTGGATCTCCTTAAGTTAATAAGTTGGAATACAAAACAAAGTTAGAAGTAAAAAAGGAACTCACCAGAGATCCATTCATTCTTTGTTGCTGATGACAATGAACTGAAGGTTCAAGAAGCATAGCTTCCCCAGCTATGAGGTAAATGAGGTAGTCAAGATAGAGCCAGTGTAAGTTTGTCCCAGATTTTCCTGCTTAAAACATTACATGGCCTGGAAAAGAATAAAGCCTCCTTATAGGAGAAGAAACTTTTATAAATCAAGTAGAGCATTAAACTCTCCATTAAAGATGAATGCAGTCCATTAGTTAGTAGATATTATAAAGGTTAATATGTATACAGAATTCATAAAAACTAATATTCCCACACAAAATAACAGTAACTGAAACAAAAGACATATTGCAACATCACTAAATTAGTTATTACTGACATACACTTAGGAATACATGAACTATTTTTCTATTAATGCAAAAGTATCATAGCATTCTCACTATATCTCATTTATTTATATATTTATGCACCATAGAAAGCATATTTGTTATAACTCTGGATTTTTCACCCAAAGTTATACAGGAAAAATGAATGCAATATATACTTCTTGTAGCATACTATTTCCATCATGGTTCTCAAATTTATCAAATACTCAGAATTCGCTTGTGAAATGACCTGCCATTTGCCATTTAATTTGCTTTGGCCAATGAGACATCAGTAAAGATTTGAGAAATCCTTAGTGTTCACCTTCCTAAACACAGTCGTATGAAGAACCTGACTATTTTGCGGGAAATATAAGGCGTAATAATAAGGGAGCATAAAATACCGATCATAGGAGTGACACAATCCCAACCAACCATCCTCAGCCAAGGATTAAAGTTTTTTATGTTACTTAAGCAATATTAACACAAAATACCAAATTGAGCACACGCCAAAATGTAGATCCACAAAACTTAAAACAAATAAAATGACTGTATGTTTTACCAATAAATGTGCTCTGGAAGGTAGAACCAATTCTTGCTGAAGGCTAAAAATATCTTCGCCTTTCTGTGATTTTCTGCCTCCGCTCTTTAGGGTTTGTCAGAGTTCTCACGACTTATGTAAAACTGTCTCTAGAAACAATATAGTGAACCGGTGATCTCGAGCTAAGACGGTTAACATGGCAGGAGCAGGGCAGAGACACTTCTAGGACAAACAACCCAGAACCCAAAAATACAACTGCAATGTAACAAGACCCGGCTAGCACAACACAATTTTACTACAATTGTTACCTCGAGACTTACAGCTGGGCAAAGTCACATGGGTTCACAGCGCGTTCTGTGTCGCGGAGTATAAACGCACACCTCTCCAGCTAATCATCCAACTTGCTCTCAGAGCTTCGGGAGCCAGTTTCGGGCATCTGGAGGCACAGGGTCTAATGGCAGCAAAACTCATCAGACCCAGGCTGGAGGAACACAAGGAGGGCAGACTCCGGGATTGCGCCCCGCAGCTCGTACCTGACATAGATTCCCGGAGCCTGAGATCACTTCAGGTTACAGCTCCCAAGGTCAGCCGAAGAGAGGATGAGACCGGTTTGAGCCTCCAACCTCCGCATGCAAAACTAGAGCACTTTCAGCAGCCAGGCAAAGGGAAAGAAACCGGAATTTACGGACGGAAGACACCAGTAGTGGGCGGGAAGGCGCATGCACAGACCGACGCTTTAAAAAAAAATGCTTTCAGCGTCTCAGTGCTGGCCGTGAGAACTACATTTCCCACAATGCACGCCGCCATCCTAGAGGAAGTGGGCTTGTTTCCGGTTTTTGACCCGTGCCAGACCCTAGGTCTCAGGAGTGTACTGGGGGAGTGCGCGCTTTTCTCTTCTTGCTTCCGGAGGTAAGCTGAATGATTTTTGGAAGCTCTGCTTGTGAATCCTTAGTTCTAATAAGGTGATTGAAGTTGTGAGAGTACGATGGTTTTGTTTTTATTTCCGTTTTTTTAAACATGCATTCTGATGAATGTAAGTTATGTCTGTGTTGCCTTGAATTGTCGAATATGGTATCTCTTTTCTCGCTTTAAAAAAGTGTGCTCAACCACTAAATTGATCGCTGGATTTTCTACTGCTTTTATGTATCCAGGGGAATAAAATAGCATAAAAATCGTTCCGTGGATATGCAGCATAATTGTTGTGTTGGAGGTTCCACCGAGATAGGCTCCGGCAGCTTGGGGGACTCCAACGGACACTTCTCGGGGTAAGTACAGGCGCCTTAATTGTTAGTGCGATCGCTTAGGTTTTTGTTTCACTTTTGTACATTTCTGTATTCCTGTTTCTGTTTCCGTTTTTGGTTTGGGACTTGGCAAGGTGGCCGCTGGTGTGGGGCGTGAGCCCTCACTGGCTGCGGCTGACAGACATGTCGGCTGACAGACGTGTCGGAGCCGCAGGCCCTACCCCCGGGGGACGCCCTGGTGGGTGAAAAGGGGGTCCCAGCTCTCCCGCACGCTCCTCTGAAAGACGAGGGGGTCCCGGAGAGCTCGCACGCTCCTCTTGAGGATGAGGGGGTCCCAGCTCTCCCGCACGCTCCTCTGAAAGACAGGGGGGTCCCGGAGTGCTCGCATGCCCCTCTGGCCGGGGGTCCGACTGTGCTCGCACGTTCCTCTAGACATTGAGGGGGTCCAATCACTCTCGCACGCTCCTTGGGTAAGGTCTTCTTCCGATTCCTTCCAATTGTTGCCAGTCCTGTCAGTTCAGCTGGCAAGTTTGTTCTGGTCTTTTGTTAAGTGTTCATCGTGGGCTGTCCATAGTTGTTGTGTTTGTTTTTGTCCTGATTGTTTGATTGTTTGCGGCTATGGGACAAGGGCCCTCTACTTCCCTGACTGATCCTTGACCACTGGTCGGAGGTGAAAGATCGGGCCCAAAACCTTTCTCTTACTGTGAGGTGTGGTAAATGCAAACTTTTTGTTCTTCAGAGTGGCCAACTTTCAATGTCGGCTGGCCCCCTGAGGGGTCCTTCCACATGTCTCTGATCAGACAAGTTCGAGATGTTATTTTCCGCCCTGGCCAGCATGGTCATCCTGACCAGGAGGCCTACATCCTAACTTGGCAGGACTTGTGTGAATCTCCTCCACTATGGGTAAAGTCATTCCCCCCCTCCCCCATCACTATATGGTTCTGTAGCAGAACCATATGCTTCCGATGAAGCCTTCTGCTCCCTCATCCCCCTCACCTCGTGTCCTACAGGAATCCCAGGACCCATTTTTGCTTGAATCTCCACCACCACCCTACCCCCAGAGTAGTGTTCAGTCTCCACCAGTATCCCCACCCCCTGATCCTTCCCCTTCTTCTGTTTCCTCTTCTTCCAGGATTTCCCCTCCCGGGGAGTCTGGCCCTGCCCAAGGGACCCGAAGCCTGAAGACAGTCGTTTCTCTCACAGGATCCTCCATGGACGTGGCTGTCACCCTCCCACTACGCCCTTATGGGCCTATGATAGATGATGAGAATGGGGGAGAAATGCCAGCCCTCCAATACTGGCCCTTCTCCTCCTCAGATTTATATAGTTGGAAAAATAACAACCCTCCTTTTTCTGAAGAACCTACTCGTTTGACAGGTTTGGTGGAGTCTCTTATGTACTCACACCAGCCCACTTGGGATGATTGCCAGCAGCTTTTAATACTCTCTTAACAACGGAAGAAAGAGAGAGAATTCTGCTTGAAGCCAGAAAGAATGTACTGGGGCCAAATGGAAGGCCGACCCAGCTTCCAAACCTGATTGAGGATGTTTTCCCCCTAACCAGACCGGACTGGAACCCAAATACCCTGCAAGGTAGGGAGCATTTGTCCTCCTATCCTCGGGCTCTCCTGGCGGGTCTCCACGTGGTCTCTAGAAGGCCCACCAATTTGGCTAAGGTAAGAGAGGTCATTCAAGGGCCCACTGAGTCACCCTCTATGTTCCTGGAAAGGATCATGGAGGCTTATAGGAGATATATTCCTTTTAATCCTCAGTCCGAGGAACAGAGGGCATCAGTCGCCATGGCTTTTATAGGACAGTCCACACTAGACATTAGACGAAAGCTGCAGCGTCTAGACGGGCTTCAGGACCTGACCCTAAGAGACCTAGTGAGAGAGGCAGATAAAGTTTTCTATAAGAGAGAGACTGAGGAAGAAAAGGAACAAAGAAAGGAAAGGGAGAGGGAAGAGAGAGAGAGAAGGATAAGAGAAGGGACAAAGCATTAACAAAGATTTTGGCCACAGTAGTGGAAAAGCCAGGATTTAGAGATCAGGGAGACAGGAAGGGAAACCTGGGCCCGAGCTGACGGTCCTCTCTGACCTCAGACCAATGTGCCTACTGCAAGGACAAAGGACATTGGGCCAGAGACTGCCCTAGAAGAAAAAGATTGCCCCAGGCTCGTCAATCTACCTTGCTAGCCCTGGAAGAAGAAGACTAGGGAGGACGGGGCTCAGACCCCCTCCCGGAGCTCAGGGTAACCTTTGATGTGGAGGGGACCCCAATTGACTTTGAAGTAGACACAGGGGCAGTATACTCAGCCCTTCAAGCTCCGCTCGGCCCACTCTCAAATAAAAGGTCTCTAGTCCAGGGAGCAAACGGCAGCCGATACCGGGCCTGGACTACCAAAAGAACTATGGATTTGGGTAGAGGAAAAGTGCAACATTCCTTTTTGATCATCCCAGAGTGCCCAGCTCCTTTGATGGGAAGAGACTTGTTGACAAAACTTAGGGCACGGATCACTTTTAACCCTGGGGGGCCAAAAGTGGAGTTCCTCAACCCTTCTGTAAGACAGCCCATGGTTGTGGCCCTAACCATGTCAGTTGAGGACGAATATCAACTGTTTCCTGGAGTTCCCTGGAGCGTGGGCAGAAATAGCTGGACTGGGATTAGCCACTAGTCAGCCCCCAGTGGTGGTTACCATGAAACCCTCTGCCACCCCTATATAAGTAAAACAATATTATATGAGCAAGGAGGCAAGAGAGGGCATCAGGCCTCATATCCAAAAAATTTTGAGATTGGGGGTGCTGGTTCAATGCCAGTCAATGTGGAATACTCCTCTGCTACCAGTGAAGAAGCCAGGGACCCAGGATTATCGACCTGTGCAAGACCTGAGGGAAGTTAACAGCTGGGTACAAGATATCCACCCCACAGTCCCTAACCCTGAAAGTACTCTCAGCCCTGAAAGACAATGGTATTCTGTATTAGATTTAAAAGATGCCTTTTTCTGCCTACCCCTGCACAAGGACAGTCAGTAGCTGTTTGCTTTTGAGTGGATAGACCCTGAGACGGGCTCTTCTGGACAGCCAACTTGGACTAGACTTCCGCAGGGATTTAAGAACTCATCCACTATTTTTGATGAAGCCCTACACCAGGATCTGAAGGCTTTCAGACTACAACATCCAGAGGTAACTCTGCTATAGTATGTGGATGATCTACTCCTTGCGGCCTCTACCCAGGAAGACTGTGAGTAGGGGACCCGGGAATTACTGTCCAAACTAGCCAGACTGGGGTACAGAGCCTCCGCCAAGAAAGCCCGGATATGTGTAAAAGAAGTAATCTTCTTGGGCTATATGTTGAGAGAGGGAAAGAGATGGCTGACTGAAGCTCGGAAAAAGACTGTTGTGCAGATCCCTCCCCCAGCTAATCGGAAGTAACTAAGGGAATTCCTGGGCACCGCTGGCTTTTGTAGACTATGGATCCCGGGCTTTGCGTCCCTCGCGGCCCCTCTGTACCCCCTCTTAAAAGGAGATGCTAGCTTTCACTGGGGCCATGAGCAACAACAGGCCTTTGATGCCATCAAGCAGGCCCTATTATCCGCTCCGGCACTAGCACTCCCAAATACAGAGAAGCCCTTTACTCTATATTGAAGAAAAAGGGGGAGTGGCCAGAGGGGTGTTAACTCAGACTTTGGGGCCCTGGAAGAGACGGGTGGCCTATCTGTCAAAAAGACTGGACTCAGTAGCTGCTGGACGGCCCAGGGGCTTAAAAGCTATTGCAGCAGCGGCTCTCCTAACCAAGGATGCTGACAAACTGACTCTGGGCCAGAAATTCACCATTGTTGCTCCCCATGCCCTGGAAAGCGTAGTGAGGCAACCCCCTGACAGGGGGCTATCAAATGCAAGGATTACTCACTACCAAAGTCTTGGATAAGGAAAGAGTTGTTTTCGGACCTCCTTCTACCCTAAACCCAGCCACCCTACTCCCCGAGGAAGCCAAAGGCCTGGTGTTGCACACTTGCCAAGATGTCCTGGCGGAAGAAGCAGGAGTAAGGCAGGACTTGAAAGACCAGCCCTTGAAAAATCCAGAGGTGATGTGGTAGACAGATGGCAGTAGCTTCCTCCAAGAAGGTAAGAGGCGAGCGGGAGCGGCGGTGGTCAGTAAAGACGAAGTAGTCTGGTCTTCCGCACTCCCTGAAGGGACATCGGCCCAGAAAGCGGAATTGATAGCACTCACCCAAGCGCTAGAGCTAGCCAAGGGAAGAAAAGCCACCATATATACTGACAGCCGCTATGCCTTTGCGACTGCTCATGTACATGGAGCAATCTACCAGAGGAGGGGGCTGCTGACCTTTAGTGGAAGAGAGATTAAAAACAAAAATGAGATTTTACAGCTCCTCTCTGCCCTACATCTACCCAAGGAGCTGGCTATTGTCCACTGCCCTGGACACCAACATGGCTCAGACCCCATGGCTGTGGGCAACCAGAGGGCAGACCAGGAAGCCCGGGCCGTAGCTTAGCGGGAAAGCCCCGCTGTACTCCTAATAAATAAAGATCTTCAACCCAAAAAGATCCCAGGGGACTGTCAGGCCAGCTTGCCCCCTAAAGATCTGCCATGGACAGAAAAAGAAGCGCTCCAGTGTTTACAACAAATTCACCAGTTTACACATCTAGGATCCAAGAAGCTACAAATTCTTTTAAGAGAACAGGGGCAATTCATGACTCTGCCTCCAGCAAAAAGGAAGGCCTTGGCTGACCAGGTAACCAAGGACTGCAGGGCATGTCAAGTCGTGAATGCCTTCCCCTCCAGGATACCGGAGGGGAAGAGGCTGAGAGGATCAAGACCCAGCCAGTTTTGGGAACTCGACTTCACCGAGGTGAGACCCGCAAAGTATGGCATGAAATATCTTTTAATTTTTGTAGACACTTTTTCAGGATGGACAGCCTTCCCTACCAAAAAGGAGACAGCCAACGTGGTGGTAAAGAAGATCATGGAGGAACTTGTCTGACAATGGACCGGCATTTGTGGCCCAGGTAAGTCAGGGTGTGGCCAAAATATTGGGGATTGATTGGAAATTACATTGTGCATACAGGCCCCAGAGTTCAGGCCAGGTAGAAAGAATGAATAGAACCATTAAAGAGACCTTGACTAAATTGGCCTTAGAGACTGGCTTAAAGGATTGGACAATGCTCCTGCCCTATGCCCTGTTTAGGGCTAGAATCACCCCTCCTCCTCCTTACCCCCTATGAAATACTATACTGCTCTCCACCACCTGTAAGGGACCTATCATCTATTATTGAGTTTGATTGTGCTTTTTCTACCCCCTTACTTGACTTAGAGCATTGGAAAAAGCCCAGCGTATTCTGTGGAAACAATTGTCCAGTTCTTATCAGCCAGGAGACGGAGCCGTCATCGTTACCAGGTGGGGGACTTCGTCTACGTCAGTTGTCACCAGGTTTCTACCTTGGAACCGCGGTGGAAAGGACCCTACCAAGTGCTTCTGACCACCCCTAGGGCAGTAAAGGTCTACGGCACCGCTGCCTGGATCCATGCCTCCCATCTTAAGCCAGCACCCCAGCCGGGAGCCGACTGGAAATTGGAAAAGACTGATAATCCCCTTAAACTTCGCCTCAGCCGAACTGGTATTGTTTCTCCTACTGGTACTCTTACCCTGTAACCTAGGAGCTGGCTCAGCAGCTAATCCACACTCCCACCAACGCCTGGTTTGGGAAGTCAGCACTGCTACCGGGCAGGTCCTCTGGTCAACTGGAGGTAACCACACCCCCGGAACCTGGTGGCCCACCCTGACACCTGACCTGTGTCAACTATTCATGGGGCTGGACACCTGGGATATCCCAGAACAGGAAGACCCTAACCACTTGCAGTGGAGAGTAAAAGTAGTCCCTCCCCCTTGGTACGGATGCTCAAACCCTCAAGCCCGTGCCGAACCCCGCGGGCTGGAGTTCTACGTCTGTCCTAGAGACAGGAGAAATAGGAAGCAAGTTTTAAAGTGTGGAGGGCCTGAGTCCCTATACTGTGCCAAGTGGGGATGTGAGACTACCGGGGATGCCTATTGGAGACCATCTTCGAATCATGATTGGATTCAGGTTAAAAAGAGCTCCGCGGCGGACTGCTCAAAGCAGGCTCTCTGCAACCCCTTGTCCATCACCTTTACAGAACCAGGGAAACGGGTTGAAAATCTAGCCCAGTGGCAAAAAGGTCAGACTTGGGGGTTACGCCTCTACAAGGAGGGAAATGACGATGGCCTCTGGTTTAAGATCACCCTCCGTCAGAAGCCCCTGACTCATCCAGTGGTGGTAGGACCGAACCCTGTCCTTCGTCCCCGTCCTCGGGTACCCCAAGCCCCACTACCCAAGAATATAACCACAACCCACGCCTCCATTCAGAAAAGCACCACCCCGGCAACTTCAGGGGACCACACTCTCCATCAACAACCATAGGGACACCCCTGATGCCCCCCTTATACAACCTGATTAAGGGAGCCTACTCCGCCCTTAACTCCACCAAAAGCGACCTCACTTGGTCCTGTTGGCTCTGCCTTTCTGAGACACCCCCTTATTATGAGGGAACAGCCTCTCCCTCCAGGACATGAGAATAAACCCACATCCTGTTATCTAAACTTTGCAGCCTGCAAGCAGTTACCCAACCCCAACCTAAAGGGAACGAGGGAACAAACAAAAGGCACCAGCCCTGTTCCAGGAAACTGTGTCTAAAAGGTCACTTCCCCATTCCAAGGGTCCACGCGCACAGGCAGCTTGGCACGTATCTCTTACTAGCCCAAATTAGGACATGTATCTCTCCTTAAGATGATTGGTAAAAGTATGTGACTCAGTATAAAATGATTGGCTGCCTGCGTGCAGACCCCGATGCGATACTTTAAATCTATTGGCTACTAATGCGCCGGCTTTGCCATAATGGATAATAAAGTCCTATATGAGGTCACCCTCAGGAAAGCTCGGGGCTCTCAGCTGCTGACTGGTTTAAGGTCATGCTGTGAGCCCGAGCCTGCTCGAATAAAAGCCCTTTGCTTTTTGCATGAGAGCATCTCTTGGTGTCCTCCATTCGGCGCGAGCTTCTCCACCCTTTCATTGTCAATTAGATTTAACAACATATATGATGATTATTTTCCCAGAAACTCCCAATTTCTATTTATGAAATCTTAAGGAGCTTTTGGTTGTTTCTAAGACAGACCTGAATTTTGTCTTTCCTTTCAGAGCATCCTCCCTCTCTCCCTGTCTTCCCTTCCTTTCCTCTCTTCCCCTCTCCCTCCCTCCCTCCCTCCCTTCCTCCCTCCCTCCCTCCCTCCATCCCTCCATCCTTCCCTCCCTTCCTCCCTTCCTTCCTTCCTTCCTTCCTTGCTTCCTGCCTGCCTGCCTGCCTGCCTTCCTTCCTTCCTTCCTTCCTTCCTTCCTTCCTTCCTTCCTTCCTTCCTTCCTTCCTTCCTTTTCTCTTTTCCTTTATTTTATTTTATATTTTGTTGATCCTGTGGCCTGAATTCAGAGCCTGGATACTGTCTGTGAGTGTGTGTAGTGCTCTACTTGCCTTTCTTTTCATAATTCCTCATCTAACTAGGGAAAGTTCCCTTACCAGGATTTCTTAGACCATGGGACACCACCTCAATTGCTCTTCAAAGAGATGGTGGTTTGGGGTAATCTAGGTGAATGTGGGTGTGGGTAAGGAGTGAAGTTTAGGGTGGGTTATGAGGATATGAGGCTTTAAGCCTTGTCCCCAAACGTCTTGTTTTTGTCTTTCCATGTTGTATGCCTTACCTTGGCTTGAATTCCTACATTTTCTCTGATCCTAAAAGTTCCTCTCAGTAACTCAAAACTACGTATCTAGGGGACCTCAGTCTTGTTTTCCCATACCTTCATCCATTAGACTGTGGAATAAATTCATTGTCTCCTTCTCTCCTATCTTAATTAGATCCTTTGCTTCTCTCTCTTAAACATTCATTGTGATTTTTGATGATCTTTTACACACAATGTGATTGGGAAGGCTTGGGTGGAACACTTTCATGCCCAATATTCAGTCCTCCATTTATTGTAGACCTCAGCTGTTACTCATGAAAATGGAGATCATAAGGACTTATGGGGATGTGTAGACTTTAAGAGCACCTGTAACAATATAAAGGACAAAAAATATCTCTTTCTGTTAAATTTCTCAGAGGCAAGGAGATAAAGATAAGGTAAAAAGTGGGATACTTCCAAAACTAGCTGTGTAGTGTGTTTTTCATTGTTCAAGGTTACATTTTGGATTAACTTATTTCTAAGTATTTTATTTTTGATACTAGTGTAAATATAAAATTGACTCCCTACATTCCTTTTAAATTGTTGATTTCTTACACATATAAGTCCAATTACTTTTATATAAACATTATATCCTGTTACTTCATTTAACTCAATTTTTGACTATAATAATTTTTATGAATCCCTGTGATTTTCTAAATAAAAGATGATGTTAGCATGGGGAGCCAGAAGCTGTTGCTGAGGATTGTAGTTCAAAGCCAGCCTAGGAAAGGAAAGTCCCTGAGGCTCTTACTTATCCCCAGTTAACCATCAAAAAGCTAGAAGTGGAGCTGTGGCTCAAGTGGTAGAGCTCTAGCTGTCAGTGAATAAGCTCAGGTAACAGCATCAAGGCCCTGAGTTCAAGCCCCAAGGTGGCACAGATAAAAAGATAATGTTATCTGCACATAATTATACTCCTTCCTATCTACCTGGACATGTGAGTTTCTATTGTCAAATTGACCTTGCTAGCAACTCCAATACAGTGCAAATTAAAAGTATTTATCTTGTTCCTTATCTTAGAATAAGTACATGTGGTTTCACTATTAAGTATGATATTGGTTATCATTGTTCTTTTTAAAAGACAATTGTTTTTATTAGTATATATTTGTCATAAAGGGGAGTTTCGTGGTGATATTTCAATATAAGCATAAAATTAATTTAAACTCACCTCCTCAATCATTCTCCCTTATCCCCTCCCCTACTTCATTGCTCTGTTTTTATAAATGCTTATATAGTACTTTGTTAGAAAGAAAATAAATACAGTCAATAGTGATTGTTTGCATGTATGAGAATGAAACAATGAAACCTGTCCAAAGTTTTTTACAATATGATGAAGGGAAAATGATATAGGAAATGATATTGACTAGCATACTATAAGCATATATGGAAAAGTCACAATGTATATAATACATTGATTAATGTATGCACTTTCTTTTATTCCGGTCCTGAGGCTTGAACTTAAGATCCAAGCATTGTTCCTGAGCTTTTTTTTGTTTGTTCTTATTCAAAGCTAGAACTCTACCACTTAAAGCCCACTTCTACTTCCAGCATTTTGAGCTATTTATTGCAGCTTAGAGTCTCATGGATTTTCTTGTCCAGGCTGGCTTTAATCCCTGATGCTCAGATCTCAGCTTCCTGAGGGACTAGCATATAAACACTTTTTTTTTTTGGTCGGTTGTGGGCCTGAACTCTGGGGCCTGGGCACTGTCCCTCAGCTCTTCAGCTCAAGGTTAGCCTCTACCACTTGAGCCACAGTGCCACTTCTGGCTTTTTCTGCTTATGTGGGCTGAAGAATCGAACCCAGGGCCTCATGCATGCAAGGCAAGCACCCTATCACTGAGCCACCTTCCCAGCCCCATGTATACACTTTTTATATGTACATTATATACTCAGTCACCCTCACCATTTCCTTCCTCTACCACTGTCTCACATTCCAATAAAGACTGTATTTCCTATTGTTATGGGGAAAAGAGTCCACCACTCAGGGTAGCCTCATGTAAAAAGATGAATTTATTTGGGGAAGTGGATAGCTGACCGGCCAGGGACACAGCACAGACTCGGGAGCTGAAACTGCAACCCTGAGCGGTCCTCAAGCTGGGATTTTTAAGAGATAGGTTGCATAGGGTTACATAGACAAGCCATGTGAGGCAGGTTTGGCACATTTTCATTGATTATAGTTATATTACCTTTAAATCCATTTGTTCTTTATGGTAAATATCATACGTAATAATTTGCAATAGGCTGCCCATACTGGGACCACTCAGAGGTTGTCTTCAATTGGTGAGCTTAAGGCCCTGTTACTGAGGCAAACAAGCAAGGTTACAGAAGCAAAACATAACCAAAACATAGTCTTGAGTCACAAGAGCATAGGCAAAACATAATCTTCACTTGGTCAGCATGACTAATATCAATGCTATTGACACTATTACAGAAATTATTTTTATGATAAACTTCTGACTAATGCAGCAACTTAGTGCAGCTGGTGATGAGCCTCAAGGTTATCAGCAACCTTCTGCAAAGCTGCCAGCTTGGTAAACTTGACTGAGGGAGAGATGTTCTTTTGCTTTTTAGCAAGGATGGAGAAGGGACAAAGGCTAATTTTTCTTTACCAAAAGGTCTTTGCCCTTTATCAATGGCAACTCAGATATTATACTATCTATTGTTATTTTTGTACTTTGATATCTGTCCGTTCAAATATCTGGATTCTCTCACAACAGGTACCTTTTGTCCTGATTGTCACACTTACTGTCCCTTTGCATATCTCGTAATTATTAGTAAAAATAGAACATTTCAAATGATGTAGTGTAGCAACTGTGGACAGGACTTGTTTACTTCTCTGGTTACTTAAACACTATTGTTTAAAATTCTGTTGTTCCAAGGGCCCAGCCTGGCATGTACAAAGGTCTCCTGCTGTGCCTGTATTGACCTCACCACCCTGAGAAGTTCCACTAATACTAGCTGATTGTTGTCTTGTTTCTGAGAGGAAAACCAGAGCCTAGGAAAATGAGAGATACCTGTTCTTACTTTTGGCAGGCAGACATCCCTACATTTACAGCTGTGGGGATGAGCTATCTCTGTACCTGTCTCCCACTGCTCTGTGGAATTTCTATCCTTTCTAGAGGGAGGACATAAGTGGTTATTTATGTGCCAGAAATCATGTTTTTGTAAAAAATATTATGTTCGTAAAATATCAAAAAAGTTCTCAAAAATCTCGATGTTCTTACAAAGCTTTACTGTTTTCTTCATTTGCTGTATGCCTTCAGGCTATTTCCAGACTATAAATGGTAGTTGTTGATTTTTATAAATACTGGAGTATACACCATGTGATTTCACTACCCACTACCACCAATAACAACCTACTGTTGCCCGTGTTGATTGTTCATAACCCAAATCACTCCAGAAATGAGTCTGAAGAGAACATGCTTCATCCTGGACCTTCACAAGCCCCAGAAGGTATATTGGTTGCTTATCTAGCTATTTGAGATAACCCCCCTAGCCTATTTTTTAAATTTGTTAGGCATAGAATAATACCTGGCATTTAGTGGAAGATTTATCCATATTGGTTGATTAAATGTCCTTACATGGCAGAAGGCAGAAGGACAAAAGAGACCAAACTTTCTTTGTTTCACTCTTTTTGTAGCAACATTAAATTCTTGCCATTTTTAATGCACTGGAGATTAAATTTCCTTCCATGTATTTTAAGTGATTTATTCACACCAGAACAGTCAGAATATTTCTTTTTTTAAATTTTATTTTTTTGTAAGGGTGATGTACAGAGGGGTTACAGTTACCAAAGTAATGAGTACATTTCTTGTAAAACATTATTACCCCCTCCTTCATTTTCTCCCACTTTCCTTTCCCCCTCCTGACTCCTCTCCTCACACTGAAGTTGTAAAGTTCACTTCCAGCATAGTGTCTTGTGAGTATTGTTGTTGCCCTTTGTTTTTTGTCTCACCATTTTGTTATTCCCTTTCCCTTCCCCAAATCAGATAAACCTACCTATAAGACACAGGGTACTAAAATCAAAAACAGTGACAATAGGAGATAAACCAAAGGGGTTAAAAAATGAAGGAAAAAAGAAATAATTTCACACAGTACAGTAAAAAAACAAAATCAATTCTTGTTTCCATATCTTGGAGTTCATTTCAATTAGCATCATTTTATATAGTCATATGTACATAGCTATTAAGCTATTGTGATCCTCTGCTAGAACTATCCTAAACATATTCTAATTGTTATAATTGAGGGAAACCATGGAGCTTATGTTTCTTTGGGTCTGGCTTACTTCACTGAATATGATTTTTTCTGAGTCTTTCTGTTTCCTTACAAATGGTGCAATGTCATTCCTTCTGATGGAAGCATTTAATTCCACTGTGTAGAAATACCACATTTTCTAGGTCCATTCATCTACTGAGGGGCATCTGGGTTGGTTCCATATCTTAGCTATGATGAATAATATCAGTTGTGCTGATAACTTTAATATGGACTTGTTGGTGGTCATTTGGGTAATTGCCAATTGGAGTGTGATTGCTGGATCATAAGGGAGCTCTATGTTTAGTCTTTTGAGGAACCTTCATACTGCTTTATAGAGGGGTTAAACCAGTTTATATTCCCACCAACAGTGGCCTTTTGGCCACATCTTCACCAGCAACTACTATTGTTTGTTTTTCTTGATAATGGCCATTCTAACTGTGGTGAGGCGGAATCTCAATGTGGTTTTAATATGCATTTCTTTTATGGACAGAAATGTTGAACATTTCTTCATGGGTCTATTGACTATTCTTATTTCCTTTCCAGAGAAGTCTCTTTTAATTCTTTAGTCCACTTATTAATGGGGTGATTGTTTCTTTGAGGATTTGTTACTGGGGGTTTAATTTTTTGAACTCTAAGTATAGTTTAGATATGAGCCCTTGTCTCTTGAAGATCTTCTCCCAATCTGTGGGCTTTCTATTTATCTTGCTGGCTATGTCCTTTGCCATGCAGAAGCTCTACAGTTTAATGCAATTTCATCTATCCAGCCCTTTTTATTTTTATTTTTTGATTGTGTTTCTGGATCTGTATTTAGGAAGTTTCAACCTGTGCCAAGGAGCCATAGTATATCCTTGTCCCTTCCTGTAATATTTTTCTTACCTCAAGGTCTTTGATCCGTTTGGAATTGATTCTGGTACAAGGTGATATATAAGAATCAAACATGTAGAGTCATTTTCTACATGTATATAGCCAATTTTGCCAGCACCATTTTTTGAATAGAGTGTCTTTTTCCATCTGATAATTTTGGCTCTCTTATCAAAGATTGTGGGCCATAGTTCTTTGGGATCATTTCTGGGTCCTTGGTTATTCCATTGGGTCTCAGGCCAGTTCATGTGTCAGCACAAAGCTGTTTTTATAACCACAGCCTTATAATAGAGTTTGAAGTTTGACATTGATATTCTTTCAGTGCTGTTTATCCTGCTAAGGATTGGTTTTGCTATTTGGGATCTTCTCCTATTCCATATGAATGTTTAGATTGCTTTTCTATTTCATTAAAGAGTGTTGTTGGGATATTGATGGTTATTGTATTGAATTTGTAGATAGATTTGGGCAATATTGCCATTTCCATGATGTTAATCCTTCCAATCCAGGAGCATGGGAGGTTTTCCCACTTCCTTAAGTCTGCTTTAATTTAAAGTTTTCATTATAGAGGTCCTTTGCCTCTTTGGTTAAGTTAATTCCTAACTGTTTTTTGAGGCTATTGCAAAAGTAGTTGCTTTCCTGATTTCAATCACACTCATTGTTGGCATGCAGAAAAGATACTGATTTTTGTGGGTTAATTTTATACCCTGCTACTTTGCCAAAGTTTCTGATCAGCTTAAGTAACTTTGGAGAGGAGTCTATGGAGTTCTTTAAATACAGGATCATGTCATCTGAAAAAGGAGAGTTTTATTTCTTCTTTCTCTGGATCCCCTTTATGTTTGGCCATTTTCTTTTTGCTCTGGCAAGGAATTCCAATGCTATGTTGAAGAGGAGTGGAGAGAGTGGACATCCTTGTCTTGTTCCTGATTTTAGAGGAAATGGTTTTAACTTTTCATGGTAGATTTGTCATATGTGGCCTTTATTATATTGAGGAGTGTTGCATGGATTCTAGTTTCACTAGAGCTTTCCTCATAAAGGGGGTTGGAGCTTCTCAAATACTTTTACCAGCCAGAATGGATTTTTTTCTTCCCACTTAATCTGTAAGTTTTGAATTAATGAATGAGTACACTCTTATCCTCTAACTATGACTAATTAAGCTATGCTATTTAGGTAATACTGTGAAGGCATGGATTTAATCATTTTCATTTATTCCCTTTGCTATGGATACTGTTATTTACTATTTAAGTTGCGATAACTATGCCTAATGACTATATTTTTGTATTACATCCCAAGGCAGTTAACATAAACCAGAGTGGTCTCTGAGGACTGCTGTCTTCTGGCCATGTAGATCCCTGGCAGCATGGATTTTTCCCTTTTGGGGTCTGACCAGATTCTTCATTGTGCCCTGATTCTTCAAATGGAATGATGTTTGAAGACCACTTTGGAGCTGGACCTAACAAGGTAACGTGATCTTGAGTTTGAATTGACACATCCCGCTTACGTTTTCACTTATAAAATACACTGTTTTGATCTTAACTTTATATTTTCTTCTTCCAAAATATGAGGGTTTCAAATCTAGAAGACCTCAGGCTCATCCTCCTTCTGTGTGCACTATTGGCATCATTAAAGTGACTATCCAGCTTCAGCTGGGCAACTTCTCAGCTCAGGCAACTTGTCAGCTCTATACCTGATGCTTCTTAGCAGTCTCACTGTTCTTAATTACTTGACTTAGTTAAGTATGGAATGTAGCTCAATGGTGGAACACCCATTTAGCATGCCATTAAACCTAAGTTTAACTACCATCAGTATAAAAAAAAAAGTGATTTTCCAGAGAGATTTTCCGGGCGCTGGTGGCACACGCCTGTAATCCTAGCTACTCAGGAGGCTGAGATCTGAGGATCGCGGTTCAAAGCCAGCCTGGGCAGGAGAGACTGTGAGACTCCTATCTCCAATAAACCACCAGAAAACCGGAAGTAGCACTCTAGCTCAAGTGGTAAAGCACTCGCCTTGAGCTGAAGAGCTGAGGGACAGCGCCCAGGCCCAGAGTTCAAGCCCATGACCAAAAACAAAACAAAACAAAAAGTCTAAGGAGGACCTATGACCTAACACTAGGTATCTCTCCTTTCCCTGTGTATTTCCCTTGTTGTTCAGTGCAAAGAACCTCAATGTGTGCTAACCATAGAATACAAAAAATGGAATAGAATACCACTTCCATATTAGTATTACATGTCTTACTATGTCTGAAATGGACATGTGGCTCAAGTGATAGAGCCAATTGAAAAAACAAGGTGAAAAAAGTCAATTGAAAGTATGAGGCTCTAATGTCCAATACCAGAACCTGCACCAAAAAATGTTGCCTGTAACCATTATCATCTAAGTCAGTTTAGCAGGATATAAATCCTTGTTTCACATTTTTCTTTGGACTGATAGACTTATGTGCTACAGTTCATACTTTTCTCTATCACCTGTCAGATTCCATCCATTAAAGACCTTGTCTCTACATTTAAAAATAACTACCTTTCCTCTGGTTTTTGTAAAACATTTTTTCTAAAAATAAAAAGTGATTGTATTTAAATAATTTCATTGACAAGCCTAATGTAAAGAAGAAACTAGTATCTGCTTGTTATAAATGGAAAAATAGGAAGAAAAATAATGTAGCAGTATCTATATGCACAATACTAAACTCTTATCTTGATTCAGCCAAAATTGCTTGTCAGAATCTCAATTGATTTATGGAACAAGTTATAGTCAAGAATATTACACAGGGCTAGAGATATAGCTCAGTGTTAGATGTCTTCCCTAATTCATTATAAACCTTAGGTTCCTCACTGAAAAAAGAAAAAGAAAAAATAGAAGAAGGAAGAGAGGAAAGTAAAGGTAAACAGATTTAGGTGTTGAGTAGCAATTAAAATAGTAGAATATGAATAATTTTGAAATATATGAAAACAGGTCCCTGTATTGCAAGGCCATCAGAAATTGGGTTCATTTCTGGTTCAGTCCTGAAAATAAATCCCCATTGAATAAATGACTGAATACATCTTTCTCTAAGTAGAATTAAGGGAATAGAAGAATAAGCAGTAGGAAATAGATGACCAAGAATGGATGCAAGTGGAAGGAGATCAGACTTATTACCAGAATTAAGGCTACTCCAAGGAAAGATGGATAGGGGTGTGAAGATGATGGGGCTGTCTGAAAGACTAGATGGGAGAATTCTCTTCAGGCAATTGCTATAGTATGAAAGTATTGGTGATGAGGTGTGGAGTCACGAAAGGAACTTTTACATGATACACTAACCACTACTTATTCCCTTATTCACCCATTTCTTAAGTTGAGTGGTGTAATTCCCAGTCCTGCTTTTGCAGTGCACAACAGAAGACAGTCTAGGAGAGTGGCCTGAGAGCAGTCTCTCAAGCTCACCAGGTGATTGCAGTAGTGACAAGGAGGCCATGACTGGTCAGTTACAAAGCCAAGCTGGCTCCCAGCTAAAGCTGGTCCTGCTTATTCACAATGACTGTGGAGTTATTACCCCAGAGTAGTACTGTAACTCAACTCAACTGTTACTTGAGTTCACTATGACCCCACACATTCCTCCTGACTTGGGGTGGGAAGGGCTGGCCATACCCTCTTTGTTTCCCTTCTGTCACTGACAACATGAGATCAGTTAGGCTACATCCACATTCCTAGTTGACTAGTACTCTTCTGGATTACTCTATCATCAGCAGTTCTAAGAGTTAGATATACTTCTTGGTGATCACTGGTATAGAAGTGATTGAGGTGAATCCTGAGGTCCTGGGAATGTGGTTACCTCACTTTCCCTATCCCAGCCTTGACTTACTAAAGAAGCCAGAGGTAGAAAACTGGCTCCAGCCAAGAAAAAAAATTACAAGACTGCTAACAAAGCCAAATGCCCCAGTCACCCAGGAGTGAAGCAGAAAAATCAAGCCAATGGTAACACAATGACAATCACTGGGGATTTTAATTAACCATGGAGGCACCCGAAGACCTAGTTGGCTGAGCTACCACTGCCATCCCTGTTTCCTTTACTTGGAAGCCAGAATTTCTGAGAAGACATTGCTTTAGCTTGAAAAAGGTGAGCAGCTCTCCCTATGTGGAGTCTGTCTTATAGCCTTGGAAGTGTTTGTCCCTAAAGAACATCTATGTGTGAGAGATCCTACAGATGCTGCCCGAGGTGTTGCAGCACTAGCACACAGACTTGATCCCTACTGGAATCAAGGAGGAGGAATTATTGGAAGTATTAGTGATTGCCTAAAGATAGAAAATCCAAACATAGGGAGTTAGGCCCAAGGCTCTGGCCAACCCTTGTCCTTGTTACCTCAATCTCTGCTACCCTACTCTTGGCTACTCTATCCTTGTACCCCTGTCCATGCATCCTTGTTATTGCTACCCTGTTCCTTCCAGCTATCTTGTCTCTGCAACCAATGTTCCTCCTACCCTGTCATTAAATCCTAGTCTCTGGCACCCTGCCTTTGCTACTCTCTGTCTGCTGCACAGTCCCTACTACCTCAGTGTCTGCCACCATATTATCTGCTATCTTGTCCCTGCCACTCCAGTCACTGTTACTCTGTCCCCACCACCCCAGTCCTTGTCATACTGTCCCTGCACTGCATTGCCCTTGCCATTCTAGTCTGTGCTACTCTGTCCCTGCCAGCCTGTCCATGCTTGACTGTTCTTGCAACTGTCCATGTCCCTGCCATCGTATACCTGCCCATCCAGTCTCTGCTACCTTGGCACTGCCAGCCCAGTCCCTGATAACCTGTGTTGGATACTGTGTCCCTGCTCACCTGTCCATGCCAGCCTGTTCTTTTAACAGTGTCCATGCCATCCTCTGCCTGTCCCTCCAGTCCCTGCTACCTTGTCACTGCCAGCTCAGTGACTCCTGTTCCTGCTACCCTCCCTGTGCTGCTCTGTGCCTACAACCAAACCCTGACAACTTATTCCCTGACATCCTGTCCTTGCCATCCCACTCTCTGCTACCCTGTTCTTGCTATCCCAGTCCATGCTTATTTTACACTGAGCCCGAAGTCTAGTGTCTGCCAATTTTTGCCAATCTGTGTCTGCTACCAAGTCTCTGCCACCTGATTCCCTGGGCTACTATTCTTGTTATACTTTGTACTTCCCCTGTCCATACAACACTTTCCTTGCCAATTAAGGCCCTACCTCCATGTCCTTGCCTCCCCAGTGCCTCCTATCCTGCCAATGCTACTCTTTTCCCTGCCAAGTCATTCATTCAACCCTGCACATGTCACACTGTTCCTGCCCTTCAAGTATCTACATTGTCCTTGCCACCCCAGTGCCTCCTACCTTGTCACTGCTATCATGTTCATGGCACTCTGTGCCACCCTGTGCTTGCCACTTCAGTGTATGTCACCATATGCTTGTTACCTAGTCTCTGCTACCATAATTGCTCACACCTTATTCCCTGCCTTACTGTCCCTAGTACCATGTTGCTGATACTCTGTCTCTGCCAAACCAGTGTTTCCTATTCTGGACCTGTAATATTGTCCATGACAACAAATTCCTTAGTACTCTATCCCTGCCACTCTATGTCTGCTACTCCAATTGATGACATCCTAGATCCTTCTATTCTGCCCCTCTCAATCCAATACCTGTCACTCCCAGCTGTGTTAAACTAATTTATAATTTATAATTTATGTCCTTATTGCTCTGTTCTTGCCATCTCTGTCTCTAACCAGGAGAAGGCTGAGTGAACATAGATAGTTCATTGTTCCTGTCTTATAGGCACATTAGGATGTAGCAGCTAAATATTCTTGTAGAAATTATTATATAATTATTATTATATAACTGAGGCCCAACAGAGCACAGGTGCTAGGAGGTGGCACAAACAATAGGGACATCAACAGACCATTGCTTGCTAGGAAAGGAACGGGCCCTGTTGGGGGTTACTGCAAAAGAAAAAAATTCTTTTGAAAGGAATTTGAGGGGGAGATGTGAAATAGATTCAAATTAGTGTATTGTGGTCTGAATGATGTTAATAGCATAGGTTCATGTTAAGTGTTATGCTTTCTTAATTGTTTCATCTAGTAGATTTGTATGTTAAACATTAATTTATGGAATAGTTTTATATGATTATATTAGTGAGATTTAGTATTTTATACCATATGATACTCATAAGTTTGCATTTGTCCACACTGAAATGCAATAGTGTGTTTGAAGGTTTATATGTTCACAGACCACAGTTAGGATATTGAGGTGAGCAGCAGAATACAACCTGCAAAACAGAAAAATCAATAAAGCTGAAAACTTGGAGGGAAGGGCTAGGACAAAATAGAAAGGTCTTCACAATGGCATACAGGAGGAATAGAATGTTTTATGTTGTTGCATATATTATTTATTTCAAGGAGTAGTTGTATATAATATATGCTATATATTGGTTTGGTTTTTTGCTTTTGTTTTTGTTGTTTTTATGGTTTTGGGTTTTTTTGTTTTATTTTGTTTTGTTTTGCCAGTCTTGGGGCTTGAAATCAGGGCCAGGGCACTGTCCCTGAGCTGCTTTTGCTCAAAATTATCACTTTACCACTTGAGCCACACACATCACTTCTTGCTTTTTCTGTGTATGTGGTACTGAGGAATTTAACCCAGGGCTTCATGTGTGTAAGGCAAGCCCTCTATAACTAAACCATATTCTCAGCCCTATATGTTGCTTTATAAGATTGTATATAAAAGTCTGCAAAATCTGCATTTTTCAAAATGCATGGAAAGTATACCAACAATCTATACCAACAATTTTTATGTTAAAATGCTATCATATGAATTTCAGGAGAAAAATCAAAATAAAACTTTAACAAAAAGGAAAAAATATATAAGCTGAAAAAGAATTGTGTAGGTAGGCCAAGTGGAATGATGCTGCAATTGAAAAATACACAGAAACTTATACTAATTGTAATATACATGTAAGTATAGACTTACACATAGCATTTCCACATTATATAAAATGTCTAAATAGTCTTTCATTGAAACATGTTGAAATGATATATGTTAGATACATTGTTCCTGCTTCTATTTATGTTACTGATTGGAGCTATGAGAAAATTAGAAATGACATATTTACCCTCTTTTTTGTACCATACAGTGTGTTTGTGACAGTGCTGGTTCAGTCTGGTGGTTCATGACACAAAATGTGGGATACCAGTAAAAAAGAAAGAAGAATGACAGCTTTCCTTGATGGGGTCGTTTGGAAAAGATGATAATCACTACCTGAGGACTCTGTGGTCTACTTCAGTGGCCACCATCCTTCTTTTGCCACTTGGAGGTGAAATCCCTTCTTCATTTCCTGGAATCTCTGCTGGCCTTGTAGCCTTCTGTGACCAGTAGAAAGAATGGAATGACGCTGTGCCATTCTGAGTGTATCCTGTAAAATGATATAGCTTCTATTTTTGCTTTACCTACTTTACCTATGGGCTTGTGGAAAGGCAGAAACATCATCGTGGAAAGACATCGCAGAGGAAAGCTTTCTATTCATGGTGGCCAGTAAGCATAGGAAAAGAAGGAGAAGAATTGTCCAGGTACAACAACAAACCCCTACTGATCCATGTCTTCTAATTTATGGCCCATCTACTAATAAGCCCATTCAACTTTGAATGTATCCCATCTTGATCCATTATTCAAAAGATGAGTGCCATGTTGATTCAGTCACCTCTCAGTAGCACCAAAAGCTGGGGTCCTAGCCTTCAGTATGTACTTTGGTGTGGAGGATATATTTCATATCCAAGCAATAACACAAGTTAAGAGATAGTACTGTGGTGTCACCTTTGTCATTTAACAGAAGTAACCAAGATAGTGGAATTATAAAAAGTTCATGAAGAAAGAACTGGCATGGAAAAGGGCACATGAAGGCTGGTCCAGGAGCTGCAGGCTAATTGCAGCTGCCCTAAGGGGCCTAACCATTTTAATTCTCTTTCACTGAGATTAGGTCTTCCGTACAGGTAAGTACAGCTATCCAACATACTGTATGTTGTCCCACAGAATGGTATAAGGCCAATTGACTCCTCTAGACAGTACTATGGAATGTGGAATCCACACCTCCAGATTAGTCAATGGATCTGATGCAAGAGATTATTTGCTGTGAATAGGACTTTAGCACATTTAGCTCATAAAGTCAGTATCTGGAAGATAGGAGCACATAAGTATTATTAGGCAAATTCAAGTAGCCACCAGTCTAAACTCTGGTATCCAAAATGTCCTATCAGATAGTATTTAACAAGTGCTGCTACACTTTAGTTTCCATTCTGTAAACTGGTGATGGTAAATAGTGCCCTTTTACTGTGCTGTGGTGGGCTCAAAAGCCTGACTGAGATTGGACCTGGAGTTTACCTCCAGGAATGGGCCTGGTTCCACTGTGTTATAGAATTAAATACAGGCCCATGTGTGATACACACTTGCATTCTTGTGCACCTGTAGGCAATGGAGACTGATGCTTTTGTAGTTGGCACCCATCTAAGCGTTATGGATCAAACAGACACTGTAAGGTAAATATGCTAGGGTTTAATTTAGTAGAAATGTAAGGTTTGCCCAGGGAAGGCAAGACAGGCTCCTGCCTCCTCTTGGCTAAGTCTCTGCCCAGTACCTGTGTCACCTGGGTAACTAGCACACCTGGAGGTCACATCCAGGACTGCCACCATCACACCTCCTATCTGGCCAAGGGAGGGTCCCAGGCCCTGAGGTCACATCTGCATCCAGTGTGGCTACACCTTCCCTCATCTGGTTGTACCTTCTCCCCTCCCCTTCCCTACTTAAACCCAAGTCATATCTCAACCCACCCCTTTCCGCCATGTGGTCTCCACCTTGCATGGCAGGGGCAGCAGTTTGGTAAAACAATAAACTTCTTTTCCTTACTGAATATTGTGTGGTATTCTTTTATGGGCTACCTAATTAAACCTAGCATGTTTAATTTACCTTACAGACACCAAATCAGCAAAGATGTGGTCCTCATGTAGATTACCTGAGGGAACTATGTATCGTATATTTTTCCCACAGCCCCTCCTTTTTTTCTCTTCCCCGCAGCATCCAACGTCTAAAGGCCTCTGATCTCAGGTTGAAACTGTTTCCCTCACTGTCACTTTTCCCCCAAGTAAAGATCCATAGCTTTGTTGCCATTGGATTCTCAACATCAGGGGCATTGGTGTATATATAGGTGCTCCACTCTGGTTTTCTGGCCTCTTCAGACACTAAATCCCTGGCCTCTACCTTAGTTTGCACCCTATACAGTGATACGGTCCATGTTGGCATGAAATGTGATAAGTCAGTGTGACTGGAGCCTCAGCATGTATACCGCATTTTGCCCATTGATTAGCTACATGGCTCCATCTCTTTACTGGTCTATGGTATTTGGGGTCTGCCATCAAGTTCCAGGAGCCAACACTTTTTCCATCCTTACCAGACCTCCATCCCTTCACTCTCTTTACCCTTACCCTGTTGGCCTCTCCACAGTTTCACTGGGAAAGAACCTGAATGAGGAAAACAGATTCAGTGTTATAGTAGGGTGATCCTAAGTATAAGTTTAGGAATCTGACATATGAAGGTGGCATCAATACCAATGACTGCTTGACATCATAGATGCTCTTGCAACCACATCTGCCAGAGGGATAGGAAGAGAAATGAGGTGGATCACTGAGGTTATGGAGCCTTTAAATGCCCATTTAAGCCTCACATAAATAGTTCTCAGTTTCCTTAGCTGAGCCTGGCAGATACATGTGTGTCATCAGAATGTAAATGGCCCATAAACATCAAAAAAAAAGTTTGCATGGTAAAAATTTTTATTTCTCACAGTGTGCACTTGTAGGACAAAGGCCCTAAGGGTCAAGATGCCAGATGGGCCAATGTGGACTTGTAAACTATGAGGGGGCTCACAGCATGACTTCACTCTCTTGATAATCAATAGCTATAGAACACAGAAGGCTGATTTCTCACATGAGAGCCTAGTGCATACCTCACTTGGCCTGAAAAGGTCTAGAGAGCCATCCCAATCTATGGAGGCAGGTCACATCCCCAGCCTTGAACACAGGGTACCTTGCATTTAGAACACTTTGGAGTACCTTAAATAGTGGCCCTAATTCTACACCATATTACCAGACCATTGGTCAGGAATAGGTCCATGATTCCCTCAATACCCATGGATGCCTTGGACTGTGAACCTGGCATGGCTGTCCCAACATTCCTTAGACAATCCAAGCCTCACCATGTCTGCTCCACTACACCTAGCCCAAGGAAGGTTCCTCATTGTTACCCCACCACAGTGAATCCCCTGCACAGCTCCATCTCTTGTCTTCTCTGCCTGGTGTTTAGATCAACAGAGTCATGAAAGGATAAGGTCCTGCTGGGCATCAACAAGTGCTGGGAGACTGACAGCCTGATATTCTGTCAGTTTCCCACCCTAGACTAGACTGGCATTAGGGAGGGGTGAGGCCAGTGAAATCTTGGGCCCCACTGTTATTTTCCATGCCACAAGTGTAGAAACCTGCAAATCAATCTGTGTGTTGTCCAGGGCAAAGCAAAAGATTCCATGGGCCATAATGAGTTCTAACAGCAGCCAGATAAGAGCCTGATGCTTCTTGTCTTTTTAGAACTGTACACAGGAGATGGACCAGCACCTGGGAAACATGGGCTAGTTCTCCATCTATCACTGCATAACCAAGAAGCTCCTGCATTGACTCAGTGTGAGTGTGTACACAGGACATTTCTGCTCAGACATACAGGACTCTGCATTCCCCCACAGAGCCATAGCTGCCTCCCTCTATGCTGTCATAGTTAAGGAGATCATGGTTTGCTCCAAAAGGCATCCAAGTCCCATTTCTTTGCCATCACCAGCATCTACATCCTGCCCCACCTGTACCACACTTAATAGGTAAAGTCATTGGCCACGTGTGAACAACAGTATCCCAAGAGCAACTTTGACCTTATGTCATTTCACTTGGCATGCTTTTGCATCCTGACATTTTAACTCATGGTACTATCTAGGTACCACATTATAGATTGTTGCAAGAACATGACACCTTCCACATATTCTCTTTAGCTTTCAGCACCATCAAGGTATTGGGGCTGTCTGGCTTTTGGTAATGTTGCTGACCCTGCCCCTACTTGGAGGAAGGGGCATCCCCCTTCCTTCCCCAGAGGGAATGCATGCCAGCATGCACCTTTACAGCACACAGGGACTCAGATGGGGTCACACAAGTTGATGCCTCCAACATCTTCCCCCCCCTTTTTTTTTTAAGCGTAGAACAACAAACAAGATCCTTTTGCAGAAGAGACACCAGGGCTGTTGTGGAACAGAGACAGCAATATCCTGCTAAGAATATAAACATCCTAAAATGTAATCCTGTGGAAACACTGGATAAAACCCTGCCACCAGGTACAGATGGTTTAGTACAGATGCAATTCCCTCAGCCAGACCCTCATATCCCACCCCAGGGAGTTGTGCGCCAAGAAAGTCTCAATGACTTCCTGCTGCAACTGGAAATTTGTCCCAAGACAAATTTCTTTGCAAGTCCCGAAGGTGATAGCGAAGTCCCTGCCAAGTGATGTTAGAAGCAGAGAAGGGTGTGGAAGTGATGCACAGCTTTGTTGAGCTCCAATCACACTTGAAGCTTAGCTGTTTCTGCAGATCAATTATCTGGTCTCCCATCCACTGCACCATGTGTTGCAGGGTGTTCAGGCAGGACTTGCTGACAGTCCATTGCTGATGAGAATCTTGTTGTCACTTCTATAAAAAGTCCTTGATTTGGATGGTGGAATGCAGTGCCACTCTGGCAGTTGCAATGGTCATAGTGATAGCAATCAGCCCAAGGATTGTGGCTATAATTGAGCCCAGGAACCTCCTACTTCTCTCCGGTAGTCACTGGAAGACTCCTGTCAACAAACTAACAGTGGGGCTCTCCTGCCAAGGTTGGATGAGGTTATCAGGCACCCAGACCCCTAAGCAAGATCTTGAGAAGACATATTAAAAGGAATAGTGCAATTTAAACATTTAAAGAGTCGGCAATCAAAACAATCAAGGCTACATAGGGCTTCATTAATTGACACTGTCCCTATTGCCAATACATAAGGAAGTTGAACACAAGCCTGAACAGTAGAAGAATGATTCCTATAAAATGTATAATTTTCCTCATGGGCTCTAGTAAAATGACCAGTCCAATTTTGAGTTGTATAAAATGGGGCAGCAAGTTTCCATAAAATGCCATTCATGAGGGCCCAAGTGTCCCTTGAAATTTATACATGGTATATACGAGGCTTGCTCACCTGGCATGATGGAGGCCAGGTGAGGAAGCTAGTGGGTTCTACATGATTTATAACTCCACTGTATAAATGCCACCAAACAGAAGGATTACTAGTACACCAATCATCTGCTTTGCAGAACAAGTGCCATTGAAATGCCCATGGAGGCCCCAATCTAATAAATGAAAAGTTATTATTATGCTGCATAATCTTTCCTCTAGGGCTGTGGCACTGAGACCATTGAATAGGAACATAAGCCCTAGTCCAGTAATTAATGCCCTGACATACTGGGTTGGCTGGTCACCCTGTCTTACTTGTATAAGAATGATTCTGACCAATAAAATGTAAGGAAAGTGTGCTGAATAGCCCCACATGATCAGTGATCTTATCATCAGGCAAGATGTATGCCCACTGCCTTCTGGTTGGTAAGCTAGGTGATATCCCTAAACACATGGTAAATACTCAAATTCTATACAATAGGGTGTTCCTTCCTTATGTGGATGATTAGGGCCTGCATGATCCCACAGTGGAGGAAAATACATGCTGTCATTAGTGTATACCACCAGGCCTTGGTCTACCCAATCCACTAATTTTAACAGTGGTGGGTGAGGGACATAAGCCCAGTACACATGTTCACCACTTACTGCAGAAGTACTGGCAAGCAGTGCAATCATGGCCAAAAACCGATGTTCAGGTGTTGTAGGGGTTTTTGTGCTGACCAGGATGTCTTCTGCCTTAATCTGACACCTTAATCTGACCACATATTGGCGGTGTCAAGCTGGTTTTCTCAAGCTTAGGTCTGCAAAGCTATATACTAGACCTTTTTCCTCAGGATTAGGGGGGTGTTGTTTTTGTCTCTGGGGGTTGGGTGAGTCAAAGAGGGCCCTATACATTGCTGGTGGATCCATCTGGAATAATAGAAGCATACCCTTTCCTCTTATGGGTCATTAGTCCTGGTCTTCATTGATTAAATTCTTTGAACCATCTGGGAATAGGTAGCAAGGTGGTGCTGGAGAGGTAAAATGCTTTCAGCTCTAGTGAAAGGATCACTTTGGGGTAAATTTTAAAAATTTAGAGTAAATAAGTTTAAGGCAAGAGTTTCCTTTGGGGATTCCCCCTTTTTTGTTTTTAAATAATTGAAGCTTAAGGGTTTTATGGGTATGTAAACAGTTGGCATTAGTAGTCTGTAAATTTCTACATAGACTGATTAAAGAAGTTTTACTTAGAGCCTGACTTTAGTAAACTCCCCTGATATTTTTCTGGTTGTGTAGGAGGAAGACCCCTACTTAGGCAGGCAAGCCCACCTAGTTGTCCGGAGTGACAGAGCCCACCGCAACGAAGTTGTTAACCAAGAAGCAACTTTATTGAGAAGGTTGCTACCCTGACTGGTTAGGGCCACAGCATAGGCTCGGGAGCTGATACTGCGACCCCAAGTGGCCCCCATTCTTTGGATTTTAAAGGCAAAATCCATGAGGTCGAGCCTGGTCACACGCAGGCGACCAATGGGATTGTAACACACACAAAGGATTGTACACTCACACCAGATCACACACAGGTGACCAATAGGCAGAGTTTATGGTAAGCATGCACAAAGGAGTTTAGTGGAGTTTACACTAAGCTCTGGCTGTTGCCAGTCTGAGCCAGATTACAACCTATGTGTTTTATCTGACAGTCATTAACTGAACAATCAAGGTGGGTTAGGTTGTTAAGGGGTGGGGGACCTAGAGGCATTCTTTCCATTCCAGGAACTGGGCTGGTTGGAACCAAGGTCTAGTTTACCTTGTTTAAAGGTTTTTTTCTAAAATCTCCAAAACAAAGGCAAAGCTCAAAATGGAATCATACCACTTCAGTTGTACTTATACTTCCTGAAATTTTCAGTGGCAAGAGACCCTTTTTCAATCTCACTCTTGCAGATGACAAAAGTTTAAGATGAAACCTTTCAACGAAATACTTTTGGGGGCCATAATTCTTTCCGGGGCTTGCTTGTTTTTCCAGGCATCTCACCAATTAGCTTTTTGAATACCTTCAGTTGGAGGAAGGCTGGGTGAGGGTCACCTGAAACTGAGCTGGCCTGGCTCTGTCCTTCACCAATCTTAGACAGAGCACTTTACAACTTTGTTACACTGCCAGGACCGGCCAAATGTCTGAACCAAGTTCACAGCTGCCTGCACTTCACTCTGGCAGCCACCACAGGGAGAAAATATAGCCTAAGGCTAATCTCAGAATATTCAAGGCAACTCAGCTTCCATTGATAAAGATCTTTTAGCAAGCAGAATACTTAAAACCATGACAGTTTTACACACTTTATATATAGACAAATAGATAAGCATGTTTGTGCACAAATCATAGAGTGCATTTAGATTTTAATATTGGCCATTTAAGATTAACCACATGGTCAGTTACAAAAACAGAACTTCTCCAGCAACAAAAGTCTTTTCAGCAGACAGGTGACAAGACACACACACAAAGATGCGTAGCACACCATTACAAGAACAGAAACCCTTTAGCTAAGTTTTTTTCCTTAAAATGATGCAGTAACCCTTTTTCACTGTGGTCCAGTGGATGGGAGATGGTATACAAATATGGATAATCAAGTCAGAGGTGGCAGGGATGTCTACAACTGCACTTCCTCTAGTTGTTTCCTCTAGTTTGGGCCTTTAATTCCATGATATTAGGATAGAACTGGCCCTCTACTTTTAAGGGCCAAAAGCAGGCACTGCAGTCCATTTCCCTGATTGGTGGTGGCTGACTGCCTTGGCTGTTCTCCAGCAGGATTTCCTCCTTTATCGAATCTGGTATAACACTTGCTAGCCCAATGAAGTCCTCTTTTATATGTGGGACAAACCCTCCTGGGATTTGGGGGTCTCACAGTAGAGGGAGCAGGGCGAGCCTGAGAAGACCGCTGGCACTGCCTTTTCACATGGCCAGGTTTTCCACACTTAAAACATTTCACAGAGGATTGCTGTTGTGCGTCTAATGCTGCTACAGCTGCTAGCCCGGCCTCATGAGCATGGGTCCCAATATTGCTACACGGTTTCATGTACTCTGCCACTATAGACCTTGACAAAGACATTTTAGCTGCAATCCATACTCTCATAAATTCAACACAGCCATTATGCAGCTTTTTCACTTTTGTCAAAATGTCCTCATGCAACTCATATTCACACAAAGAATGAGCTACTTGTTCCATATCAACAATTTCCCTCTCTTCTCTTATCATCCCCATGATGGCATGAAGGAAATCCCATGTCACCCAAAACTGAGAGTCAATGTGCTCTCCCTGCTTGTGAGCTCTCTCTACACTATTTTTAACTTTCTGCCATATTTCTTCATCCAAAGTTTCTACATTAGGGAACCAAGGATTATATTTACTAATTGTGCTGAAACATTCTCGAAGTTGTTTCTTGGACAACTTCACTCCACTTCTATTAAGAAAGTAATATACTAAATTGATAAATGGCTGATCTTGACTTTCCAATTGTCCCATAATGAAATGTTACCCATTTACCTCTTTATGTGGAGATGCCACATTCTTCTAAAAGCTCTTTCAGGTCCCTGTTTGGGTGCCACTTATTGCTGATTCCTCAGCAGAGACTGGAAACATGCATGCAGTAGGCAGAAAGGGACAATACCATAAAGGTTTAGACAAAGCTTTTTGAAACATCACATGTTTAAATACAGCACACAAGCAGGAGAAGTAAATCTTCAGTCAGGGGACAGAGAGTTAATCTTAAACAGTTTTACAGGAACACAGACAATCAGAATTTAAGTCAGTAAGCTGGAATAGTTAATCCTTTGTCAACAAATGTGCAGCAGTTCCAGTAATCAATGGTTGTAAAAGTAGGTGAAGCACAGGTGAGTACCTAAAGGGAGTCTGCTTAACTAGGAGAAGCACAAATGGCACCTCCTGCAGACCACCACCTGAGTCTGGTGTAGGGTGCAGGACCCTTGCCCCTACTTGGAGGAAGGGGCATCCTCCTTCCTCTCCCAGAGGGAATGTATGCCAGCATGCACCTTCACAGGAACTCAGATGGGCTCATGTGAGTCGATTCCTCTGACAAGTAAAACCTTGGGCTATATGCTACTGGATCTGTCTCTTTGTTTCTGTGTGTGTGTGTGTGTGTGTGTGTGTGTGTGTGTGTGTGTGTGTATGTGTGCAAAATGCTTAATTATCAAGTGACACAGTTGGGCCTTTGGTTCATGAACCTGGTTCTCCATGGGCTGTGCTACCAATCCAGATTGGTATTGAACACAGGTAATCTACATTTGGTAATCAACACATGTAATATACTTTTTGGCTGTCAGGAATGGTCCACACTCCTCTCAGTGGCTATTCCATGGGAGCCAATAGACTATCTTAGTTCTCTTCCATGGATGCTCCTGTGCAAGGATGTTATAAAGTGATACATAAGATTTAAGTCTACAAGACAGGTGATTTCTAGCCCTTGCTATTTAATAGACCTTCTAAATGTCTTTAAGATCCTAGAGTTATTTTGTATTTGCTTGTGAAATTTTACTTCCACTTTGAGCTCCATCTGCTTTTCACAGGCTCTGGTGTCCCCACTAGCTAAAAATAAGTCTGATCTCCCTCCCATAACCCTTCTAGGTGATTTAAGGTTTGACCACTGATTCTGCCTGTACCTGCACTTACTGTCTATAGAGAGAAAATGAGATGGTGGCTATGTCCTATGAGGAAATCTTTGTGAAGTAGAGAGTTGGCAAGCATCACTGCCTTGCTGGTACAGTAACAGGCACCTGCCTTTTTGTATAGCCACACTTTTTAACATCCAAGCGGTATTAAGCTTCATTTCATAGGAACTTGGCAGAACAGTCCAGATCTGCAGAGCTCCAGATATCTTGGACAGACAGAACTATAAGTCATGGACTCTGCACTCCTGAACAATCTAAACTGGCAATCAAAACCATTCCTGGCAACAGAAGGATGTTTAGGTCCAATGCTCAAAAGATTACTGTGCCACTGTACCAGGGCTGATTAAGCCTCAGCCTTGTCCCTGAGCTCATCTGGGCTAAAGGTCTGTGTTTTTTCTTGTGGCAGCTTTTCACCTCCTCTAATTGAATGGCCTTTGCCTCAATCTTCTGCATCACTTGAATATAGGCTCTCTCCCTCACATGCAATTGACTGACATTTCTTATAGAAGCTTTGCAACAAGTGTCTATGGAGTTGGCAAGAAGGCAACAACCCATTTGGGCTTGTTGGGAGGAGCCAATTCCATGCTTTAATCCACTCCCCCAAAAGTGTGATCCGTGTGTCTAGAGACACACTGTGCTAGGCACTAACTGAGGCTTTTGATGGCCTCTGGCTTCAGTAGGTTTGAATGCATTTTGTAGAAAGGGAAGACCCAGAGTGGCTGGGGTGGTAGGTCCATCAGAACAGTAGCCTAATATGGATGGAATCAAGTTTTTAACAAGACATACTCCCATTCTTCTTTCATTTCAGAAGCATTTAGGGACACTGCAGTCCTACACAAAAAGGGACAGCACACACACACACACACACACACACACACACACACACACACACACACACACTTTCTTCCCAGATCAAATTAATTTGATGGTTTCCATGTGCCAGAGGCACAGATTTCTTAGCAAAGAGGGCATTAAGCTGACCAGCCTGAGGAAGCTTCTGTCAGGCTCTGTGCAATGACTTGGACTGCCAGTTAAAATGGGGTGGTCATGAGAGGAGTGTGATCTCTGGGTCAGCAGAATAAAAGAGTCCCAGGACTTTGCCAGGGGCAGGGTACTGCTGAGGTTGGGCATGTTGGTGGAAGTGCCAAGAACCTTATACTACCAGAAACTCCACCCCAGCTATTCCCTCAGGTGTACTGTGACCTATCTTCATAACTACCTGGGGAAGATTGCCTAGAATTGCCTTCAAAGCCTCAAAAAACTAGGTAAAAATAGTTGGTTCCACATAGGAAAATTCCACCTAGAGCTCCCAGCCTCCCCATCCAAGTCCAGCTAAAGTATCTGTAGCCCACTGTGGCAGAAATGGATGAGGATGACTGCTTTATACAGGGCCAGGCAAGATCAAGCTTCTGACCCCACCACAGTCCAGGAGAAGGACATTATTTGCCATCCTCAGGTCACAGAAAAGAGTGAAACCACAGCAGGCACTTGTTAGAGACCATTTGGTAGGAAGTGCTGTACACCAAAGACTAGTCTGATGACAACTTACAATCTGCTAAATATGCTTGTGTGTTCTCACCTTCCACAGATCCTGCCTGAGTACATAAGTGGAAAAATGAGTATGGAAATAGTGGGAAAATTAAGAGAAGTTCCCAACAGGCTGAGCCCCAGACTTATATCAGTCTGGTGATGCTACTCACTGGCTTATATGTTTCTTGAGCTTTGGCTACCACCATTAGGCTTTGGGATCAGAAGGACAGACATACTAAGCCATGTAACTGAATGCTGTACTTGAGTAAGGTGGGTTTACAGAAATCCAAGAACAAAAAGGAAGAACATAGAAAAGACCAATCTGTTGGGAACTCAGCTACAAAAGCCCCTGGTACTGGTCGTGGGCTGAGGTGGGAATATGGTACATATGGAGAAGCAGTCTAGAAACTTGATTTTGCTCAGTCAGGGAGTCTAACTGAAAGGAGATCTGTAGCGAACTGTACTATTTCTACGAATGCTGGCAAAAACTGAATTCCTCCAAGGCCTACCAAATTCTGAAGCATCATCCTATTCATCATATATGAGTCAGGTTCCTGGCAGCCTATGATAAGTTCTTCAAAAACTAGCAAGAAGAACTAGCAATCCTTTTTGCTCTGGGGAATGAACAGCCACACAGGGACACCAAACCTTGGGGACAGTGCTGATAACCCTGACACTGGCATAAAAGCATGAGGAAACATCATTGCACTTATAAAGCACATGAAAGATATGAAGTGTTTTCTTAACTCTTAGTAATGAAATCAACCCTCACCTCACCCTTGAAGTACGTCAATCTATTGTCTCATGCATCCATCCATACTAAGAAAGTCTTTCTTAAATGATAATTCATGCATACCTATAATTCTTTCACTAAAAGAAAACTAAAAGAAAAGGTTAATAGTACTCTACACATGATAATCATAAAAGCATCTGGAAATTGAAGAATGCTTGATCAAATCAATAATACATTAGAATGTCTCAGGGGAATCCAGATGAACTTAGCCATTAAAGTCTGAATCAAGGGACTAAATGCAATCTCTAGAATATTATATGGCCTCAAAAGCATTGCTACCAGAAAACAAATCCAGTATGTATCTCCTATTTAGGAAGCTGTGATCTGAGCACTGTGGATTAAAGCCAGCCCAGACAAGAAAGTCCATGGGAATCTTAATTTAAACACCAAAAAGCCAGAAGTGGAGCTGTGGCTCAAGTAGTTCAAACCTTTGAGGGGTATTTAATTGGATCAGAGTTTCATGGATGTTCTGCTTCAAACCATGAGCCTCAGTCTCCTGAGTACATAAGATTATAGTTGTGAGCCACAGGTGCCAAGCAAATTTTAGTACATTCTATAAAGGAGCACTTTAGGTGACCTAAAATAAAGTTAGGCAAATATGTTTTAAATGAAATATTTTCAATAATTAGTGTACATCTAGAATAATCTTATTAGATAATCAGAAAAGCTCAAAAGCTAAATACATATGACCATACAAGATAATGCTAAGTGAAATGAGCCCTAAGATATGGACGCAAGGTTTTTCTTTGTCATTGTTGTTTTTAATGGACTATGT
This sequence comes from Dipodomys ordii, assembly GCF_000151885.1. Lineage (NCBI taxonomy): Eukaryota > Metazoa > Chordata > Mammalia > Rodentia > Heteromyidae > Dipodomys > Dipodomys ordii. Next base: position 1,077,758 of record NW_012267226.1, read on the forward strand.
GATATTTTATTTCTTGTGTATGTTCTTCCCCCTATGGTATATCCATGTTGTCACTATATTTGAAGGGGAGTAACAAAATGCTGAAACAAGGACACAGATGACCCATTGCAACAATGAGATTCACAAGACACTGTTGGAAATGAACTTTACAGTTTGGGGGTAGGGATAAAAGAAATGCAAATTTAAACAACATTGAGATTCCACCTCACCCCAGTTAGAATGGCTATAATCAAGAAATCTAATAACAGATGCTGAAGGGGATGTGGCCAAAGGGAACCCTACTACATTGTTGGTGGGAGTGTAAACTTGTTCAACCACTTTGGAAAGTAGTATGGAGGTTCCTCAAAAGACTCCACATAGAGCTCCCCTATGACCCAGCAATCCCACTTTTGGGAACTATGTTTATTGCAGCATTATTTACCATAGCTAAGATATGGAACCAACCCAGATGCCCCTCAGTAGATGAATGGATCAAGAAAATGTATATATACACAATGGAATTCTATGCCTCCATCAGAAAGAATGACATTGTCCCATTTGTTAGGCACTGGAAAGACTTGGAAAAAATTATATGAAGTGGAAGTAAGCCAGGCCCAAAGAAACATAGGCCCCATGGTTTCTCTTAGTTGCAATAACTAGTGTATATCTAGGATTAAAAAGGTCAAAAGCTATATGCATATGAGCATATAAGATGATGTTAAGTGAAATGAACCCCAAGATAGGGACACAAGTCATTTTTTCTTTATTGCTTTATTTTAACATTTATAATGTACTATGTGATTTTTTTGTTTCTTTGTATGTTCCTTTCCCCCCTCCCATAATCCGTTTCCACTGTATTTGATTCCAGTGCCCTGCATCTTGTGTGTGTGTGTGTGTGTGTGTGTGTGTGTGTGTGTGTGTGTGTGTGTGTGTATGTATTTCTAATTTGGGGAGGGGAAGGGGAAAAACAAAATGCTTAAATAAGGATACAGGTTGACCTATTGTAACAATGAGATGTACAAAACACTATGTTGAAAACAAACTGTACAACTTCGAGTGCAGGGGTGTGGGGGGAGGAGGAGTTGGGGAAGTGGAGAGGGAGGGATGGTAGGAGGAAAACAAAGGAGGAGATAACAATACTTGATAGGAAATTGACTCATTACCCTACTCATGTACCTGTAACCCCTCAGTACATTATCCTTACAATAAAATATATATTAAAAAACAATTTTGGGATGAGGGAGGAGTGGGGAAGTGAGGGAGGGAAGGGATAGTAGTAGAAAAACAAAGGAGGGAGTAACTGCTCAACAAGAAATGTACTCATTACCTTACTCATGTAACTATAATCCCTATGTACAGCATTTTTACAATAAAATAAATTTGAAAAGTGAAATAACAATGTAACAATGTATCTGTTTTGAAATTGTTTTCCTATATCAAATATCACATTTTATATTATGTGTATATTTATATTGAGTGTGTTATATGCTATGTGTGGTGTAGGGTGGCCCTGGATGAGTAGCTGGGCTCAAGTCCCTACCACCCCACAGGCTTGTGTGTCCTGATGTGAAAGCTGGGGTTAGGCTCACTTGATTCCAATAAAGCAGAAGAAATAAAGGTGGAGCAATGGAAGGCATTTCAAAGAAGAACAGGGACTAGCTCTATACCAGATGCTGCTGCCAGAGTCACTAGATGGAGATCAAGAGGGAGAACATCATCAGATGCCCCCATTCAATAAGTTTTCACTATTTGACATTCATTGCTATCCAAGCCAGGGCTTCTTTCTCAAAGGAAAAGAAAAGAAAAAACCAAATAATACTACATGAAACTGGAATCAAAGATCAAGAACTAAGTAGCTCTTTAGTCAGAATGGCTCGAAATCCTTTATATATCCCAAAGCAGTATGGATCCAGAATTGAAGCACAATTGGAACCAACTGGATCTGGAGCCAAAACATATTTACAATAAGGATAGACAGGAAGAGAAGTGGAAACATTTTACGGAAAGAAGGAGCATGTTGAAACAAAAGAGCCACATAGGCAATGGTTTTGGACTCTAACAAATGACATGCTACAAGATAAGCTGAAATCAAGAACATAAATCTTGGAGAAAAATAATAGATTTTTTAATATCCCCAAATATTGGAGATACCACCAAATATAACATTTGACCTTTGATGATTACTTGTCTCAGGCCTTAAAGCTAACAACAGCCTGAAGGGCACTGGTGACTCCTGTCTGTGATCATATCTACTCAGGATTCTCAGATTTGAGATCTCCAGTAACCAGAAAAGGCCGAAAGTTCAGCAATGACTCAACTGGTAGAGGATTAGGCATGAGCAAAATAACTAAAGGACAGTGTCCAGGCCCAGAGTTCATGCTCCAAGGCGCAAACATGTGCGCACGCGCGCACACACACACACACACACACACACACACACACAATTCAACAGGTTTTTGAAATGTCAGAATACCCCTCCCCTTCCTGTGTCCTGCCTTCACAGAGTGAAGGCCACCACATTGCTGTTACCTCACACAGGTATTGGGCACTGTTTCAATTCCTAACTCCCTACACATGTCAGCACCTGGGATGCCCCAGGCCCCAGTCACATGGCCAGCCACAGACCTTGGTTGTCACCTGGACCATTTGTTTGAAGAAAAACAATATTTGTTAATTCTAGACATTTATAAGCTTCAGACATGAGTAAAAAGGAAGCTCACCATTCACCTATGATTTGGGCTTATCATCACTAATATGTTCTCCCTGTAGTCTTTCATATAAAAAGAAAAACTAAACCACATTTGGCAAGTTGGAGTCATTCAACAACCATATAGCTTATTGTTCAAAAATATCCACCTCTGTTCTTTGAAAACTCACTCTCTGACATTAGTGAGATACCACTATGAAACTTTAGGATAACACTGAATGTTAATCCCTATTTCTGCATAGTTCTTTAACTTTTCCACTGTAAATGATGCTTCAGTGAGCATTTCTCTGTCTTAATCCTGGTTGCTTGTATTCCTGGGATATATATGCTTGTACTTGAGATATTCTTGTATTTTTGAGATATATTTGAGAAGAGAAATAGCTACACTAAGAAGGTCAAATGCATTTATCAATTTGCTTTTTGCCTATCCACTTCTAGAGTTTCACTAGGTTACTATCAAACAGAAGTTTGATGTTGTCACAAGCACAAACAGGACTCAAAATTAAGCTCTCCTGATTGACACAGCATAGTCTCCTGATCACTATAGGAATGTACTGTAAATTATGGGATGTTTTACTTCCTTTCCCAACTGCTAGATATTTTCTACTCATTATTACTTTCCTCGTTTCTACAATCACACCACAATAGAGCAAAACCAACTTCTGGAAGTTGTTGATTGCAGTTAGGTCAGATGTAAATTCATACCTCCTATGATAGCCCTGTGATTTTACTTAGCAATTACAAATAAATAAATTTCTAAGACTTTACTTCCATGGTATTTTCTCTCTCCTAAGTGAATATTATAAAATATTTAAATAAGATATTTTAGCCAAAATTGCTGACAAATTGCCATTTATAAAAATTACATTTCAGTGACCTAAAGATTAGCAAGGCATTATTTTTCAAGGGAGGGCATGGCATTTTTAGTCTATAAAAGACTCAAACAGATCTAAAATCAGACCATCCTATCTAGTATAATTACTGTGCAATGCCTTTGTTGTGTGGTTGCCATAAAAATATCACCTTCTCTCTGCTGGCTCCATAGCAGCCCAGTGCCAAGGATGCCTTGAACATATCACCTAGATCAACATGAAGGTCACAAGCAGAAAGAAGACTGCCTGTAAGATGTACTTTTTGCTCAATGAGGAAGATGAAGTGAGATTGGAAATGCCAAAATTATGACTAAATAGAATTTGCCATGAAGTCTATGCTGATTTTCCCAGAAAACAAGGGAAAAAGTTTTGATTAAAGTTAAAACAAAAGTTCTTAAAATAAGCAAGACTGGCAAGAACAAGTCTCACCTCTTACTCATTTATGCTCTCAGAGTTTGGGCAATGAGGTGCAAAAAGTCCTGCCCCTGGAAAACCTCAATCTACTTTATTCATTTCATGAATTTTTTTTCCACACAAATCAGCTCATTTGGCTAGTCTGAACATGATTCTCCTTTCAACAATGATTCTTGAGCTATGATGCATTTTTCCAGTTGTTCACATCTCTAATATTTTCTTATTCTTTTTTATGTTTTTAATTGTAAAAATAGTGTACAGAGGGGTTACAGTTACATGAGTAAGGTTCTTAATATGAAAACTGGGACTAAATGTAGAAAAAGAAAATTTGTAACCATTCAGTCACAGAGTCTAGCTCATGGCCAGGGGTTTGCACAAACCCAGTGAGCCAGTGTCCAAAATCAGGCTGGTGGACCTCTTATCTGGTTCAGAGACCACAGCAACTAGAAGCAACAGTCATAAATTTTCCCTCACTCCTCACTGCTTGTGGCTTCTAAGTATCTCATAGCAAGAGGCCCCTCTCCATTAGACTCAAAGGCATCATAACCTGTGCTGTTCTGAAGTGTTAGGGTGCTGACCTCATATTGGAAGTCATGCAAAGGCCCTCCATTGTCTCCCAGAAAGTGGCTTCTGCAGCTTTCTTGCCTCAGTTTCAGACAATGGATTTTAACAAGGAAACCTCAGGTTTAGTGCTCATCCACAAAGCTGCTGGATCCCAGGCTCGGACATGGACTGCTGTGCCCAGTAGGCTGAGAAGTCTATCTCTGACAACCTCAGCAGGAGTGAGCTGCGTTCTGTGAAAAGGAAATAAATGTATTAGAAATAACCTGAAATGTACACATCTCTCAACAGGTGATAAAAATCCTTATTCAAAGCTAATGACTCCATGAATCAGATAACTGCTCTTACATATGCCTAGTACCCACTGCCTACTCTGGAGGAGCTTCCTGCATTAGGGACATAGGCCCTCTTCCCACAGTACAGACTGGAGTGTGTCAAGGTGTCCTGACAGCCAGTGAGGTTAGATATAGTATGTCAGTCAGCTGTTCTTAGCCTATACTGCAAGTTAAACCTCAATGGCAGAAAATGGCCATTGTTTGCCCTTAAGGTAGTTACACAGCCTAAAGTATGGCATCCAGTACTGTCATTTAAATTGTGATATACATATATATATCTATATATGTGTGTGTGTGTGTGTGTGTATGTATGTATGTATATTATATGTTTATCTGAATTAAGGAAGGGAGGGGGAGAGACAAAATGGCAAGACAAAGGAAAAAACGGAGAACCAATTCAAAGCAGTACTCACAAGACAATATGCTGGAAATGAACTTTACAACTGGTAGGGGGATTGGGAGAGAGGTAAAGTGGGAGAAAGTGAGGGAGGGGTAACAATGTTCAAAAAGAAATGTAACCCCTTTTCTATCAACTTGACAATAAAATTAAATTGAAAAAATTAACAAAATAAATTGTAATATAGCTTGGACATGACATGTGCCCCCCCAAATACAAACTGAAAGACTGGTGCCCAGATCATAGTACTGTTGAGAGTTGACTGGAGCAGGATGGCATTCACCTTCTCATTAGCAGATCAATCCACTTCGATGAATTCAAAACTAAAAATGGCTGCTAAGAGACAAAGCCTAGTTACATGACAGAATTCACTAGGGTTATGCCTTCAATGTGCATACTTTGTCCCTGGGCCTCTCCTCTCTTTGTCTCTGCCTGGTCACCACCATGAGTACTATATACAAACAATAAAATATAGACAAGGAACACTAAGAAACCATTCTATTCACAATAGCCCCCAAATATCTAGGAATATATTTTACTATGGGGATGAAATACCTCTCTAATGAAAACTAAAATGCCTTGAAGAAAAAAAATTCAACATATCAGAAGGTGGAAAAGCCCTCCAGGCTCATGAATGGGTAGAACAAATACTGTGAAAATAGATATGCTAGTAAAATTCATCTGCAGATTCAATGCAGTGCCAATCAAAATCCAAATATTCTCTTCACAGAAATTTAAAAAAATGAAAACAATGTGGAAATATAAAAGGTCCTGAGTAGAAACACTAGAAAGAAAAAAAGGCAACACTAGAAGAATCAAAATAATTAACTTCAAAATATACTATAGAGCCATAGTTTAACAAAAAATAGCATCGCATCCACACACAGTCTCAAAGATCAGTGCAACCAAATAGAAGTCCTAGATTCGATTTTCAAGAAGCCAAAAGTACCCATTAGGGAAAAATATGTCTTCTTCAACAAATGGTGCTGAGAAAATGAATTATCTACCTGAAAAAAACCTGAAACTGGACTACTATATCTTATCCTGCACAAAAAATGCAAAATATATCAAAGGTATAAATGTAATATCTGAACATTTAAAACTGCTTCAGGAAACTTTGGGAATAAACTATGAGATTTACACATAAGCAATTATTTTCTGAATGGGAATCTAATATGTGAATAAAAGCAAGAACTGAAAAATGGGATTGTATCCAATTAAAAAGCATCCACATTTCAAAGGAAATAATTAACAAAATAAAAAAACAATGCATATAATGAAAGAAACTAGTCTCTAGCTATTCACCAGATAAATAATATTAAGATACTCCAAATACCTCAAGAGAAAACTCTAAAGAACAAAATTATCCAATAATTAAATAAACACATGAACTGTCGGTTCTCAGAAGAAATAACAATGGCTAATACGTGAAGGGATGTTAAACAGGTATTCTTATGGAAATACAGATCTTAATTACACTGACATTCTCTCAGTTATGGCTATCATGGAGGAAATAAACAAGAAATACCTGTGAGGATGCTAGGCAAAGGAACTCTCATATGGTGTCAGTGGGAATGTAAACCAGTGCAACCATTATGGAAATTAGTGTGCAAATTTCTCAGAAAGCTAAAATGAGACCTAACTTATCAACCTCCATACTACTCTGGCAAATATCTCTAAGCCAGTTTTTCTAGATAGATATCCACACATCTATGTTTGTCTTTGCACTGATCACAATAGCAATCAGCCCAACAGCTGATGAATGGATGTAGACAATGTGGTATATGCTTCATGTAGTAGTATTCAGCAATCTGAAAAACAAAATTATGTTATTTGAAGGAAAGTGGATGGAGCTTGGAAATCATAAGAGTAAATGAGATAAGCTAAACTCAGACAAATATCACAGTTTTTCTAGAAAACCTAGAATTAAAATAATGAGGATGAGGAGGAGGATGATGGTGGTGATGATTATGACAATGATGATGATGATAATGATGATGATGATGATGATGATTGTAGTGTCAGTGATAATGTGATGCTGTTGATGATAAGGAAATATGTGTATAAAAAGTAGACTGGTGAGAGTCAGTGGGAGGGGAAGGTGAGGAGAGTTTACTGGAGGGTGTGGGGGATGAAGAGGATTGAAGTACATTACACATATACACAGGAAGTTAGCGTATATAGCCCATTGAAATGATAAATTGATAAAGAGGGATGAAATGAAAAATGATGCAATATAATAGAGAAAGGAATTTGTTTAACTACATTTCATGCAGAGTGCTGGCAGAATTGACTTAAATACTGTCTTACCAAGTGTATAAAATGAGTGAATGGAACCTGTCTGGCCGAAAGAGATGTTGGAGATTGTGGTAACCAATCTTAAAGCTGAGAGCCCCCCATTCTCTGTGCAGAAAGCAGGCACCATCCTTGGACACTGTGAAGCCAACTGCAGGTCATTCTGTGCTGCTGGAAAGGTCTAAGTATTGGCCAAACACCAGATGAGATAGTCGGCCTTCTGGACCCAACATCTGCAAGGGGCAGCATGGAAGACCCCGGATCTAGAAATCCAGTTAATGGCCATTTACCTGCTGGTCCTTGGACAGCTTTCTGCATGTTTTCCCTTGAACCTACAAGAGCCCACAGCTCGAATGCGGACCTCTTCTATGGCACGTTCCGGGTGACGTCACTAAGGACCAGTGCGTCCTCAGCGACCAGAGGAGTAGGAAGGAAGGTCAACTCTCTGTGGCTTCTCCTCACTTTTACTGAGCATTTGCACAGGATTTTCTGTAATGACTAACATTCTTCTATATATTCAGGCATGTATACTCACTGCCTCACTGCCTCACCTTACCTATGTGGTTTTACTGGGCAGGACCTGGGCCGGCAAGTTGGCCTGTTTCTAGGATGGCCAATCTGGTTGTCAGGCGTGTGCTATCATCACCTGGTCCCTCAGAGAATGTGCATCTCTGATGGACTCCACTCTCAGAAATGTCCGCTTGGTATCAGGATGACTCGACAGAAAAAAAAAAAAAGGAAAAAGAACTAAAACCCAAAACTGTGCTTGTGCTGCTAACTGGCTACTCAGGCTTTTGAAAACCCCTAGAAACCTGAGGACCCCTTCTTCTGGGCATAGATCCTCGTTTCTAATTTCGCTACCTAAGCGACTTGCTCACATTGTGTTGCCAGACATTATCGCCTGTCATTCTCACCCAAGAAAGAGAGAAGCCAAAGGTTGAGAAGGTTCCAAAGTGGAGAAAAGTTGACTGCTGTTCCTTAACATGATATGATTTCATTATGGAAATGGGAGAAGGAATCAGAGGAGGAAGAACAAGATGAGACAGAGAGGTGAGTCAGAGAGGAGGAAGGAGAAGAAGGAGGAGAAAATGGAGAAATGCTTGAGAGAAGGAAGGAAGGTAGAAAACCATTATATGAAAAGAGTTGGATGTGTGGCTCAAGTGGTTGTGCACCTGCCTGACAAGTACAAGGCCATTAGTTTAGTCTCAGGAGCCAGAGAAAGGAAGAGACAGACATAGAGACACAAAGAAAGAGATAGACACAGAGAGTGGAAGAAAAAGCCATAAACTAAGCTTTACTATTTTCTCTGACATATGTTCACTCTGCATATTTCCTTTGAATTAAAATATTTCAAAAAGATGACGAATACAATTTCCTTATGCCTCCAAAGGCAATCATAATTTACAACGCGTGTTTAGTGGAGCTGGAGATAAAGTGAATGTGAACTTAGGGCAGGTTAAGGAAAAGTTAAGAGTGACATTTATCTGAGAGAAATCTCAGTGCTACCCTGACAACTTCCTAAGGTCATGGGATAAAAGTCTTCTTCCTTGTTCCATTTAAATAAAAAAATAAGCTCTGCTGGTACACACCTGTAATCCTAGTTACTGAGGACTGAGACTTGAAGCTAGTTTAGGGAGAAAGGTTGTAAGATTCTTATCTCCTATTAATCAGCAAAAAAGAAAAGAAATAAACCAGATTAGAGATATGCTTCAAGTGGTAGAGCCCTAACTTTGAGTGGGAAAAAGCCAGGGAGTGTCAGAGAACCTGATTTCAATCTTAGTATCAGAACATTAGAAAAATAATATATCTATAACCAAGTGGATATATGGAATTTTGGGCAAGGTGGAAGGCACAGCAGTATTAGTCTCTGAAGGGACATATAAATCAGACCAAGGTCATGGTATTTGGTTTGTCTCAAAAAATATTGAACAGGGCTGGGAAGGTGGCTCAGTGGTAGAGTGCTTGCCTTGCATGCATGAGGCTCTGGGTTCAGTTCCTCAGTACCATATAAGCAGAAAAAGCTGGAAGTGGCACTGTGGCTCAAGTGGTAGAGTGCTATCCTTGAGCTGAAGAGATGAGGGATAGCACCCAGGCCCAAAGTTCAGACCCCACGACAGACCAAAAACAAATATTGAACAAACATATATTAAAGGTATACATTTATAACTTATTTACATATCAGGATGGATTAGTGTGATATACAGAACAGTGTAAAAACATGGTTTACAAGATTTACAGTGATTTAGGGGAGAAATATCAAGATTGAACTCTGCTATTAGAAATGAAAATGGATATCCAGCTTGCTGAGACTTGTGCAAACCTCTTTTTATTTAACTTATTTTATTTTATTGTAAATATGATGTATAGAAAGGACTTATATTTACATAAGAATGAGTACATTTCTTGTTGAACAGTGTTACCCCCTCCCTTGTTTTCTCCTACATTTCCTCCCTCCTGACTCCCTTCCCCCCAAGTTGTAAAGATCATTTCCAACATGGTGTCTTGTGTGTATTGCTGTTGAATGAGTTTACCCTTTGTCCTTTTTCTTACCATTTTGTGATTCCCCTTCCCTTCCCCAAATCATATAAATGTTTATACATGACACAGGATACCAAAATCAAAAAGAGTGACAGTAGGGAATAAATCCAAGGGGGGAAAATGAAAGAGAGAAGAACTTCACACAGTACATTAAAAATAAAAACAAAAAAACCCTCTTGTTTCATATCTTGGAGTTCATTTCAATAACATCATTTTATATGCATATGTACTTACTATTGAGCTATTGGGATCCTCTGCTAGGACTAGCCTAGATACATAATAATTATTACAAATAAGGGAAACCATGGAACCTATGTTTCTTTGGGCCTGGCTTACTTCACTTACTAAGATTTTTTCTGAGTCCATTTCTTTATACATGGGGCAATGTCATTATTTCTGATGGAAACAGTATATATAATACTTTTTTTGATCTATTCATCTACTGAAGGGAATCTGAGTTGGTTCCATGCAAACCATTTTAGAGATGTTAGGTACCAACATACATAGAAGAGGTCCATTTTTCTTGGTGGTCACAGCAGCCTCTGTATTTTAGGGAGTGTTGGAGAACCAAAGAGAGGCAGCCTTAGAGACTGATATCAGCCTTCAGGCTTACATACTTAGGGATATGTACCTGTTTTCAGACCTAGCGGCTGACTTACATTTCCCATGAGAAGAAAATAGGTAATAAAAAAATGAAGGTATTAAAAAGTATTTCAGTGCCAGGTGCAGCAGCAGTTACATAGGAGGCTGAGAATCATGGTTTGAATATAACACAGTTTGAATATAACAAGTCATATCTCCAATTAACCACCAAAAAGCCAGAAGTAGTGCTGCAGTTCAAGAATTAGAGTGCTAATCTTCAGGAAAAACAACAAAAAGCTCAAAAGGAACCAAGGCCCTAAATTTAATACCCAAGACAGGCACCATATTTAAAAAAAATAATGCAAAAGTGTTTTTGTCACAGGGAAGACATGCCAAGATAAAGAAAAAACCTATTCTTGGAAGAATTCTTTGAAAATATAAGCTAATGCCCTGGTGAAAATTGAGATTTCTCTTAGTGTGTGTGTGTGTGTGTGTGTGTGTGTGTGTGTGTGTGTGTGTGTGCACATGTGCATGCCTGGCCTAAAGCTAGAATTCAGCATGGGCCCTGTTCCTGAGCTTTTGTGCTCAAAGTTAGTGTTTTACCACTTGAGCCACAGTTTCACTTCGTCTTGTGTTGGTTGAATGGCAATAAGAATGTCATGGACTTTCCTCCTTTGGCTGGCTTTGAAACTCAGTCCTAAGATCTCACTGTTTTTAATAGGATTACAGGCATGAGCCAATATTGCCTGGCAAGAATTATTCACTTAATCCCATAGCCATTAAATTAATCTCAGGCCTATCAAAAAGATACTGATTTGTCTGGGAATGTGGCTTAGTGGTAGAGTGCTTGCCTAGCATACATGAAGCCCTGGGTTTGATTCCTCAGCACCATATGCGCAGAAAAAGCTGGAAGTGGCGCTGTGGCTCAAGTGGCGCTGTGGCTCAAGTGGTAGAGTTGCTAGCCTTGAGCTGAAGAGCTTAGGGACAGCATCCAGGCCCAGCGTTCAGGCCCATGACCAATTAACAACTAAATAAATAAACAGGATTTAATGGTAGAGTGCTTGCCTAGCATGCAGGAAGCCCTGGGTTCAATTTCTCAGTATCACATAAACAGAAAAATCTGGAAGTGGTGCTGTGGCTCAAGTGGTAGAGAGCTAGCCTTGAGCACAGAGAGGCACAAGGACAGTACCCAGGCCCTGAGTTCAAGCTTCAGGACCAGCCAAACAAAAAAAGAAACTGATTTGACCTACTCGTACTCTCAGTACACTTGTGATGCAATTGAGAAGTGGGTACTATTAAGAAATATGATAGGTAATAGGATGTAGAGACAACATAATAGGTACTCTCAAATGTCCTCAGACCTATCTATACGCTGTTACTTAAAGTATAAATCAGTTTACCAACAGAGGATAAAAAATAGTAATATTCTTCCTCATTTCTAATGTCTACATTTGCCTGTCTTGGGCCAAACATCAGAAAAACAGAAAAATGGTAAGTTCTATAAGCTCTATTTGCTAAATATTTTACAATGAAGTGCTCCAACATACAAATTCCATTCTGTGTTTTGTTTTGACAGTCCACTGGTCATAAAGGAAAGAAAAGAGACCTGATTCTGGTTTTTAGGTTTCAATTCTGAATATTTTCCTCTTTGCATCAACTGGGACTCTAGATAAGGCACAGCATGTGACTGTATCCTGTATGTTACCTAGGGCCCTGATTTCCTCCCCCTTGATCAGGTTAGAAAGATGGCTCCATTCTCTACTTGGCTCATCTCTATGTGGAAAGAAAATGAAAAAGAAAGAGTTGTCAGGTCAGGATTGTCTTTTTCTACCATAACTACCAACAATCTCAATAAATTGATCTCCTGAATATCTTAAGAACATCTACTAAGATACGCTGTTCCCACAAATTCCCCAACTCACAGTCTAGCCACAGCCACAAGAGCAGAAAAACAAAACAAAACAAAACGTCAGTCTTTCCCTCTTTCATCCCAATTGGGATTAGTTGAAAACATATTACCTCGAGTCACAAGTCACTTCTATCACCAAGGTATCTTCTTTTCTCTTTCATTTATAGTGTTTTTTTTAAAAATTTAATTTTATTTGTGAACATACTGTACAGAGGGGTTACAATTACATGGGCAGGATAATGCGTAAATTTCTTACCAAGCATTGCAGCCTCCTCCTTTGTTTACCCTTCACATCCCTTCCCAACCTCCCCCTCCCCCCCAATCCCAATCCTTCTCCTTCCCCCTCTTCCCCCCCCCACACCGACGAGTATTTTGTGTGTGTGTGTGTGTGTGTGTGTATATGTGGTTGCACAACTAATAAGAAAAAGTCTTTGCTTCTGAAATCTGCCCCCAGGCTATTCATTCTGAAGCCAGTGAAATGAACCATCTGCTTGTTTATTGGGCATCAGATGAGGTTTACTTCCCTCTTCTAGTCATATCCCTAACCTACTAAACTGGTTAAATGTTCTCTTAACTGTAGGAACTAAGACACATAAAACAGCAATAGGCTGTGAGTAAATAAAATGAGTCTTGCACAGAAGTATGTGGAGATCAAGGCTGATATTTTCTTACTAGTGGGTCACTTTTTGTTCACACTATTTTTTACACCAAACATTGAATAAGTTCTTCAGTCTTATAAATTTTTAGGATTATCTTTCTTTGTTGAATATTTCCCATCAATTTTAGTGTCGAAATTTTCTGATTTTATTTCTGTAATAACTTTAGGGAAACCTGAATGTTGTCTAAGATATTGTCTAAGAATATTGTCCAAGATCAATGATTTCAAAAAGTGATTTCATACTTAGAGTCACAGAGATTGTGGAGAATAAATCTAATTCTTCACTTATGACTCTCAGCCTTAAAGATTACACTAAAAGATTATGACACTCAGCTATGATTACAAACTTCAACTCAGTTTATAAGTCATGTGTACAAAGGAGGAGGCTGCAATGCTTGATAAGAAATGTACGCATTAACCTGCCCATGTAATTGTAACCCTTCTGTACAGTGTGTTCACAAAAAATAAAAATAAAAAAATAAGTCATGTGTACAAAAATATATGTGTGAAATGTACAGGAACATACATGCAAAGGTACATGAAATGTTAGATACATATATGTTATATAAAATTTCCCTTTAAAAATCTCTTCTATTTTTCTCTCCCATTCCCTATATGATGGAATTCTCAGGTCAATCACTGGGCAAAATTCCTTCTGCTAAAAGGCAGATTGTTTAGGACATTTGGACATTCAAAAAAAATTTCTTTAGCACTTCTATGGACTATCAGTTACAGGAGGAAAATGCGCACTTCCACCTCTGTTTCCATTACCATTTGGCTGTCAATGTTTGAGTGAGGCTTATTATATTGTTTTCCTGCCTTCAAAGGATGTTAATCTGGAATAATGAATATGTGTTGTTATTTTTGGAAGCATTACAGGCCTACTCCAACAGTATCCAATAGAATAACCATGGCTCACCTAAATCTCATTTCTTGCACACAATGTCACATATTATACAAACTGGAACTGCATCCCGCAAGTGCAATGGGCCAGGACTTCTCTACATTCAAACCACAGAGGTCCGAGTTTCTGAGGTCTTCTAATAGCAGTGTTTCCTCACTCAGCAAATGGACAGGAGGAAAGATGCAGGGCAGAATTCTCAGGAGGAAATGAGGAAACGGAGTTTCTTCCTGTGTACCCGCATTTACTAGCTCAGTCTTATATTGGCATCTTTCATATCATTTCTTTCTGTGTAAGCTGAATGGAGATTAAAGATCCTTTCTGTCCTAACACTCTTTTCACTATTTAGCAGAGAAAACATATATTGAAGGCAGTGTGGAAAGTAAAGCACAAGGTTCAGGGGAAATTGCACTGCATCACAGACAGCCAAGACCATTTCATATTAACATGCAAGGCAGCATGTGTGAAGTCCTCTAACTACAGCTGCACTTGCAGCTCTAACTATAGCTTACTTCAGGCTTTTGGGTGGTTAATTGGAGATGAGTCTCATGAGCATTCCTACTCAGGCTAGCTTCAAATCATGATCTTCAGATCTGAGCCTCCGTGAGTGGCTAGGAATACAGATGCTAGTCACTAGTGCACAGCTGTTTTAAAAATATTTTCCATCACAGTAATTCATGTGAAAGGAGTGTACTCTGCCAGGCACGTGTTTTCCCAGTACCGTGGGTTGTGACATCCTCACCAGTTGTTTCACTGGTTCCATGAGAATTTTTTTCTGTAAAGGATTTTCTGAAAGATAAAAGGAGCAGAACAAGTAACACAACAGTCCTGATCAGTGAAGACAGGAATTCAAGGTGAATCAGAAATCCACTGCTGGGTGAATGCTGCTGTGGACTCTCCCTGAAGTAGAAGCTGGGGCTGCAGTCTGGCCACATTTTGGGGCCAGGCTGCAGGGATCTGGAGCACTGTGTCTCCACTGCACAGAGGTGGTGCCTGAGTCATCCAGCTTGGAGGCAGAGATATGCAGAAAGCTGTAGTGTTCCTTAACATTCAGTGTTGTCTATACCCTTCCATTCTGCTTTGTTCCTGAAGTCATGAAGAACAGGTTGTGGAGGCTGCTGCTAGCATTCTGTTGGAGCCAGTGTATATTGTACACTATGGTGGAAAAATTGCCCCAGTACAACCCCCAGCCTCCTCTCCATGGCTTCTGGATTGTTTGCTGGGGTGATTTCTCCCCAGCTCTGGAGGCTGCCATGTGGTCAGTCCACACACACTTCTTCCTACAGGCAAGAGGTTCCACCTGACTCACCAGCACCAATCACCTCTGAGCTCTGTCCTTCATCTAACAGGAACCCCTAGCACAGTGTCCAGGAGACAGGTAGTAATCCTTGCTGAGTGGTGGGGTGGTGGTTCAGAGGTCTCAGGGGTGGAAGACAATGCTTCCAAGGTAGGAGGATTAGAAGATTGTTTTTCTTCTTATAATAATGTGGGTAACAAGTTTGTGGGAAAATGTGTGAGAAAGGGAACTTGATACTCTTGGATCCTTCCCCAAGTAAATGAAGATCTTGCTCAAGGATTGTTCCTCACAATTATACAGAAACACAGGCTTCAATTCTCTGAGGCTTTCACAGAATGAGAGTGAATTCCTGATTTGATCTTTGCTTTGGTGACTTGACTGCCTCACATGCTTTGTGGCTGCTCTCTCAACTGTAAGCCTTCTGCAATATTCAGGTTATTTCTGAAAAACATGGAGAGATGCTGAATGGACAGAAACCATAACTTCAGACCCTCTTAAAGCACACCTCTGCCACTTTCACTGTGCCTAGGGGCTGTCCCTTAGGGGATTGTTTCTCTCAGTGCTAGTGCTCTACTACTTGAGCCACAGCTCCACTTCTGCCTTTTGTTGGTTAATTGGAAATGTCTTGTAGACATTCCTTCCCTAGGCTGGTCTCAAATCATAATTCTCACATCTCAGCCTCCTCACTACCTAGGATTATTGTTTCACCTTTTTTTTAAAAAAAATCTTATTATAAAGGTAACATACACAGAGATTACAATTATATGTCAGGTAAAAAGTATTTGAATAACGTTACCTCTTCCATTGCTCACTCCTAGTTTTTCCTTCTGAGCCCTTGGTTTTGATGAGATGGTCAGAAAGCAAAATCACTTCACAGATATAATTGGGGTTTAAATGAGTCCCTTTTAAAAGATAATCTATGGAAGTTAAATTTTAAAATAATTTGCTAATTCTCATTTTGTGCTACTTATTAGGTTTCTTTCTTTCTTTTTGGCGGGGGGGGAGGGGGGAGTCTGGTCGTGGGGCCTGAACTCTGGGCCTGAGCGCTGTCCCTCAGCTCATCAGCTCAAGGCTAGCGCTCTACCACTTGAGCCACGGTGTCACTTCCGGCTTTTTTCTTTTTGCTTATGTGGTGCTGAGGAATCGAACCCAGGGCCTCATGCATGCAAGGCAAGCACTCTACCACTGAGCAACCTTCCCAGCCCCTTATTAGGTTTCTATCAGTTAAAATACTTATTGAAATTGACTGGAAATAAGCAAGAATATATAGAAAGCGAAGACACTGGCTAATGGAATGACCATCAGCTACAATGGGAAGGATTAAATACACATATGGGCATATGGTAAGAGTAGGGCCCCTGAGAGCAGCATAAACTGAACACTAAAATCTCAGAGGGCAGAGAGGGAAATGAAATGGTAATTCTCTAGAATGTCTTTTATGACTACTTTAGCGCTTAGCATTAGAAAACTGCACAAGTGTATGAATTATTAAAATAAATAATAAAAGGTTGCCAGGCACATGGGGATCATACCTATAATCTTAGCTACTCAGGAGGATGAGATTCAAGGATGGCAGTTCAAAGCCTACCTCAGCAGGAAAGTCTATGAGACTCATCTCCAAATAACCACTAAAAACTCAGTAGTAGAATTGTAGCTCAAGTGGTAGTGCACTTGCTTTGAGCAAAAAAGCTCATGGACACTGCCCAAGTCCTGAGTTCAATTCCTAGTACCAGCACCAAAAAAAAAGTAGTGAGAGATGGCAGTAAAGACTAAAATCCCCATGGACTTCCCTACTATCCTGGTTCTCACCTCATATCCTGGTTCTCACCCTGACTGTTGCTGCATTTGCTCAGTTTGGACGTGATACTTTGAATTGGTGTTTACTATGAATTTATAAGTCATACTCAAAATTGAGAAACAACAGAAAATAAAGGTACTCTTTATATATAGATTTATACTTATACATTTTAGTGTATATATATATATATATATATACACACACTTTTAGTTGTTTGTGATAGATAATTCCTTGATAGATAATTCTTTAATTCTTTGATAATTAATTCCTGTGTATGCCTTTTGATTAATTTGCTTTATAAACTCAATAGTCACATTTGTGTTTGTACAGCCCTTTCTGTATTGATGAGCACTCAGATGTGTTTGCTATGTAATTGAGAAGTAGTTTGGTGCAGATATATATATACATATATATATAATATATTTTTGGAAACATGGAAGAAATGTTATCTGATTCAAGGCTCATACCAAATCCTATTAAACAAAGCTTCATCCTTTCACAGTATTTGTGTGATTTTTACTGTCATGGGTTCTTTCTAATTTGAAGTCTCTCCCTTAAGAAAATTCAGAAGCCAATGATCCTCCTAGAGAGCCCTGCACAGAGAAAGTCACATTCAGGTGATTTTCCAGGTGAGGCACAATGAGAAGGTGACACCAGAGTTCATGGAACAGATGAAATTTATTACGTAACAAATAATATTTATTCAACACAGATCTTTGACAAGGTAAGCTGCTGCAGTGTAAAAGGCTACTAGGGTAATAATACCTTTAATAAGGTTTTGGATTATTGTCACTTAGAGACTCCCCTATACATTTGTCCATAGATTGGCTAATGTAAAGAAAACACATACAAAAAAAGAAAGAAAACAAAAGAAAAGGAAACATGAACAAGACTCTAGTGTTGACCACTGGATTTTGCTCATTTTGAAAGCTGTGGGAAGTGATGAGTTTTACATCATAGAGATAAGAAACAAGAAGACCTATTAAAGTCTCACAGAAAAGGAACTTTTACCATTGTTAAGGAAGGAAAGTTACAACTAGGTTTCAACACATTTAGGTCAAGATTAAAAATGGATTCCAAGGCAGCCACTGATTTCTGACTAATCTCTTCCACTGGCACACACAGTAACTCAGTCCTCAGCTGTTCTTTCAGTTAACACAGCTGCTTCTGCATGATGGGATATGTGGTAAAAATCAGTTATATGAAGAACCAGGATTATTCATGTCATTGACAAAATAAAATGATTTTTATTATCTTAGTTTGTGTGTCTGTCTGTATCTTTGTCTGTGTGTCTGTGCCTGTGTTATGCTGGTACTAGGGTTTTAAACTCTTGCTTAGTTTTTTCCCCTTAAAGCTGGCACTCTACCACTTGAGCCACGGCTCCATTTCTGCCATTTTGGCTGATCAGAATTTCTCAGGTTTATCTGCTCAGGGTGGTTTCTAGCCAGGATTCTCAGACCTCAGCCTGATGAGTAGCTAGAATTGCAGGCATGAATCATAGGCACTTGTCCTTTAATTTATTTCCTAAAACAAGTTCTTATTCATATAATCTCAAAATCATATATTATTGATAAATATT
This sequence comes from Dipodomys ordii, assembly GCF_000151885.1. Taxonomy (NCBI): domain Eukaryota; kingdom Metazoa; phylum Chordata; class Mammalia; order Rodentia; family Heteromyidae; genus Dipodomys; species Dipodomys ordii. The sequence goes on from NW_012267226.1 coordinate 1,096,580, forward strand.
GATATTAATTTTGAATTACTGAATCATGCAATCCAATAGATACTAATAAAATTAATAATGTTCTAATTTTCAATAAATGTAACAATTCTTAGTATTGACAAAAATGGTGATAAAGGAAGGAACAAAAGACAGATGTAAATATAGCCATATATTATGTGACCTTTTGCAGCTGGCCTCTTCCACTTACTTTGGCAAATTTTTTAAACTCACTCTCATTGTAGTCTGCATCCTTATTTCATTCCTTTTGCTACATAATATTCCCTTGCATTTATGCACTATACATTATTGCTCTATTCATTGATTTATAAACAATGGGTTATTTGCAGTTTCTGCTTGTTGATATTGATGGTATGATCACTTGTGTACAGTTTTTTGTACAAACATATGATTTTATTTCTCTTAGACATAAGTAGGATTAGAACTGTTCTTTTTCAAAGCAGTTTCCATTTTTCCTTCCTACCATTTATTCCCTGATAAAGCTTGAAAATTTTCTCTAGTATCATGAAGAAATCTTTTTTGTGCACATACTGGGTCTTGAATTTAGGACATGGGTGCTATTTCTGACCTTCTTTTGAATTTAATTAAATTTAATATTTTAAGTTAAATTTGATATTTTAATTAAAGTTACAGTTCTAATGCTTGAGCCACAGCTCTACTTCAGGTTTTTTGATTGTTGATTCAAGATTGGGTGTCATAATTTCCTGCATGGGCGAGCTGTGAGCTATGATTCTCAAATCTCATTCTCTACAGTACATGGAGGAAGTTAGAAGAAAAACTTGAAATCCTATGTCATAAGATTACATTGTAGGGCTTGTCTTGATTAGCCTCCTTTTCATGGGTGTCTCCAGACCTCACTTCCTTTTTAACGTTGTTGATATGTTTGGTCTTCTCTTCTGGCACCTCATTACTTTCATTGGTATCTTGTTAATTTTTTCTTCCAAAGCTTGGAACTGACCAGACTTCCCATGGGTACTTCCTGGTGTCCTTCAGCAGAGGAACTTGGTTCCTGGGCCAGCTCTATGCCCATGGAGGAAAAGGAGTACAAAATGCCAGCATAGCCAGAGACAGTCTTGTCTGGCCCTTGTGGCCATGCAAGAGCCCAGCCGAGTCCCTACTATGGGATCATGTACCATTTATTCAACCAACTACCATCCATGGATCCATCCATCTAGGCATACATTCATGCATGCATGCATCCAAATATCCAACCATTCCTACATTCATCTATCCAAGTAACCTTACATTCTACCTACCAACCATCCATCCATCCAACAACCATCCACCATCCATGTATGCATCCATCCATCCAAAAGACACTGACAGTTTCTCCCTTTGGGTGAAGTGCCCAGACCTGCCAAAACATTTTAATCTGAGTTCTGGCTCCTGCACTACTTGTTTTATGGGCCTTTAGGCAGACCACATGACACCTTTGAGGCTTTCTTCATGTATCAAGCAGGACTAATTATCACAATCTGCTATGGTGACCAGACAGCTGGGAGGAGGAGAATAGGAAAAACAAGTGTTAGTCTGATTATTGCTCACCAACTCAACACTTAACACTGCCCTGCCCTGCAGTTGCCTCCATCTTCCTCTCTTATTCTCCTGTTGAAAACATTTTCTAAGTTTTGAAGTTAACAGTCTTTTGTTTTTCAGGCTGAAAAGTCTACCAGGTTTATATATAAATGATTGCCTGAATATTAATTCCATTCATATCATATATTTTAATTCATTTTTACTTAAACGAAGTATAGTGGAAACAAAAATGTAATTTAATTTTATCACTGTGATCTTTTTTTTCACTCCTTGACATGGAATATTTTAGATGATTTTAAATGGCATTTTTGTGTTAGTATCCTCAAGTCTATCAGTGTACTCTCCATTTACAGGGAAATTAACTTTCATTCATGTAGGGCATGTTTACCTTAGTTTTTGGTTCTTTTTTTGTGGGGGGGGTCCGGTCATGGGGCCTGATCTCTGGGCCTGGGCGCTGTCCTTCAGCTGTTCAGCTCCAGGCTAGCGCTCTACCACTTGAGCCACAGCGCCACTTCTGGCTTTTTTTCTTTTTGCTTATGTGATGCTGAGGAATTGAGCCCAGGGCCTCATGCATGCAAGGCAAGCGCTCTACCACTGAGCCACTTTCCCAGCCCCTAGTTTTTGGTTCTTTAAATGATCTTATTATACATATTTATTTTTTTATTGCTTTAAGCTAAATTTAATCAAACCTAGACAAAGACAAAATCAGATGGGAAAACCAAGTAAAAAATTAAGAATATAAATGTAGATTCCATAAATTTTTCTTCACTAATTTATATGCTTGAATATGTTTGTATATGAATGCTGGCTGAAGATATAATATAGAATAATGGAAGACAGGATGATAATACTAATGTATAACTCTCATAATATGACATAAATCTAATACCTTTAAAACATCAGAAAATCACATGATGCTAGTAGTCCATGGATGAAATTTTCTTGGTATAACATGGCAAGGTATGAAATTTTTGCACTAAACAATATATACCTACAAACATAAATGGAGTACTTGTCTTTGATACAAATTATCCCCAATGTATGCATTATGCACCAGAACATTACTTGGGGGCCACTAGTGTCCTATGGTTATCCTTCCTCAGAATCAATCACCTTGTTAGAGCACTTTTCTCCAATTTCTCTCTCTACCTACTCACATTTTGCTCACTCAGTTCCACAGAAATGTTTGCAGGAATTCTAAGAACCCTCTTGGATAAGGTTGCTTCTTTAGATTCTGTAGCTGCTATTCTGATAAAGAACTATACTCATCTATTCAGAAGACATGCTAAAAACACAGAGATCCACAGCAATTTCCTAGTAAAAATGCAATGCAATTAATTTTTTGATGAGCTTTTATTTTGGAAACCCTCAATTAGAACCTGTAGACACAAAATTAAATAAAACAATGTTTATATGAACAATTCTCAACCTGGAACAGAATAGAGGAACCAGAACTGGGACATAAGTGTTGGTGGGGATTTTCAGCAGGACTTTGAGTAGAATGTGGAAGAATGTAGAAATCAATGAGAAAAATCACACCAGCTAATTTCCAGCTAGTAACAGGTTCACATGTCCTAACTTAAAGAACTCAGCTTTCTTCAGGACTGGGTTTAACAGTCAAGAGTCTTCAGACAAACCAGTGAATTAAGTTATTATTACTATGTGAAAAAGAATTAAAACTCAGGGAAGGTAACAGAATTATGTTTTGCAGTCAGAAGACATGAGTAATTGAGCAGGCAGTGGCTAAACTGAGAGTATAAACACTGTAATGTCTTATATATTGCTCCTTAGATATTTTGTCATTTTTTTCCAGAATGGCCTGAAAATAGAAAGAAACATAGACAACATGTAAAATTTAGGCTAATTCTTACCATTCATCTCTCTTTCTTATATGAGTCTTTCGGCAGTGAGACCTCACTAGGAGTGCCATCTAGGTTCATAAGTTGTTTGATAAATGTCATTGAATGTGCAATAAATGATACAGAAAAGTTGCTTTGTCATTGAGATGAAGACTCCAAGTCTCCTAGCATAAATCTGTGGCTCACTTATTCTTAGTTAATATACTCTTAAAAATTCAGAAATCTATGCTTTCTAGTTTAACTTTCTCATGCAAGGTCTCTCATTTGTAATAATAACAATCTCCAAATGTACAAACTGGGAACTCCAAATGCTTCTCAAATGCTAAAGATTTCACACAAACTACTGCAACAACTTGCCCCTGAATCCCTAGCAATCACCACGGTGGTTAGCATGTCTGATGCTGCACCCACTCAGTACCCTTTACTTCCTTCTAATATCGAGATTCTGCTGTTATGAACCACTGAGTTCTAGTATCATATTCTGTGTCTGTGTTTCCTAGGACCACTATTACATTAAATCTCTTAAATCAAAATTTTCTAGATGCCAACACTGGAAAAGTGACTGAATGCAGTTTGTTTAGGAAATGCTAAAAATACAGATAGAAAAGGGAAATAACATCTATTCATAAGGATATGGGGAAACATATAATTTCTTTAAAGATAGCTTTTGATTTTTTCTATAAAATATTCTCTATAAAAAGTTCTGAAAAGAAATACCTGCTTTCCTACAAATTTTTTGTCCTAGAAACAATACAGTTGGCTTATATGCTATTCAAATGAGATCAAACTTCAAAGTAAAAGCAGACACCCTGAAAACATTATAGGAAGAAATAGGAGAAACTCTAGGGCTCTTTGGCAGAGACAGAATTTTTTTAATAAAGACCCAGAAACACAACAAATCAAAGAAAGGTTGGACAAATGGGATTTCATGAAACTGCAGAGCTTCTGCACAGCAAAAGACATAGCAAGCAAGATCAATAGAAAGCCCACAGATTGGGAGATCTTCACTAGCCATACAACAGGCAAGGGTCTCATATCTAAAATATACTTAGAACTCAAAAACTAAATCCCTCAGCAACAAATACTCAGAGAACTTCCTGATTAATAAATAGGCTAAAGAGTTAAAGAGAAACTTCTCAAAAGAGAAAATAAGAATGGCCAATAGACACATGAAGAAATGCTCAACTTCTCTACCCTAAAAGAAATACAAAGAAAGACAAAATTGAGATTCTATCTCACCCCAGTTAGAATGGTTATAATCAAGAAATCTAATAACACATGCTACAAGGGATGTGGTCAAAGGGGAACCCTACTGCATTGTTGGTGGGAGTGTAAACTTGTTCAACCACTTTGGAAAGCAGTATGGAGATTCCTCAAAAGACTCCACAATAGAGCTCCCCTATGACCCAGCTATCCCACTTTTTGTCATGTACCCAAATAATCACAAACAAGACCATACTAAAGCTACCAGCGCAACTATGTTTATTGTAGCATTATTTACCATAGCTAAGATATGTATCTAATATATATATATGAATTGTATGCCTCCATCAGAAATGGAAAGACTTGAAAAAAATTATGTTAAGTAAGCCAAGCCAAAAGAACATAGGCCCCATGGTTTCCCTTAGTTGCAATAACTAGTATATGCCTAGGACAAGCAAGAAAGATCAAAAGCTATGTACATATGACCATATAAGATGATGCTAAACTAAATGAACACCAAGATAGGGACACAATGGTTTTATCTTTCTTGCTGTTGTTTGTAATGTATTTATAATGTACTATGTGACTTTTTTGTTTCTTTGGTATGTTCTTCCCCCATGGTATAACCCCTGTTTTCACTGTATTTGATGTCGGTACCCTGCATCTTATATATAGATTTTTATAATTTGGGGAGGGGAAGGGAAATAACAAAATGTTGAAATAAGGATGCAGGTTGACACATTGTAACAATGAATTGTACAAGACACTATGTTGAAAACAAACTTTACAACTTCTGTGAAGGTGGAAGGAGTTTGGAAGGTGGGGCGGGAAGGGATGGTAGAGGAAAAACAACAAAGGAGGAGGTAACAATGCTCAATAGGAAATGTAGTCATTACTCATGTAACTGTAACCCCTCTGCACAGTATTTTTTACAATAAAAATATATACCAAAAATAAATAAAATGAGATCAAGTAGCATCACTGTCTTGAATAAGCAGACAAACTAGCCTTGTTCAGTCACTTAGTGCTCTCCCTATTATGCTGAAGCTGTCACCCAGGAGGCAGAACTAACTGCATATTTCAGGCATGGAGAAGACTGCTTTGGGAGATCATCCAGTGAGAGTCACAGCCACAGCTATTGTCTCAACATGGGTCCCTATAAGAAATCATTGTATGTTCTTTTTCCTTTGGCATATCCCCTATTGTCACTGTACTTGATTTTGGTACCCTGCATCTTGTATATATATTTGTATAATCTGGGGAGTGGAAGAGGAACAACAAAACATCTGAAACAAGGACACAGGATGACTGACCCATTGCAACAAGAATACCCACAGGACAGTATATTGGAAACGAACTTTACAACTTAGGGGAGGGGGTGGGGGATAGGTAGAGTGGGGAGAAGTGTAGGAGGTGGGGAAGGGAAGGGATAGTGGTACAATAACAAGGGAAGGGGTAACAATGATCGACAAGTAATGTACTCATTGCCTTACTCATGCAACTGTAGCCCCTCTGTACAGCATCTTTACAATAAAATTTTTAAAAAAGAAACCTAGAGAGAAGAATACATTCTTAGATTGGTTGCACTTAACCTATTAAGTAGCTATTTCTTAAAAATTGAAAACACAGTAACTTTATGAGATGAATTAAAAGTTACTGAGGTATAATTGTATATTCATATACTTTAAAATAATTCCATAGAATAAGTCCATAGACTCATTAAAGCACAAATATATTTGAATGTCATCAATACTCTAGTATGCTTAGAAATGTAAATTAATTCTTGTTGGTAAATAAATTAAACTGTGACTTGTCTTACATTTTAGCTCAAATATTGACTTGATTAAAGATATTTATTTCTGACTTATTTTAAAACAAAAATAAAAAATAATTCAAAGATAAAAAATTTAAAAAAATAACTAGAGAGCTTCCTCTGGCTCTTGTTTCTGATAGAAGTGGAAGTAGAAGGAAGCACTGTCTGATGGGTGCAGTTGATAACAGATCTGTCTCCCTCCTGGACACACAGGAAAGATGAACACTGTTCCAGCTACTCTCCTCTGCTCACACTTGTGCAAGAAGAAAAGTTGGACATGGTCATCATGTAATCAGTCTCTAGATTTTGCATCTTTTCCTTCAATAATTTTAGGTCATCTGGATCAGACTAGTGTGGCCTCAGACTTCTGTGAATGTTACAGAACACCTTTTCATAATATAGAATGTAATAAATGAATATCTGTTCTGTAATATATACATAGATTTGCATATATTAGATATACTTAAATTTTGTAATGTAAACTTTCAGTTTTACTGACTAAAATTGTTCATAGAATATAATTTTCAATTTCTTCATCATGATGTTTGCATTTTTTTGATCAATTCAGTCATATTCCTTTTTATAGAATATGAAGTCTAGAGTGGGAAATGGATGACTGTATTACACTCGTGTCTCACATACTTAATTTCCTTGTCTTTAAGCAACTATTTGTGTTGACACTGGGATATGCATTGGTCTTCAACATCTCATTGATTTCTCATAATAAGAATTTTTGCATATATTACCAATACTACTATGTAGTGATAAGGAAACTATATATACAAACTACAGTATAAGGTAATCATTTCAATGTCTCTCAATGAATAAGTGGTAGATCTAGAAGTCCAACACAAGGAAATGGTAAGAAAAACTTGGCCACATTGTTTCTCCTAAAGTAGATGTTGTCAACCTTGAATTCTAATAAAAGTTCAACAGAAATACCAAGTGGTTGAGTTCCTGCCTTACAAGAGAAAAGCCCTTAGTTCAATTCACAGCACAACCAAAAACAAAGGTGAAAATTACAATGAAGGATGTTTCTGTCCTTTTAATTAATGAATTATTTTCTTATTTATTTCATAAACTTCTTTATACATTCTGCATTTGACACCACTTTCAGAAATACACTATATAGAACCTGAAAATCCAGTTCCTGGAGTCTGAGAATCACTTTAGATCAGCATTAATTCAAGGCCAGCCTGGAAGATAAAGCAAGCCTCCATCTCTTAAAAGACAAAAATGTATATTTTACATAGGGAAAAATCCTTTAGTGATTTTGCCACTTTCTAAATAGATTTTTTTTAATTCATTATTTTTAAGAAGGTGTACAAAGAAGTTCCCATTCTACAAAACAGTATGTGAGTACAAGGTGTCTGACAACATTGTCACCCATCTCTCCTAACCCATTCCTTCTCTCACTTTTTTTCTTTAACTGAGATTAGATGATTACATAAATTTCACATATTTCACAGTATTGTGGAATAGTGATACTTAGTCAAAGTCACAAACACATTTTAACCTTCACAAGGCAAATGGTCATTATCATGGTCTATACAGTTTGTGAATTCTATGAGCTTTGATAATACAAGTTATTGTTTCCACATCAGGTGATGTTTACATTTCTTTCCTTTTGCTAATTGTAGGCTGTTCCTACTTATCATGTTCTTCCTCCTGGCTTCCCTCTGTTGTATACATATAACTACCATATACATGGTTAAGAACATGGAGTCGTTTAGCAATTATATGACAAAATGGGTGGATATCCTTTGTTTCTTAAGTCCTATTACTTTGCCATATCTTCTTGTATTTTGGCTTTAGCATACACATAGCAGGGAGACCATGTGCCATTTGTCTCTTTGTTCTTGGTTTACTTCACTCAAAACAATCTGCTCTAGTTCCATCCATTTCCCTGCAAATGCCATTATTTTGTCCTTTCTAATGGCTGCATAATATTCCATTGTATATAGGTACCACAATTTTTGGATGCACTCATCAGTAGTGGGGCATATGGGTTGTTTCCAAATTTTGGCTATTGTGAACAGTGCTGCAATAAACATGGAGGTGCATGTGCCTTTGTATACTGGTTCCTGTTGTTCAGGAGTGGTATGGCTGGGTCCTAGGGGAGGTCTATATTTAGCTTTCTGATGTACCTCCAGACTACTTTCCAAAGTGGTTGTATTAGTATACATTCCCACCAGCAATGCAGTAGTGGTCCACTTTCTCTGCATCCCCCCCAGCATTTCTCTTTGGCTGAATTTAGTATGTGGGCCATTCCTACCAGGGTAAGGTAATATCTCAGTGTTGTTTTTATTTGCATTTCCTTTACAGTCAGGGATGATGAACATTTCTTCATGTGTTTCTTTGCCATTTTTATCTCTTCTTCTGAGAAGTCTCTCTTTAGTTCCCTTGCCCGTTTCATGATTTGTGAGGGGTTAGTTTCTTGAGTTCCCTGTATATAATGGATATTAAACCCTTGTCTGATATTTTGCTGGTAAATATTTTTTCCCAATTAGTTGGCTTTCTTTCTAGTTTGTTTGCTATTTCTTTGTCTATGCAGACACTTATTATTTTAAGGTAGTGCCATTTGTCCAGTCTTTCTCCAATTTGTTGTAACCCTGGGACTCTCTTCAGGAAGTTCCTGGCTGTGCCTGTAAGTTCAGGTGTCTCTCCTCCTCTGTCCTGCAGTAGTTTCAGAGTATCAGGTTTGATGTGAAGGTCTTTAATCCATTTTGAGTTGATGTTAGTGCATGGTGACAGGATAGGGTCCACTTTCAATTTTCTGCATGTGGACACTCAGTTTTCCCAGTACCCGTAGTTGAAGAGATTATGATTCTTCCACTGTGTGTCTTTGGCTCCTTTGTCAAATATCAACTGACTGTATGTATGTGGATTTATTTCTGGGTCCTCTATTCTGTTCCATTGGTCTCCAGGTCTCTTTTTGTGCCAGTACTGTGCCAAGCTGTCTTTGTTATTATGGCTCTATAGAAGAGCTTGAAATCCAGCATCGTGATCCCTCCTGCATTGTTTCTTTTGTCTGGAATTGTTTTGGCTATTCTAGGTCTTTTGTTGTTCCATATGAACTTTTGGACTGTTTTCTCTATTTCAGTAAAGTATGTCATAGGGATTGTAATGGGAATTGCATTGAATATGTATATCAATTTTGGCATATAGCCATTTACACTACGTTAATTCTGCCTATCCAGAACATGGGGGATCTTTCCATACCCTGCTATCCTCTACAATTCCATTTTTTAGGCTTTTATAGTTTTCATGAAATAGACCCTTTACATCTTTGGTTAGGTTAATTCCTAGATACTTTTTTTGAGGTTATTTTGAATGGTGTTGTTTCCTTGATTTCCCTTTCTGCTTGTACATTATTGGTATACAAAAAGGCAACTGTTTTTTTGGGGGGGGTTAATTTTGTATCCTGCTACTTTGCTGAAGTGGTTTATTAAGCTCTAACAGTTTGGGGATAGAGCCTTTAAGATTGTTAAGATATAAGATCATGTCATCTGCAAAAAGAGATAGTTTAATCTTCCTCCCCTATGTGGATCCCTTTAATATCTTTTTTTGCCTTATTTCTCTGGCCAGACCTATATTGAATAGGAGTGGAGAGAGTGGGTATCCTTGCCTAGTTCCTGTTTTTAGGAGAATTGTTTTTACTTTTTCCCCATTACGTATAATATTGGCTGTTGTTCTATCATATTAGGACTTTTATTGTTTTAAGGAATGTTCCTTGTATTCCTATTTTTTCCAGAGCTTTTAACATGAATGAATGTTGCATTTTACCCAAAGCCTTTTCCGTGTCAATGGAGATAATCATGTGATTCTTGATCTTGGATCTGTTGATGTGATGGATTACATTTATTGACTTACCTCTGTTAAACCATCCCTGCATCTCTGATTGCCTCCTCTGCATTTCTGATTGCTTCTCTATCTCATTATAGGCTATTAACATATTTAATTGATTTAATTCTTCTTGGTTCATTTTGGGCAATTTTTATTTCTCTAGGAATGCATCCATTTCTTCTAGGTTTTCCTTCCTTTGTGAGTATAGCGTCTGGAAATATTTCTTTATAATTGTTCAGATGTCTTGGGTGTTTGTTGTAATTTTTCTGTGGCATCTTTGATCTTATTGATTTGGGTCTTCTCTTTTCTTCTTTTAGTTAATCTTGCCAGTGGTCCATCAATTTTATTGATTTTTTCAAAAAAACACCTTTTAGTTTTATTAATTTTATTTATTGTTTTCTTAGTCTCTATCTCATTAATTTCAGCTCTTATTTTGGTTATCATGCTCCACCTAGCAACTTTAGGTTCAAATTTTTCTTGTGTCTCTAGAAATTTTAGTTGCATCATGAGATTGTTTACGTGGTCTGTCTCTGTTTTCCTGATGTGCACACTGAGAGCAATAAACTCTCCCCTCAGGACTGCTTTCACTGTGTCCCATAAGTTTCTTTGTGATGTGTCTTCGTTTTCATTGAATTGTAGAAACTTTTAAATTTCTTCTTTAATTTCCTCTGTGACCCATGTGTTGCTCAGCAGTATGCTGCTTAATTTCCATTGAGTTTTTTCTACTGTATGCCTTGTTATTGAGAACTAGTTTGATTCTACTATGGTCAGATAAAATACAGGGATTATGTCATTCTTCTTGTATTTGCTTAAATTGTTTATATGAACTAAGATATGATCTATTTTAGAAAAAGTTCCATTGGCTGCTGAGAAGATTGTGTACTGGGTTATTGTTGGGTGGAAAACTAGTTATATGTCAGTTAAGTCTACTTGAGATGTGACATCATTTAAATCTTGTGTACTGGGTTATTGTTGGGTGGAAAACTAGTTATATGTCAGTTAAGTCTACTTGAGATGTGACATCATTTAAATCAGAGACTTCTTTGCCAATTCTTTGGTTGGTAGACCTAGCCTTTGGTGAGAATGGAGTATTAAAGTCTCCTAGTATGGTTGTATTTGGATCCATCATTTCCTGTAAATGAATATTTGCTTAAAATATTTGTGTGCGCCAATGTTTGGGGTGTATCGATTGACAATGGTGATATCCTCTTCTTGGATTGTTCCCTGTATTATTAACTAGTGACCTTTTTTGTCTTTTAGTAGTGACTTTTGTGTAAAGTTAATTTTATCAGATATCATTATGGCAACTCCTGCTTTCTTGCTGGGGGCATTTGCAAGGTTGATCTTCCTCCATCCTTTCATTCAGAGTTTGCTTTTATCTTTGGCTGTGAGGTGGTTCTCTTAAAGACAGCAAATTGATGGATCTTGTGTCCGGATCCAATCTGCAGTTCTTTTTCTTTTGATTGGTATTGAGTCCATTAATATTTATGGTTATTATAGAGAGGTATATTGTATTTCTTGTCATTTTCTACTTTCCTAAGTTTTTCTTCTTTCCTTTCCTCCTGTGTTTACTAAGTTGGTCTCCTAACGATATCTATTTTGTCTGGATCCTTGTTCTTGAATGCTTTCTTTGGATTGTAATACTGCTGTTAGTATTATTTGTAATGCTGGCTCATTATTTATGAATTCATTTAGTTTTTCTTTACTATTAAAACTTTTAATTTCTCCTTTGAATGTGAATGCTAGCTTTGCTGGATATACCAGTCTGGACAGACAGTTGTTGGTTCTCAGGGCTTGGATGGTCCTTTCCCAGGCTTTCCTTGAATTCAGTGTCTGTGTGGAGAGATCTGCAGTGATTCTAATTTTTTTCTTATTGTAGTATAGCTCCTTCTTTGCTTTTGCTGTGTGCAAGTTTGCTTCTTTATTGCTAAAATCTAGCATTCTTACTATAATGTGCCTAGCAGTGTTCCTCCTGGGATCTTGCTTGTTAGGTGTTCTGTAGTTCTCTGTTATGTAGATAAGATTTTCTCTTTTAAGACTGGGGAAATTTTCAGTGATGATCTCATTGAATAAGTGTTGCATTCCTTTATTCTGGTATTCCTCCCCTCCACCCCAATTATATGAAGGTTAAATTTCTTGGCACTGCCTGCTTGTTCTTGGGCTTCCCTTTGGCATGCTTTGTGTGCTTTTTCCATATCTGTAACTTTTCCCAGTGCCTGCATTTTGTTGTCAGGATCTGATATTCTATTTTCCATTTCATTTATTCTATTAACTGTGGCTTCCATTGTGGTTTGCATGGAGGAATCGAACCCAGGGCCTTGAACATGCAAGGCAAGCGCTCTACCACTGAGCCACCTTGCCAGCCCCAGAATAGGCACCATTTGAGTGAACTTTATTTTTCACGCTCTTCCAGGGTTGAATATAATAATTCATAGGCAAAAGAGAAATATTTATGTTTTGTGAAGACAAAAATTATCAGACAATTTTTAAAAGAAGGAAACACTATTAAAAATTGAAAATTGACATAAAATTATGCTTGGCTTGGCTTCAAATCATGATCTTCAGAACTTGGTCTTCTGAGTAGCTAATATGACAGGTATGAACCACCATTGCCTAGCTATATTTATGGTACTTTTAAAATGTAGGTCTATGATCCAAATTAATGCATTAGGCTTCAAATCATTCTTGTTGCATAGGTAATTCAGGACATACAAATTATTATCAACTCTAATGAATACATGATGGCATATATTCATGTGTCCTTTTTGGGAGGTTTGAACTCATGACCTAAATAAACACTCTGTCACTTGAACCACACTTCCAGCTCTTTTGAGCTTAGGTTATTTTTCATATAGAGTGTATACATTTGCTATGGACAGTCTCACACTATGATCTCACCAATGCCTATAGCATAATACATGACAACACTTCCACTCTGCTTGTTTTTTGAGATGAGGTCTCACTAATTCTACCTATGCTACCTCCATTCATGATACTCCTAATCTCTACCTCCCACGTCATTGCACCAGATTCTCAAGCACATTTATGTTCACCATATGTCTCCTTTCCTTTGGACAGAACCAAGGGTGAAAAGGAAGCAATGACTTTTTTTTCCAGTTTGTGTTCCTGCTTTGCCAGTCATAGGATTTAGTAAAATTCACCATGAGAAATGTTGTTCATGAATGATTTCAAAACATGCCTCCTGATCTAAAAATCTTTCATGTGTGTGCCATGTCTAAGGACCACAGAAAAGAGAAAACATTCATGTATGTATTTGACATGCCCTATTTGTTAGGAAATGGAAAGACTTGGAAAAATTATGTTAAGTGAAGTAAGCCAGGCCCAAAGAAACATAGGTCCCATGGTTTTCCTTATACATAACTAGTATATGTCTGAGACAAGCAGAAAAGGTCAGATAAGTTGATGTTAGGTGAAATGAACCCCAAGATAAGTATTCAAATGTTTTTTCTTCCATGCAATTGTTTCTAACATATTTATGATTTCTTTGTTGCTTGGTATGTCCCTCACCCCCACCTCCGTATAACCCCTGCTTCCATTGTATTTGATGTTGGTATAATTTGTGGAGGGGAAGGAAAAAATAACTCATTTAAATAGGGATACAGGTGGATCCATTGCCACAATGAGATGTACAAGTCGTTATGTCAAAAAATGAATTTTACAACTTTGGCGGGGGCGAGGGGTGGGGAGGGCGGAGAAGGGTTGGGAAGGGGAAACAAAGGAGGAAGCAAGAAAGCTTGATGCCCTTCAGTAGAAGAATGGATCAAGAAAATGTGGTATATATACACAATGGAATTCTATGCCTCTACCAGAAAGAATGACATTGCCCCATTTGTTAGGAAATGGAAAGGCTTGGAAAAAACTTATATTAAGTGAAGTAAGCCAGGCCCAAAGAAACATAGGTCCCATGGTTTCCCTTTTTTGCAATATCTAGTATATGTCTGAGTCAAGCAGAAAAGGTCAGATAAGTTGATGTTAGGGAAATTAACCCTAAGATATGTATTCAAATGTTTTTTTTTCTTTCATGCGATTGTTTCTAACACGTTTATAAGATTATTTCTTTGTTGCTTTATATGTCCCTCCCCCATGGTATAATCCCTGCTTTCACTGTATTTGATGTCAGTATAATTTGTGGAGGGGAAGGGGAAAAACAAATCGTTTAAACAGGGTTACAGGTGGACCCATTGCAACAATGAGATGTACAAGTCGTTATGTCGAAAACGAACTTTACAACTTTGGTGGTGGGGGGAGGAGGGTTGGGTGGGGGGTGGGGGGAGGATGGGAAGGGATGGGAAGGGGAAACAAAGGAGGAGGCTACAATGCTTGATAAGAAATGCACTCATTATCTTGTTATTGTAACCCCTCTGTACAGTATTTTCACAATAAAAAAAAAAGAAATGTTCTCATTACCTTGCCCATGTAATTGTAACCCCTCTATACGGTATTTTCACAATAAAAAAAGAGAAAACATTCATGTATGTATTTGACAAGATGCATGTAATTTAAAAGTTCAGAAACCTTCACATAGTTCCCTGGTACAGGTTTCCAGTTAAGATCCAATCTATATACCAAGAAAACCCTTGTGGCTCCTTTACAACATGAACACTAAGTTTTGTGGATATTACCAAAGTGAGATCAAAATAGATCATTTGCAACCAGAGCACTAGCAAAGACAATAGAAATGCTATTAAACTTTACCAGTAGAAGACAAGCATGTTAGACAACACTGTTATCCCCACACTAAGAAGATGGAAGTAGAACGTTCATGAGTTTTAGAGCATGAGATTCTGTCCAAGAAAAAAATTACCTATAGGATTGAAGCTCTATTGGCATTTGACTCTGGAATAATAAATCTTTGCAATCCTAATAAAATTTATATAACTTCTCTACATGTACATTTTTAAAAGGTCTTGCACTTAAACTAAGACCATATGCATCAAAGTTTTGCATTATTGTTCCTCATAAATCAATATTTTCAGATAATAAATAACTATGTCTCAATAGGTATTTTTTCTATAGATTTTGTGTTTGGGAGAAATATTAGGTATACTTCACAAGTGATTGAATAGAAAGTACAGAATTTTCTCTCAATCTCCCTTACCCCACATTCACAACTTTCCACCATTATCATCTTGCTGTACCAGAGATGTATTTGTGATTACTGATGAGCACACAAGGACGTGCCATTGTCAGTCAGGGTCCATAGGTCACTTAGGGTTCAGTCTTGGTGTTGTTTGCTGGATGGATGTACACAAATCTCTGTGAGAAGTGTAAATATCTCATTGTATATTAAGATAATAGATTTGAACATACGGAGCACACTGTCACATTTTAGATAGGTTCATACTTTTACATGATTCTAAGAAATGATAAAAGATAATTACATCCATGCTGATTTCTTTATATTTCTAACAAAAAGAAATTGGGTAAGTAAAATGTTTCAATGAACAGCAGTATGATGCCTGCTCAATCATTCTGACAAGAGCTGTGTACAAAGTGACAGAGAGACAAATGGACACAAGCTTATGTTGTAAGGATCATAGTTGTGAGAAACAGGGAAGTCACCACTTAACAGGCTGAGTTGGGAGTCTTTATTGGAGAGCCAGTGGAGTGCTGGTGGACTCTTGTCTCAAAGACTAGCAGCCAGCTAGCACAAAGCTTATATATGCCAAAATCACCTAAGGTGTGAGGAATTTATCCTAACAAAATTGTTATACATAAGCAAAGAAAACCATATGACCACTGAAATCTAATAAAGGTTTTAAATCTAAGCAAAGCAAACCATCTAAGGAAACTATCAGAAGAAATCAAGAGCCAACTATTTAAGGGAATTAAGACTTTCCTGGAGCTTAACAACTCAGGACACATTTGTGATCCAAAAATATCCTCTATTACCTCTAAAGTTTTTCAGAGCCATGTGGAAAGCCGGCTCCACCCAGCAAGGCACCAACATGGCAGTAAGGACAAGGCATATTTCTTAGACCCAGTTTCCTTACTTAGCATGGACACACTGGACAGTGATCACTGTTGTTCTGGATGGGACAACAGAGGTGAGGTCATGGTTTTATCATGCTACTCAGCATGGTGTACACTTTACAGCTTATTAACCATTTATTTAATATTATCAGATTATAACTGGCTTCTGGGCCTTGATACAATGAATATGTGAGGATGATGGGAAGTATCATGTGTTTACCAAATGCCTCTTGGATGGGCAGTATATGGGTCATGTTCACAAAAGAAACAGTCCCTGCCTTCAGTCACCTGAGTCATAGTGCTATATGTCAGCAAGATAAGGCAACCAGAGAGATCTGTGAGTCCAGACTATTAGAAAAGGAAAAGAATAAACTTTGCTTTAGGTCTTAGTCAGAGAAGGTCTTGTGGAGGAGATGCTTGAACTGGGTCTTAAACTGGGCTTAGATTTTCCAGTGGAAAGGGTGAACAGAATTCTGGAAAAAGTTGTTTCACTAAGCCAGAGATGGGTCATACATGGGAAAGAGTGTAATACATCCATATTAGATAAGGTAATGTGGCTGTAGCCTTGAAGGATTAATATGTATCTTCATAGAAATTTCTCATTCCAAAGTAAGTTTCAACTCTTGGAGCTACTGATTAAGTAGACAGCTCTTAGATATACCCTTTATATCTACATTAATTGAACCAAAGTGAAAGATAGTAATTTACTAGATGGTAGAAGATAGTCTCCTGCTAATTATTAGATATCAATAAGAGACATTAAGTTTGATCACTGAGCTAGCATTGCCTTTTCATGGTTATAAAGGATTACTCTGGATAATTTCCTACAGCCCCAGAAAAGTTTGTCCTTTACAGAAAGTGTTTGGTCTTCTTCTGTGGCTAATGATCTCCTCGTGTTAAGAAACACTTCCATTGTTCTATGAGTGGGTCTATAGGAATTATTTGGTAGGCTGTTATTACTAGAGGAGAGCAAGGCTACAAAAATTTAGCATATGCACCACATTTCAGTTGGCTTCCTTTGAGAGTGGATGTTGTCTCTAAGGCTAAGATACTGCATGTGCTCTTCTCCTTTCCCTATCAACATCAGATCAGAGTGGGGTCTTTTTTGTCTTTTTTTGAATTATTTTTATTGTAAAGGTGATGTATAGACAGGATACAGTTATGTAAGTCAGGTAATGAATGTATTTCTTTTTGAGCTCCTTCCCTCTCTCTTCCTGTTTTTCCCTCCTGTCCCTACCCACAATTTGCATAGTTCATTTTCAACATAGCATCTAGTGAGTACCACTGCTACATTAGTTCACCCATTGTCCCACCATTTCTGTGTTCCCCCTTACATTCCTTAAAACAGATAAACTTACATACAAGGTAAAATGTACGGAAATAAAAACTAATACAAGTTGTTATGTCGAAAATGAACTTTACAACTTTGGTGCGGGGGGGGGGGGAGGGGGAGTGGGTGGGCGGGGGATGGGAAGGGATGGGAAGGGGAAACAAAGGAGGCGGCTACAATGCTTGATAAGAAATGTACTCATTATCTTGCTCATGTAATTATAACCCCTCTGTACAGTATTTTCACAATAAAAAAAACTAGTGACAAAGGGAGACAAAAAGTAAAATAATAAAAAAAACCTATTGTATCTATCTCTTGGAGTGCACTTCACTAAACATCATTTTATATGATTATATGAACATAGCTATTGAGCCTATGTGATCCTCTCCCTTTGATCTCACTGTGTAAATGTTTAGAGTACTGTATAATTTATCATATCCAAGTGTAACATTTTTTGTCTTTTACCCTTGTGTTTACTTGTAGATTTATAAGGAACATTCTAATTTTTTTGGGGGGGTCCGGTCGTGGGGCCTGAATTCTGGGCCTGGGTGCTGTCCCTCAGCCCTTCAGCTCAAGGCTAGTGCTCTACCACTTGAGCCACAGCGCCACTTCTGGCTTTTTTCTTTTTGCTTATGTGGTGCTGAGGAATCGAACGCAGGGCCTCATGCCTCCAAGGCAAGCACTCTACCACTGAGCCACCTTCCCAGACCCTAATTATTATAAATAAAGTTAATCATGCAAACTATGTGTCTCTGGGTCTGGCTTATTTCACTTAATATAATTTTTTCTACATTCTGCCATTACCTTAAGAATGGGGCAATGTTATTCTTTCCAATGGAAGCATAGACTACCATTGGATATGTGTGTGTATGTATGTATGCATTGTATGTATGTATGTATACATGTACATATGTATGTGTATATATATATATATATATATATATATATAACATTTTCTTGTTCAGTTTATCTACTGAGGGGCATCTGGGTTGATTCCATATTTTGGCTATGGTAAGCAATGCTGCAATGAACATGGATGTGCAGATAGTTTTAGTGTTTATGATCTACTGGATAAATTATCAGGAGTGGGATTGCTGGGTCATGGGGGAGCCCTATCTTTAGTCTTTTGAGGAACCTCCATACTGCTTTCCAGAGTAGTTGAACAAGTTTATATTCCCACAAACAGTGTAGTAACATTTCCTTTTAGACATACCCCACCAGCATCTGTTATTGTTAGTTTTCTTCATAATGGTTATTCCAATTGGGGTGAAGTAGAAGCTCAATTGTGTTTTGATTTCCATTTCTTTTCTCTTCAGAGATGTTGAACATTTCTTCATGTGTGTATTGGCCAGTCTTCTGAGAAATCTTTCTTTAAGTCTTTAGTCCACTTGTTAATGGGGTAGTTATTTCTTGGAAGTTTTCTTTTTGAGAGGTTAATGTTTTGAGCTCTAAGTACATTTTAGATATCAAGCTCTTTTCTGATATACAGCTGGTAAAGATCTTCTCTCATTCTGTGGGCTTCTACCTTGCTAGCCATGACCTTTGCCATGTAGCCTCTCTTAGGTTTGATGAATCCCATTTATCCAGTCTTTCTTTGCTCAGTTGCAATTCTAGGTGTTTATTTAGAAAGTTTTGACATATGCCTAGGAGCCTTAGTACTTTCAATATCTCTTCTTGTAATATTTTCAGGGCAGCCTTAGTGCTTCAATATCCCTTCTTGTAATATTTTCAGGGCGTCTGATCTCACATTGAGGTCTTCGATCAATTTGGAATTGATTCTTGTACAGGGTAACAGGTAAGTCTAGCTCAATTTTCTGAATTTGTATAGCCGACTCTGCCAGCACCATTTGTTGAAAAGATGGCCTTTGTTCCATCCTGTGTTCTTTTCACATTCTTATCATATAATAGGTTGGTATAGGTTCATTTCTGGGTTTTGATTCTATTCCATTTGTCTTCAGGCCTATTCTTGTGCTAGTAACAACAGCTTTGTAATAGAATTTGAACTTGATATTGATATTCTTCCAGCACTGTTCTTCCTGTAGAGGATTGTTTTTGCTAGTTGGGGTCTCTTACTTTGCCATATGAATTTTTGAATTGCTTTCTCTATATCATTGAAGAATGTTGTTGGGATTTTGATGGGTATTGCATTGAATTTGTAGACAGCTTTGGGTAGTGTTGCTATTTTCATGATATTAATCCTTCCAATCCAGGAGCATGGGAAGTTTTTCTACTTCCTTAAATCTGTTTTTATTTCCTTTTTCAGATTTTAAAGTTGTCATTATAGAGGTCTTTCACATTTTGGCTAATTCCTAGGTATAATTTTATTTTTTTGAGGCTATTACAAAAGGAATTGCTTTCATGATTTGAGCCTTGCTCTTCTCATTGTTGGCATACAGAAAAGCTATTGATTTTTGTGGGTTAATTTTATACCCTGTTACATTGCCAAGGTTTCATAAAGCTCAAGTAACTTGGGAGAGGACTCTATGGGGTTCTTTAAGTACAGGATCATGTCATCTGCAAAGATGGAGAGTTTTATTTCTTTGTTCCTTATTTGAATCTCCTTTATATTTGTCTCTTGCCTTATTGCTCTGGCTAGACATCCCAATACTGTATTGAAGAGGCATAGAGAGTAGACATCCTTGTCTCATTCCTGATTTTAGAGGAACTGGTTTTAACTTTTCATCATTAAGTATATTATTGGCTCTAGGTCTGTCATATATTTCCTTTATTATATTGAGAAATATCACATGGAGTCCTCACTTCTCCAGAGCTTTTATCATAAAGGGGTATTGAATCTTATCAAGTGTTTCTTCTGGATCTATTGAGATGATCATGTGGATATTGTCCTTATTTCTGTTGTTGAATTACACAACTCACTTGCATATATTGAACCAGCTTTGCAACCCTGGAATGAATCTTGTTTGGTAACAGTGTATGCTTTTTTTGTTAGTTGTTGGATTTAGTTGGCCAGAATTTTATTGAGACATTTTGCCTCTATGTTTCTCCAGGAGATGGGCTTATAGTACTTTCTTTGATGAGTCCCTAATGTAGATATTGTATTAATGTAAAAGAAATAGATACTAGATAAAAAGGTTTGCAAATACATATTCAATAATTTTCAGTTAAGATAAAGGACACATAAATGATGTAAGATGATTTAAAGTAACCACCCAAAGCTGTTAAATGAAAATGAATAGTGGGTTTACTTTTAAAATATTTTTAATGCCCATTCTTTTATTCTGTGGTTTGAAAATGTAAAGAAAACTTTTTGAGAAAGGACATTTTTATTTTTATATAATCTAATTTACAAATAATCAGAATATTCCATTTCCAAATCTAGCAGACAAAATTTGGTAAACAATGAAAAATGTATGTTATACACAGACTAGAGAAATGGAATTGCTGTATTATTATTTGATGAAATAGACTTTAAATGAAAAAGAGGGGCAAAGATAAAAGCAACTATTTTTAATACTAAATTTTCAATTAATTGCACAAAATCCTTATAAATACATATGCTTCTAACAACAGACCCCCCAAAGAGGGAGTAAAAACAAATAGAATTGCAGAGAGAAACAGCCATTTCAACAATAATAGTTGGGACTTTCATACTTTGCATTTAATAAAAGACAGGACAACTGGACAACTTAACAGAAACACTATAAAGAAAGAAGCTCTGACTCACCTCCACCTGACACTATGATACACATCATCTCATGCAAGCAGTGACACCTCTCCAGAATGAATAGATCATTCTAGCCTCAAAACCATGAATGGGAAATAGACAAGTAGTACAAACAAGTTGACCTTTTCCCCAACATTTATTCATCATACATGGGCATTCAGTGAAGTTTTTATGTTTCTTTTTCACTGGAAATGTGAGTTAATTGCAAGTGGAGCATGGAGTTTGTCCTTGTGGTGCATGGAAAAAATGCCTGGATGCATTTGACAGGCCTCACTAAGATGAATCAACGTTGATAACTTCTTTATCTGAATGACTTTCATTTCTTTTTATTGCATTAAATTTTTATCCTTTTGGAATCCAATGCACTGTAGTTAATTTATTCTGATCTATTTTCTATCAGTCCCTGTGCTAGTTCCAAGTTGAACATTTGTAGTGCAGATTGAGGTATAGACTGAGAAGAGAAGAAAAGACCAAAATCTCAAACTTATAAGGCCAAAGTAAACAAGACATACCCCAGAGTGTGAAATTCTGCCAACGCAGGAAGGAGACATGGAGCTGTGCAAATGTGTTGTGGTGGCCTTGTAATGTGTGTGGCTATTTAGGGGTTGTGCCAGGCTGAGGGTTTGTGTAGGGTCTTCAGGTGCTTGGGATGCACTGTGTCTCTCACAGCACATAAGTAAGTGGCAGAGTCTGTGCTCTGGGCAGAGGAATTTTGGCTATGAATCTCCCATCTCTTTGGTTGTTAATTGCAGATAAGCCTCAGAGACTTTCCTTCCTTGGGCTGGCTTCATAATAAGTTCTCAGATCCCAGAATTCCTTGCTAGGAATACAACTGTGAGCCACCAGCATCCACATTATGTCTTTTTAAAAGTATCTGTGAAGAATAATAGTAGACAAGTATTATTTTTTACTATACATTCACACCTGTGATCCTAGTTACTTGAGAGGCTGAGATCTGTGGCTCATGGTTTAAAGCCAGACTGATCAGATGAATCAGAATTTCATGTTCTATTACTTTGCTGGTCCTAGGGCTTGAATTCATGTCCTGAGCACTGTCTCTGGGCTTCTTTTCCTTAAGATTAGTGCTCTACCACTTGAGTCACAATGCCACTTCCAGCTTTTTCTGAGCAGTTCATTGGACATAAGATTCTCATGGACTTTTTTGCCCAAGCTAGCTTCAAAGTGCCATCCACATATCCAAACCCCATAGCTAATCAGAGATTCTTACTGTCAATTAACGAGAAAAAAGCCAGACCAAAGGTGTGGCTGAAGTGGTAGAGTAGCAGCCTTGTGGGGAAAAAGTTAAGGTAGAATGTAAGATCCTCAGTTAAAGCCCCAATATTGGCATATTTGCACACACATGTGCATACACATGCACACATACATACACTCACATTTATGATCCTATATTCAATTTCCCTGGATGAAAAGATAAAAAATAACAAATTATCTAAGAAGTTGGACAAAAATAAGTATTTTAAATAGTTTCAAAAAATAACTTCCAAGGCTGTATTGGAGATAAAGTGGTAGAATGCTTTCCTCCTATACACCAGGGTGTGAGTTCAGTCCCCAGTGTTGTTCAAACCAAACAAAAGCACACAAAGAACTACCTAACAGAAGATACATAATACCACATAAAGAAAATTAAACATTACACAGTAATTGAAATATAGCTAAAAGGAGAACCATGCCATAATCAGGAATAAGAATACTAAATACCAAGATGATATAATTTTCCATCAAATCAATCTATACATTGAATGTTACTGTATGAAAAGTCTTCTCAGCTCAGAGGCAGGATAGGCTAGGGAAAATGAGCCCTGGGGAATGGCAATCAGAAAGAAACAAGACATTTAGGAACATACAAACACTAATTTCTTTGCTTCTTAACAAAGTCTTTCTGAGAAACAATACAATGCATTGTTCATCTTAAGGATAAGCATCTGTCTTATGGCAAAATGCATTCTTTCCTGGAAGAAATTCACTAATACACTGAGTCACAAAATAATGAACTCAGAAAATGTAACCCCAAGAGGGATTAAGCACAAAGATAAACACCTGTCTGCATGACTTTATGTCAGACCTTACCTTTTCATATAAACACCCCAGATGTTAACCTCTGTGCCTCTCCCTTTGAGAGAACCCACACTCTGTTTGAAAGTACCTCTGTCTATCTGCATGTCTGCTCATCTGTTTCCTTGCTTACTCAGTAAAGCTCTGCCAAGTATTCTTAGCATGGTGACTAGTCTGGAAATTCTTATTCTCTGAACAAAGTCAAGGACCCTAAGCCAAGAGTCCTTATTTCTCCTGGGAAAACTTCATAAACCTTCCCTTGACCCAGTGACAGTTGCTTCTCATAGAGTGGGGAGAGCTCAGTGGTAGAGTACTTTTCTCACATGCTGGAGACCGTGAGTTAAATCCTCAGCAATGGAGGAGTGGAGGGATTATGAAGGAGCAAAGACCCAAAGAATGTAGAAGAATAACTATGGGTATACATCACATCTGAAATGAAGATTTCTTGTACAAAAGCATAGTAATCAAGACAGTCTGATAGTGAAGCTAAAGAAGCATGATAAGGCAACGGTATACAACTGAGAACCAAGCCTATGTCAGAACCTAAGATCTGACACTAGACTATACAATAAACAGCCACTAGTATAGCTGGCTCTCTATATGAGTAAGATACAAATCAGACCTTGACTTAAAGCCTTTACAAACAATTTCTAAAAACAAATAAATAGGCAAAGTTAGAAAGCAAAACTTGCAAGCTTTAAAAAGGAAATGAGTGTATTTTAAGTATGGAGAAAGATGTATTCCTCAAAAGAAATAGGTATAGAAAATAAATTCATATATAGGAAAAGATATATGTGTGTGTGTGTGTGTGTGTCTACATATCTATATCATAACAACATAAAGTCTTTTGTTCAGTCACTGGCACCAAGAAAAAGTAGAAAAGCATGCTCTACTCAGGCTGAACATTCACACAATACGTTTTCAACAGTGCAGTACTTCAATCAAGAAGATGACAGATAAAAATGAACTTTACAACTTTGGTGCGGGGGTGGGGAGAGGGGGAGGATTGGAAGGGGGAGGATGGGAAGGGGCAACAAAGGAGGAGGCTACAATGCTTTATAAGAAATATACTCATTAGGAGCTGGGAAGATGGCTCAGTGGTAGAGCGCTTGCCTTGCATGCATGAGGCCCTGAGTTCGATTCCTTAGCACCACATAAGCAAAAAAGAAAAAAGCCAGAAGTGGTGCTGTGGCTCAAGTGGTAGCGCGCTAGCCTTGAGCTGAAGAGCTAAGGGACAGCGCCCAGGCCCAGATTTCAGGCCCCATGACTGGACCCCCCCAAAAAAAGAAATGTACTCATTATCTTGTCTATGTAATTGTAACTCCTCTGTACAGAATTTCACAATAAAAAAAAAAGATGACAGGTTAAAATGAGATTGAATCAAGTATCTGAGCAGGCAATTCACAAAAGGGCAGATATGATGGGGCAATAAATATAAAAACACCATGAGCTATAAAGAGATATCACACCTTTTAGATTACTAAAAGTTAAAAATATACCCAACAATACCAAATGACTAGAGAAGGGATCTATACGGATTAATATGGATATGGATACAAACCATATACATATAACAACTGCTTATTCAGTAGCAAAAGTTATCAACATCATTGACTCAAAGTCATGAGAGAAAGTTACTTATATGACATATACTAAAAATATAAAATGCAATATAATCATTATCTGTGCTACTTTTTAGTACATTGGGATATTTTGTTAAAAAGAAGCAAAGGGGTAAGAAGCCGTAAGGACCTTCATTTGTGAAATAACTTCCAAGTACACAGTACTTACTACTTCCTAATTTTTTTTCTCTTTTTGTTTTGAGGAAAGTAGCCCAGGCTAGCCTCAAACTAAAAATCTTCCTCCCTCAGCCTCTTAAGTGTTCAGATTATCGGCATAAACTACCAACTACATTTTTGATTGGAGCTCTAATCTATCCTATGGGAGAAAAACAAAGCAAAAACAAAACCCAAAAACCCATCACAAAAAGTCCTCAGTGTCTTGTGGTGCTATGGATGAAACCAAGGACCCTGTACATGTGAGGTAGACAACCTACCACTTGAGCTATACCCCCAGCTCTCCCCATGTCTTTTGTATGTGTGTGTGGTTTTTCTGTTTTTGGTACTAGTTCTAGGGCTTGACTTCAGGGACAGAGGTTGTCCCTAAGGGTTGTTTTTGTTTGGTTTTGTTTTGGTTTTGGTTTTTTAGCTCAAGGCTAACACTCTACCATTTAAACCACAGAACTACTTTTTTTTTTCAGTCATGGGGCTTCAACTCTGGGCCTGGACACTGTCCCTCAGCTCTTCAGTTCAAGGCAAGCACTTTACCACTTGAGCCACAGTGCCTCTTCTGGTATTTTGCTGGTTTATTGGAGATAAGTGTCTCATGGACTTTCCTGCCCTGGCTAGCTTTGAACCGTGATCCTCAGATCTCAGCTTCCTTAGTAGCTAGGATTATAGGCGTGAGCCACCAGTGACCAGCCTGTTAGATTTTAATCGGTAGTTTATTGAGATAAAAGTCTCAAAGACGTTCCTGCCCAAGCTGGCTTTGAAACAATATCCTCTTAGCCTCTTGAATACCTAGGATTATGTGTGTTAGCCACAGTTCTCAACTCCCACTACAGTTTTCCTGAGCATCAATTAGCTGTACAAGGGGTTTCATTTGATAAGTCCTTATATGCACACAATGGACCTGCGTCAGACTCCCCTCCGTCAATCTATCATCCCTCCTCTTCCAAAATAATCTCAATTAGCTTCATGGTTCCATTTTCACAAATGTACAGAAAGTATTCTGACATATTCATCCCTTCCCTTCATTCTTCTCTTCTTGATATCTGGCTGCAATAAACATAGAAAAGACTCCATCCTGGTATTCTTTCTATTGGGCCAGCAATAGCACAAGAAGAGGCAAAAGAAGCCGCACTCACATGCGTTCCTCAAACTTGTATACACACACACACACACACACATACACACACACACACACACACCCTATACGTACAATCCATTCCCATGAAGGGGGGAGCATGCCCCCTTACCTCAAAACTTGGGCATCTGGGATGGATAAGGAACCTGGGCCTATAGGAGGCCAGCAAGACTGTAGTCACCAGGTATGACCTCTCCACAACGAGAGAGGCAGGCACTGGTTATGGAGGGCAGCAGCATCCCCAGTTGCAGGCACAAAACTCCAGGCTACACAGGCCACAGCAAGGAAGGTAAGCAAATGGATTCCAAGCTCTGGCCTGCCTTCTCTTGGTCCCTCTATAGTGCATCTCCAGTCCAATCAGGCACCACTTACATGCATAGGCATGTAACACTCTCACAACCACATCTGCAATTCAGTTCAAACAGGGTGAACAGAGAGACCAACCTTGCCTTGACATGGAATCATCAGGGATGGCAGGTGCCTCTGTGCTGACATGGACCAGAAAGATGAGGCCCTCACACACGACCTTCACCTGTAACAGGTAAAGCATTGGTTGAGAAGGGCAGTAGCACCCCCAGCTTCGTCTAAGCATGTAACCCTGAACTACACAGGACATAGCTGAGAAGAGAAACAGGGCAGACACCAAGCCTTGGCACTCCTTGTGTTGGGTCCACTAGAGTGTATGTCCAGACCACTCTACCAGCACAGCATGTATGTGCATTTGTGTGAATGTGTATACAGAAACACACAATCTTACATGCATGATTCAGTTCCCACAGGTGTTTAGGGGAAGCCCAACTCGGGATGGCACCCGAACCTGGGCCAACTCAGATGGGGAAGATGAAGTTGACAAGGTGCAAATGTAGCAGCCCTCAGGCATGACCTCTCTGTAACAGGTAAAACATTGGTTAGGTATGGCAGCAGCTGACACAGCTCTTAGAGAATAACCCTGGGTTACAGATGGCATAGCCTACAAGGGAGGCATGAAAGACTCCATCCCTGGCCTTCCTTCCCTTGAGACCACAATAGCAAAGGAATAGGCAAAACTAGCCATGCATTCATGTGTTCCTTAAACCTGGGTATGCACATACACAACCCTATACCTGTGATTGGTTCCCATAAGGGGGTAGTGGACCCACTTACCTTAAAACTTGTACATCTGGGATGACATGGGCACCTGTGCCTACAGGGACAGACCAGCAACATGGCAGTACATGAGGTGAAGAACAAGCCACAAGCCACTGGCACAATCTCCCTACAGCAGGAGAAGCACTGATTGTGGGGAGCAGCAGCATCCCCAGGTGCTATAATCCTGGCCTACACAGGCCATGGCCAGGTAGGGACAGGGAAGCCTCCAAGCCTTGGCCTTCCTTTTCTTGGGTCCCATGTAGCACATGACCAGGCCAATCTGGCACCATGTATGTGCATTTGTGTGAATGTGTGTATATACTTGCACAAACCCTGACCTGCAATTCAGTTTCCACAGTATGGCGGGAAGGGAAAACTTACCATGGAACTGGCGTCTGGGATGGCCACCTGCCCTTGGGCTCACACAGTCCAGGAAGACAAAAATCATCAAGGTGGATGAAAAGAGAGGCCCTTGGGTACAAACTCACTGTAGCCAGTGATGCACTCGTTAATTAGAGACGATGGTAGGTTCCCCAACTCCAGGCCAATAATCCTGTGATACACAGGTATTAGCCAGGTATGTACAAGCCCCAGCTTCCAAGACCCCTTCCAAGCTTCTTCCTTCTCTTAGGACCAATATAGAACATGACCAGGTGAATCTGACACCATGTAAATGCATTCCTGTGAATGTATGTCCGCAGACACACAACCCTTAACCTGCATTTTGCTTCCCACAGGGAACAGACGGGAGGGGACCACTCAGCTTGAAATAGAGACATTCGAGGATGGTACCTGCACCTGGGCTGACATCAACCGGGAAGAGGGAGGTCTATGAGGTAAAGATGAAAAGACTCTTGGGAGGACCTCCCTGTAACAGGTGAAGCACTGGTTGGGTAGAGTGGGAGCATGCCCAGCTTCAGGCCAAAAGTCCCGGCTACACAGTCCATAGCCAGAAAAGTAAATGAATTCCAAGCTCCGGCCTTCCTTTTCTTGGGTCCAATATAGTGCACAACCAGGCCTCTGAGGCACCATGTATGCGTGTTACTGTGAATGTTTGCACTCAAGTGCAAAGCCTCTCATTCACAATGTGGTTCCCACCAGGGGTGGGTGGGAGTACACTGACCTTGATTGGAAACATAAGAATGAAACCCACACCTGGGCTGATAGGGATCAGGAATACAATGTCAGCACATTAATGATGAACATGCCTGGCTCCAGGCCAATAATCCCAGGCTATATAGGACAGAGCCAGGTAGAGACTTGGGTCAGACTCCAAGCTCTGGCCTTCCCTTGCCTGGGTTTAATATAGCACAAGATCAGGCCAATTCAGCACCACATACATACCCTCATGTGAATGTGTACACACACACACACACCCTCTCTCCTGCAACTGGGTTTCCAACAGGTGGTGCAAGAAGGAAACCACTTCCCACTTATGGTAAAAGGGTAGAGATCACCCATGGATGGCTCCCTCACATGGGCCCACTGGGACCACGAAGATGGAAATCTGTGAGGTGAAGATAAAAGGACTCTCTGACAGGACTTCTGTGTAGCATGTAAAACATTAGTTGGGGAAGGAATCAGCATCAACAGTTCCAGGCCCATAACGCAGAGCTACACAGGCCATACATAGACTGGATGGAGGTGTGAAAGAGCCCAGCCTTGCCTTCCTTCCCTTGGGCTCCCAAACAGCACAAGAAGAGGTAAAACTGGCCACATGTATGTGTGTTCCTCACACACACACACAAACAACCTATGCCTGAGATTGATTCCCGTAAGTGGGGGAATGGGTCCACTTAACCTTGAAACTTGTATGTCTGGGATGGCATAGTGTCTGGGACCTACAAGGAGGTGCAAGCAAGATGGTAGCATATGAGGTAAAGAATAGGCCACTGTTCTTTACTTCTTCTACTGCAGATCTCCCTGCAGTAAAGCAGCACTGGTTGTGGAGGGCAGTATCCCCAGTTCGAGGCATACCACCCCCAGCTACATAGGCCATGGCCAGGTAAAGACAGATCAGTCTCCAAGCCTTGGCCTTTCTTCTCTTGGGTCCCATATAGCACATGAACAGGCCAATCTGGGACCATGTATGTGCATCCATGTGAATGTGTATATAAATACGCACAACCCCTCACCTGGGATTCAGTTTTCACCATGTGGCAGGAGGGAAAAACTTAACTCAGAATGGGGGCATCTGGGATGGCATCCACCCCTGGGCCCACACACACCAGAAAGACAAAGTTGCATGAGCACGTGAAGGACTATTTAGGGAAGGTGGCAGTAGTCCCAGCAATAATCCAAGGGCACAGAGGTATTAGCCCTCTAGGTATGGGGTAGTCCCCAAGCCATGGCTTACCTTCCCTCAGGTCCAATATTGAGTAAGATCAGGTCAATCTAGTACTATATATGTGCATTCATGTGACTTGGGTGTGCCCAGATGTACAACCTCTAGTCCAAGTTTTGTTTCTGACAGAAAGCAGGCAGGAGGGGACCTACTCACCTTGAAATGGGGACATGTGATCATGGTACCTGCACTTGGGCTGACACAGACCAGGAAGATAGAGGTTTAGGAGGTTAAGACTAAGAGGCCCTTGGGCAGGAATTCCTTGAAGCACCTAGAAACTGTGTTCCAGCCCCAGTACTGGAACAACAAAGAAGGAAAGTAAAGGGAGTGGGGAGGAAAGAAAAGGGAAAGAAAAAAATAACCACTTACTTGGGTCCATTTTATACATTACTGATGCCTTATGAGTTTGGGTGATATGATGGGACAAATTTGCCCCATCCTACTCACCCACCTTCACTGTAAACCTCTTCTGGGCCCAAAAGATATTTGTGCTTACTAGATGAACAGTAAAAGAGTTGCTGACTCTTAGTTTAGATTGTAGGGCATTGTGACTCCAATAGACTCACTTCCCCACACCATAGAGCACAGATGCCCCATAGCACATACAGCTATCTTGGACAGCCCTGTTTTTAGTTAAGTGGGCACAACCCTTATTCTAGGCCCGCCTTATTCCCCAAATGGCCCACCCCTACCCCTAGCCCCTTCTCCACCCCATTCTGTGCTTTGGCCACACCTGCACCAACTCTGTGTTTCCCCACACTCACCCATCATCCATCAACCCCAAGCTTCCCCACCTCCACACTGCACTTCTCATCCACCCATCCACCCTCCCACCTTAGGCCCCATCTCCTGGCCTGATACCCTCTCTAGACCAGATACCCCTTCAGGGTCACGCCCTCTCCCAGCCCCACCCCTGACGGCACCACCTGGCCCCACCCCTCCGGTGGGAACAGATGCATGGGAGAGGGGAATGTACCCCCACACACAGAACACTCAGCAGATTGTTCTGGATTGAGCTGTGGGCAACCACAGAGAAGGAAGGCTCAGGCTTGGAGTCTACCCTGTTTCCCTACCTGGCTAAGGCGGATGGAGCCCTGGGCTCCTCCGTTTCCAAGTGTCTGCTGGAGGTTGTGGGCTTGAGCTGTGGACCTTGCCTTCCTTTCTCAGCTGGTGCTGGGTCTGCTGCAGCCACAGGAAGCCTGAGGGATCTTCGGCTTCCTGAGTGAACCTCCACCTTCCTGCTGCGGGAGCCATCCCTGGATGACCCGAATTCAAGGTAAGTGATCCCCCTTCCCTCCCCTTCATTCCTATCCTTATTTTCCCTGTGAGAGCCATCCCTGGTCAGCCCGATTTCGAGGGAAGTGGGCCCATCCTCTCTTCCCAGGCCTCCCATCCCCTATGCCAGCCTCCTCGTCCCACTGCGATCCCATTCCTCCCACCCCCCATGCCCAGTATACTCCAACCCATTCCCTCACCGCGGCCTGGTGGATCCTCTCCCCATCCCCCCTTCTGCCTCCTGGCCCACATGTTCCCCAGCCCATCTCCCCACCCACGCCGTTTTCCAGCCTTCCAGTCACCCCCACATGCACTGGCTTAGGGATGTGTGCATCCAGGTACAGGGGACAACCCTAGACGACCTGGCTTCGAGGTAAGTGGGCCACACTCCCCACCCCCTCCTGGCCCGACCTTCACCCGAATCTGGCCCCAGCTTCACCATGGATGGACCCCTATCTACCAGGTCAGACTGTGGTCAGCTGCTGGGCTATCCCCAGAGGACCCAGATTCGATGTGAGTCCTTCCTCCTTCCCCTCCAATCTCCTTTTCTCCATTCTTTCCTCTGCCAACCTGGGAAAGTCATCCCTAGAAGTCCCCGTTCCCAGTTAAGTAGTCTCAACCTCTATTCTTGGCCCCATTTCCACCCGCAGGGTTCCCTTCTCCCACTGCCCCTCCGCCATTCATCCCATGCTGTCCCATTGTTTCCGGTACACCTGCCCCACATTTCCCCCCACGCCTTCCTGTGTTTCCCACCACCCCGTGTTTCCTACACTCCGCCCCCATCTTTTGCTTCTCCTGGCCTGCCCCACCACATGACTCTCCTTGCCCTGCCCACATCACGTGCTTCCCCACCTCCACCCTGTGCTCCCACTGCCCTGCCCCACCCCCACCATGTGCTCTCCCTGCCCATATCACGTGCTTCCCCTCCCCCACCACGTGCTCTCCTTGCTAGGCAGCCCACGCCCTGTCGGCCCCCCACCCCCAGTCCATCCACCGTGCCTGGGTGAAGGGGATATTCTTGGGTAGGCATGGAGGTAGGCATGGACTCAGGCAAAGCAGTTACTAGAGAAGGAGGAGATCCAGTCCACCCTGTCTACCCTCCCAGCTTCAGCCTTTGTACTCGGGCATTGTTCAGATCCACCACATCTCCTGGCTGTTGCGTGCTGGAGCTGAGAATGTCTGTGCCATCCTTAAACCAGCGCTGTACCTGCTGCCAAGACACAGTGCCCAAGGACCCCTTTGGCTTCACTGCAGGCAGACTTCCACCTTAGGGGTCACTGTAGGCCCAGCTTCAGGAGACATCACTAGAAAAACCCCAATTTAAAGTAAAGTGGGCCCTACCCACCCTCTCCTAGGTGGATTCCTTCCTCTGGCCCCATGCCCTCTCTTGTTCCTCCCCCAAATCCTGATCTCCAGGCCCAACCCCACAGGGCTCCACCCCTCTCCCCACCACCTGGCCCAGACCCTCCCAAGGGTACCAATGGATGGGAGAGGGGATGTGCACATGACTCCCACCCAGTATAAACAGCATGGCGCCAGATTGGCCTGCAGCCAAGCTGTGGCTGCTGCAGAGAAGGAATGCCCAGGCCTGGGGTTTCCCATGCTTCCCTATAGGCTATGGTTCACAAACACCACACCACCCCCCTGGGGGGTTCCCATGTCACCTGTCCGCTGATCCTTCTGATCCTTCAGACTTTGACTTCCAACCAGTGCTGTGCCTGCCACAGCCACACAGTGTCCAAGAGTACTGTAGCTTCCCATCTGGACTTCTACTTTCCTGCTCAGTGTGTACCCTGTTAGCAGAACCATCTCTCTGTATGACCCCTATCCATGGGAAGTGAGACACCCCTATTCCCTTTTCTCCCTCTCTTCTCCCATCTTCTTCTCTGTCCCTCTGCTGGAGCCATCCTAGAAAAACCCTATTTCAAGTGAAGTGGGCCATCACATCTTCTCTTGCTCCCATACCCTCTGCCAGCCCTCCTTCCCAGTGACATCTTGCCCACCTGCACCCCATTCCCCTGACCACCCGGCCCATCTCCACTCTGGCCCATGGCCACAGCATTTGCCGCACCCCTTCCCATGCACTGGTTTAGGGATGTGTGACCCAGCTGTGGGAGTCAATCCTAGATAACCAAGTTCCATACCCATTTCCAGCCTGACCCTCAACCCCAACCTGGCCCCACCCCTCCTATTGTGGGAAGATATATGGTGAAAGCATATATATGTGTGCAAAAGGATATACTAGTAGTAGCAGTCAGCAGAGAAGGAAGGGAGGGGCTCATGGTCCACACAGCCTTCTTTCCTCACTATGGTCTCTATGATCTGGGCTTCTCATTTTTCCGTATATCCACTGGTGGAGCTATAGATAGAGCTGCCCTCCCCCAACAGGTGCAGCCCCATGTTGCATGGTCTTGGTTCCTGAGGGCCTCTTCAGTTTCACCACAGACAGATATCACATGTGGGTCCAGCTGCAGTAACCATCCTTAGACGACCCAGATTCAATGTAAGTGAGCCCCATTCCTTACCTCTCTTCATTTCCCTCTTATCCATTCCCTCCTCTGCCACTGTGTGGGAGTCATCCCTGGACAACTGTCTTTCAGGTTAAGTGGGCCCAACCTCACTTTTTGGCCCCCTGACCCCACCCCACTAGGTACCCCCTCATCCCCCTTCCCTACCTACCACCCTGCCTATCCCTATCCTACCCTGTGCTTTCTCTACCCCTCCCCATGCTGTCCCACCTTCACCCTATTTTCCTACCTCCCATCCTGGGCTCTCCCACCTCATGCTTCCCACCTCAACCACATGCCTCCCCTGCTGCCTACATCCACCTCATCCCCCCACTTGAGTCCATCCCAGCATGAACTGGTGAGGGGGGAGTTGCATGGGCATGAACCCACATTTCTGATGAGATAGGCCCGGACCCATGTATCACAGTCACTGGAGCTGGGGGTTCCTTGGTTTCCCAGGTATCTTCTGGCAGTTGTGGGACTGAAGCTGTGGACTTTGCCTCCCTCTCAATTGGTCCTGTGCATGCTACAGCTACATGGAGCCAAAGGGATCTTTAGATTCACCATGTGGACTTCGCCTTCCTACTCAGTATGGGCCCAAATGTGGGATCCATCCCCAGATAACCCCAATTCCAGGTAAGAGAGGCCTCTACCTTTCATTTCTCTTTTTTCCATTTTCTCCACTGCATCCCATGGGAGCTATCCCAGTATATCCCTGCTTTGACTTAAGTGTACCTAATCCCTCTTCCCAGGCCCCCACACCCTCTCCCAGGTCTCCCACTCCATCCCGTGTGTTGAGCTAGACATGTGCTACAGTGGGTACAAAAGAACAAAGGTCAGGGATAGAGTCTGCCCCATCTTTTCTCTGTTGCTTAGGGTATGGGGACTGGCCCCCATTTTGAGGTAAGTGGGTGTCCTTCTGCCTTAACCCTGAGGAAACCAAATCATAGGTGAGAGGTTGTGTGCGTGCATATGTACAGTTGATCACAGGAACACACATAGGTGGTTCCAGATTAGCCTGGCTATGTGGACCCAAGAGAAGGAAAGACAGAGCTTGGAGACTGTCCCAGCTCTGGCCTGTGTAGTCAGGGGTTGTGCACTTGGAGTGCTGGTGCCTTCCCCAACCAGTGCTTCTCCTGCTAAATGGGAGGTCATGCCAGGTGGCCAGTTCTTCACCTTGCAAACTTTTGTTTTGCTGGTTCCTTCCTATAGGCACAGGTTCCAGTACAGCCCAGATGCCCAAGTATCAAGGTAAGTGGGCCTGTTCGTTGCTTTGTGGGGAATGATTGTGGTGTGGTTGTGTGTATATTAGTGTGAGGAATTCAATAAATGTGCTTTTGTGAGCCAAAGGGAAGGAAGGCTGGGGATGTTTTTCATGCTTCCCAGGTTATGACTTGTGGAGCTCAGAGTTATGGGTCTGGAGCTGTAGATGCTTCCACCCTCCTTAACCAGTGTTTCATCTCTTAACAGGGCAATCATACCCGAGGGCTGCTTCAACTTCAGCTCCATGACCTCTTCATGATCTTGTGGGCCCAGATGTGGGGTGCCATCCTGGATACCTCTGGTTTAAAGTAAGTTTGCTCCCACTCATCCCCTGTGCCAAAAGATTCGTGTGTAAGTGATTTTGCAGACAAAGTATTGTACATGTATGGTGTCTCATTGGGCCCATGTCCTTATCCAGCATATGCCTGTGTATCCTGGGATTATTGGTCTGGAGCAGGGATGCTACCATCACCTTCTGTAACTAGTGCTTCACCTGCTACAGTGAGTTCATGGCTGAGAGCCTCTTGTTCACCTTAAATAACTCTGAATTCAGCTGGCTGCCGGTGGCTAATGCCTGTAATCCTAGCAACCAAGGAGGCTGAGATCTGAGGATCATGGTTCAAAGCCAGCCAAGGCAGAAAAGTCCATGAGACTCTTATCTTCAATTAACCACTAAAAAACCAGAAGTGATGCTGTGGCACAAGAGGTAGAGCGCTTTCCTTGAGCTGAAGAGCTCAGGGATAGCGCCCAAGCCCAGAGTTCAAGCCCCACGACTGACAACAAAAACAACTCTGAATTCCTGGTCTGAGTCAGGCCACAGTGGGTGCCATCCCACATGCCCCTCATTTCATAATAAGTTAGACCTTTCTTGCCAC
The DNA here is from genome assembly GCF_000151885.1 of Dipodomys ordii. Taxonomy (NCBI): domain Eukaryota; kingdom Metazoa; phylum Chordata; class Mammalia; order Rodentia; family Heteromyidae; genus Dipodomys; species Dipodomys ordii. Next base: position 1,132,233 of record NW_012267226.1, read on the forward strand.
ACTGTGGGAACTGAATCACTGGTGAAGGGTTGTGCATGTGTGTACATATGTTCACACTAGGACATGTTTATGGTGTCAGGTTGGATTTGTTGTGTGCTATATTATAGCACCCAAGAGAAGGAAGTCTTGGGGCTTCTTTGAGTAGGGGCTGTCCTGTGTTGCTATTTAGCTGTGCCTTGTGTAGCCCAGGGTTGTGGGATTGGAAGTGGGGATGCTACCCTCCCCAACCAGTGTTCCTCCTCCTACAGGAAGGGCATGCCCAGTGCTCTCTTATTTTCCTCATGGACTAATGTCTTGTAGGTCCTTCCCTGTAGGCCCAGGTGACAGTGTCATTCTAGATACCCTAGTTTTGAGGCAAATAGGACCACTTCCCCTTTGTGATAACTGAATATTTATGGGGGGTAGAGTGTGTATGTCATTGTGCATGTATGGTCACAAGTTTGTGGAACACATGAACCTGTGGACAGATTTTCCCACTCGGGTGCTGATTGCCAGCCCAAGGGAAGGAAGGCTTAGGGAGTAGGTCTTTTATGTCTCCCTTATAGCATATGACCTGTGTTGCTTGGGGTTATGGGGCTGGAGCTTGGCATGGTGCTGCACCCTAACCAGTGTGCAATCAGTTGCAGGGAGGTCATACAAGGCAGCCTGCTTTTCTTCACTTTGGGACCACCTGCTTCCTGGTCCGAGTCAGCTCAGGTGCAGGTACATCCGCCTATGTCCTTGATTCTCAGTAAGTGGTTCCATTCCGTGTTAGAACTGTGGGAACCCAGTTGTGAGATGGGTTGTGCATGTGTGTACACACATTCACAGGAAGGCACAAATGTGGTGCCATAGTGGCCTGGTCATGCACTATATTGGACCCAGAAAAAGGGAGGCCACAGCTTGGAGTCTTTCCTTCGTCCTTAGCCAGCTAATGTCAGTGTAGCCCTGGGAGACCTCCCAGTTCAAGGTAAGTGGTTCTCCTCCCTCCATTGCCCTATGGAAACTCAATCAAGGGTCAGGAATTGTGCATGTTCCCGTGAAAGCACTTATGTGTTTTAAAATTAGACTGGTCATATGTTTTTTTGGACCCAATAGAAGGAAGACTGGGGTTAGAGACTGTAAAACATCCGTTCACAGGTCTGTGGAGCCTGGGTTATAGGCCTGGACTTGAGATGCTGCTGCCCTTCTTAATAGTGCTGCTGCTGCTAAAGGAAGGTGGAGCCTGGTGGCCTGTTCTTCACCTTGTGGACTATTGTCTTGCTGGTCCCTTCTGGTAGGCCCATGTGCCAGTATACACTTTCACAGGAGGGCACATACATGATGCCAGATAGGCCTGGTTGTGAGCATATTGGGCCAGTCCCTGTGTCCATACCCTGCCAATGCATTTGTGGCCAGGTTATTTGCTTGGAGCTAGAGATGTTGCCACCTCCTTAACGAGTCCTTTACCTGCTATAGTGACTTCATGCTGAGGACCTCTTCTTGTCCATGTAAAGGAACTCTTTATTCCTGATTTATGTTAGCCCTGGGGCCAGTACCATCTGAGTACCCATTTTCAGGTAAAGATTGCCCCTGTCCCACCATCCTGTGGGAACCCATTCGTGGAATGTATACACATGATTACACATATGTGGTGCCAGTTGGATTAGAGGTGGGCTCTGGAGGGCATAAGACATGGCATGCTGGAGCTTGGAGTGTGTCCACTACCCTTCCCAACTATGGCCTGTATACTGGGATTATGGGCCCTGAGTTGGGGATACTGTTGCCTGCCGCATCCAGTGCTTCACCTGCCCAGTAACCTGTTTTTCTTCATCTTGTAAACCTTCCACCTTTGTGAACTGTGTTGGCCTAGGTGCAGGTACCATTCACAGATGCACCCAATTCAAGGGAAGCTGTTCCCCTCCTGGATTTGCCCTGTGGAAACTGACTTACAAGTCCAGGGTTGTGTGTATATACACAAATGCCCATGCAGGCATGTGTGTGGTTCCAAATAGCCTGGCCATGCCTGTGGTGCCAGTTAGGCCTGGTTGTAGGCCATATTAGAACAGAAAAAGTAAGGCCAAGGCTTGGAGACTGCCCCACGTCCATACCTGGCTAATGCCTGTGTAGCCTGGGATTATTAGCTGGACATACTGTTACTCTGCCTAACTAGTCCTTTTCCTGCTACAGTGAGCTCATGCCTGGGGGCCTCCTTTCATTCATCTCCAGGAACTCTGTCTTTCTGGTGTGTGGGCCCAGGGGCTGGTGTCATTCAAGATACCCCTATTTCAAAGTAACATTTGTCCGTTTCTACCACCCCATGGGTACCAAATTGTAGGTGAGGATATGTGGGCACGTGTACACACAGTGCATGGATGTGGTGTTACATTAGACTAAATGAGGGCTCTAGAGGTCACAAGAGATGGCACGCTGAAGATTGCGGTGTGTATACCACCATTTTCAACTGTGGCATGTAGACTGGAATTATGAGCCCTGAGCTGGGGGTGCTGCTGCCCTCCCCACCCAGTTCTTCATCTTTCACAGGGTGGTCATGACCAGTGGCCTGTTCTTCACTTCGTGGTCTATCTTCTTTCTGGTCTGGGTTTCTGGTAGGACCATGGGCCAGTGCCATCCCAGATGACCCAAGTTTTAAGGTAAGTGGGTCCGTTTGCCCTCCACCCTCCCTAACTAGTCCTTCATCTGCTATAGTGTGTTTGTGCCTGAGGGACTCTTCTTGTTCATGTGGAGGAACTCTGTCTTCTTGATTTGTATTTGCCAGTGCTTTCCAATTTACCCCCATTTTGACCTCCAGTTTCCTGGTCCATATCTGCCTAGGTGCTGGTGCCTTCCCAGATGCACTTATTTCATGGGGTACACCCCCCGCCTTGCTCAGGCTCAGTGGTGAGGACTTGTTGGGATGGTTGGTTATTTGGTTTTTGTTGTTGTTGTTGTTGTTTTTACTTAAGTGACTGCTGGGCTAAAATGAAAACAAAGTAAGTGATAGTTCATGGTGATAATCCAAACACTTGAAGCTGAGGTAGGAAGATTGTGAGCTTGAGGTCAACCTGAGCTACTTTCTTCAAACAAAAAGAGAAAACATTAGGAGGTAGTAAGTAGTGGTAAACTTGAAGTTATTTCACAAATGAGGGTCCTTAAGGCTTCTTACCCCTTTTTTCTTCCTTGAAAATTTTCCAGTGTACTATAAAAATCATCACAAATAATGACAATGCATATTAAATATGCAGTATACTTCATATTATATATGAACCTTATCTCCATGAATTTGAGTCAGTGATGTTGATAACTTTTACTCCTCTATATGCAATTTGCATATGGATACAGTTTGTATCCATTTCCACATATATTCTTATACATCTTTTCTCCAGTCATTTGGGATTGTCTAGTATATTTTTAACTTTTCTCTAGTCTGACAAGTATGGTACTTCTTTATTGTTCCTGATTGAATACTTTTCATATTTCTTGCCCCATCACATCTGCCTTATTTGTGAATTACATGCTCAGATATTTTATTCAGTCTCCTGTATCCTGTCATCTTCTTGATTGAAATACTCCTTTGTTGAATACATATTTTTTAAATGTCTTCAACCTTAAGATAGCATGTTTTCCTTTTTTCTTGATGTCACTTACTGAACAAAAGGTGTTCATAATATACATAAATTCATTAATAATTTCCTACATATATATTTATTTCCTTGGGGAAATATCCATTCTTAAAATACACTATTTCATTCTTAAAGCTTTCCAGTGTAGCTTTGTTTTTAGGAATTGTTTGCAAAAGCTTTAAGTCAAGGTTTATTTTGTATCTTATTCATATAGATAGCTAGCTATCCCAGTGGCTGTTCATTGAGTAGTAGTCTAGTGTCAAATCTCAGGATTCTATATAGGCTTGTTTCTCAGTTCTTTACCCTGGGTCCTTATTTTGTTTCTTCGGCTTTAATATGATTGTCTTAATTACTATGCTTTAATATAACAAATCTTCATTGGAGATATGATGTGTCTCCAAAATTGTTCTTCTACATTCTTTGGGTCTTTGATCTTTCATAATTCCTTCTCTCCTCTATGACTGGGAATCATACCCCAGGGTCTCTTACATGCAAGGCAAGTACTCTACCACTCAACAACTCACCTCTTAACTTGGAGGAGCAACAGTCACTGGGTCTAGGTGAGGCTTTGGGAAGTTTCCCTCTAGAAGTAGGGACTTTTGACTTAGGGTACTTGACTTTGTCACAGAATAAAATTTTTCAGAGAAGTCGCCATGGTAAGAAAAGTTGGCAATGCTTTATTGAGTTAGCAAGCAGACAAACAGATAAGCAGACAAACAGAAAGACAGAGGTACACAGAGAGTGTGGGGGCTTTTAAAGGGAGAGGTACAGAGCTCTTTGACATTTATATAATAAAGGCAAGGCCCATCATAAAACCATATCTGTGTGTGTGTGTGTGTGTGTGTGTGTGTGTATCTTTGCTCTTAATCACTCCTGGTGTTACACCATTTGAGTTCTTGGTTATTTGGTGACTCAGTCTTTAGTGTATTTCTTCCTGGAAAGAATGCATTTTTTGCCATAGAACAGATGCTTATCCTTAAGATGAGGAATGCATCCTGAGTTAGAAACAAAGAAGATAGTGCATATATATTTCTAAATGTCTTATTTCTATCAGAGTTCCCGGATGCCATTCCCAGGTCTCATTTTTCCTAATCTATCCTGCCTGAAGCTATAAAGCATTCTGATAAGACATCTGATAAAATTGCATTCAGTGTATAGGTTGATTTGATGTACCATAATAAATTCTTTAGATACTGAGTATTCCCATACATGATTGTGGCATGGCTCTCCTTTAGCTGTATTTCAGTCATTTTTTAATGTTTAATGTTCATTACAAAGTATTACATATCTTTTGTTGGATATAGTTCCTGGTGTGCTTTTGTTGGTGTAGTTTGGTTTGAACAACACTTGGAATTGAACTCAGATCCTGGTGTATAAGGGGACAGCATTCTACCACCTAAGTCACAATATAGATGTGTTTTTGGAACTATTTAAAATACTTATTTTTGTCCATTTTATAATTTGTTATTTTTACTTTTTTTCATCCTGAGGTATTGAGTATAGGATTGTGTGTGTTTGTGAGTGTTTGTGTGTGTGTGTGTGCGTGTGTGTGTGTGTGTATGTGCACCCACACGCATACATATGAATGCATATGTGCCCATACTGGGGCTTGAATCCCCTTAACTTTTTCCAGCCAAGGTTAATACTTTACCACTTGAACATGTGTATACCTTCAGTGTGGCTTTCCTAGTTAAGTGCTACTGAGGAGGCTGGGATATGTGGATGGCAGTTCAAAGCTGGAATTGGCACTGTGGCTCAAGTTGTAGAGTACTAGCTTTAAGGAAAAAAAGCTCAAAAAGAGTGCTCTGGCCTTGAATTCAAGCCCTCAAGCTCTAGGGCCAGCATATAAAAAAATCAATGAACTCTGAATTGCCTGACCATGCTGACTTTAACCCATGGTGTACATATTTCAGCCTCTCAAGTAGGTAGGATTGCAGGTGTGAGCCTGTAGTAATAATATTAGTCATTTATTATTATTATTATTGATGGATTTTAAAATATATTTTTATTGTTATCTTTAAATAGTTGTACAAAGAAGTTCCCATTCTTCAAAACAGTATATGAGTACAAAGTGTCTGACAACATTGTTATCCCTCCCTCCTAACCCATCCCTTCTCTCACTTATTTTTTAAATTGAGATTAGGTGATTACATATTTCACATATTTCACAGTATTGTGGAATAGTGATACTTAAAGTCACAAACACATTTTAACCTTCATAAGGCACATTTTCATTATCATGGTCTATACAGTTTGTGAATTCTATGAGCTTTTATAATACAAATTATTTCTTCCATATCAGGTGGTGATTACATTTCTTTCCTTTCGCTTAATGTAAGCTGTTCCCTCTTTCCCTCTCATTCCTCCTTTCCCATCGCTGTCTTTGGGTTGTTTAGTTCTTTTTCTTCTATGTCCAGTCCAGCTGATGGGCCCCTTTGTTTTATGTTGTTCTGTTTTCCACTTATTCTGTGTCCTCCTCCTGCCTTCCCTCCTTTGAGTGCATATATCTACCATATATATGGTCAATAATATGGAGTCACTTAGTAATGATATGACAAAATGAGTGGCTCTCCTTTATCTCTTGAGTCCTGTTTATTTTGTCACATCTTCTTGCATTTTGGCTTTATCATCCACATATTGGGGCAACCATGTGTCATTTGTCTCTTTGTTCTTGGCTTACTTCATTCAAAATAATCTGCTCTAGTTCCATCCATTTCCCTGCAAATGCCATTATTTTGTCCTTTCTAATGGCTGCATAATATTCCATTATATATAGGTATCACAACTTTTGGATGCACTCATCAGTATTAGGGTATCTGGGTTGTTTCCAAATCTTGGCTATTGTGAACAGTGCTGCAATAAACATGGAGGTGCATGTGTCTTTGTATACTGGTTCCTGTTGTTCAGGGTAGATGCCTAGGAGTGGTATGACTGGGTCCTAGGAGAGGTCTATATTTAGCTTTCTGATGTACCTCCAGACTGCTTTCCAAAGTGCCTGTGTATACATTCACACCATCAATGTAGTAGTGGGTCCTCTTTCTTTTCTTTCTCTGCATCCCCTCCAGCATTTATTGTTGGCTAAATTTAGGATGTGGGCCATTCTGACTGGGGTAAGGTGGTATTTCAGTGTTGTTTTTATTTGCATTTCCTTTACAGCCAGGGATGATGAACATTTCCTCATGTGTTTCTTTGCCATTTTTATCTCTTCTTCTGAGAAGTCTCTCTTTAGTTCCCTTGCCCATTTTGTGATTGATTTGTTCAATTTGTGAAGGGTTAGTTTCTTGAATTCTCTGTACATAATGAATAATAGTCCCTTGTCTGATATATTGCTGGTAAATATTTTCCCCAATTAGTTGGCTTTCTTTCTAGTTTGTTGCTATTTCTTTATCTGTGCTAAAACCTTTTATTTTAAGGTAGTCCCATTTAATGAGTCTCTCTCCAATTTGTTGTGGCCCTGTGACTCTTCAGGAAGTTCCTGCCTGTGCCTGTAAGTTCAGGTGTCTCTCCTCCTCTGTCATGCAGTAGTTTCAGAGTATCAGGTTTGATGTGAAGGTCTTTAATCCATTTTGAGTTGATGTTCGTTCATGGTGACAGGCTGGGGTCCACTTTCAGTTTTCCCAGTAGTTGAAGAGGTTATGATTCTTCTACACTATGTCTTTGGCTCCTTTGTCAAATATCAACTGACTGTACATATGCAGCTTTATTACTGGGTCCTCTAATCTGTTCCATTGGTCTTCGGGTCTCTTTTGTGCCAATACCAAGTTGTCTTTGTTATTATGGCTCTATAGTAGAGCTTGAAATCTGGTATCGTGATCCCTCTTGCATTGTTTCTTTTGTCTGGAATTGTTTTGGCTATTCTTGGTCTTTTGTTGTTCAATATGAAATTTTGGATTGTTTTCCCTTTTTCAGTAAAGTATGTCATAGGGATTTTAATGAGAATTGCATTGAATGTGTGTATCAATTTTGGCATATAGCCATTTTCACTATATTAATTATGCCTATCCAGAACATAGGAGATCTTTCCTTTTCCTGGTATTCTCTACGATTCCTTTTTGTAGGCTTTTATGGTTTTTATGAAATAAACCCTTTACATCTTTGGTTATGTTAATTCTTAGATACTCTTTTTTTTTTTAGAGGTTATCGTGAATGGGGTTGTTTCCTTGATTTCCCTTTGTGCTTGTATATTGTTGGTGTATGGAAAGGCAACTGATTTTTGTGTGTTAATTTTGTATCCTGCTTCTTTGCTGAAGTGGTTTATAAACTCTTAAGAGTTTGAGGATGGAGCTTTTGGGATCATTAAGATATGAAAACTCAATGTTGTTTTGATTTGCATTTCTTAAAAGAGATAGTTTAACTTCTTCCTCCCATATGCAGATCCCTTTAATTTCTTTTTCTTGCCTTATTGCTCTGGCTAAGGATTCCAGAACTATTGAAAAAGAGTGGAGAGAGTGGGCATCATTGCATAGTTCCTGTTCTTAGGGGAATTGGTTTTACTTTTTCCCCATTAAGTATAATAGTGGCTGTTGTTCTGTAATATAAGGCTTCTATTGTTTTAAGGAATGTTCCTTCTATTCCTATTTTTTCCAGAGCATTTAACATGAATGAGTGCTGTATTTTTATCAAAAAAATTTTCTTTGTCAATAGAGATAATTCTGTGGTTCTTGACCTTGGATCTGTTGATGTAATGGATTACATTTATTGATTTACGTATGTTAAACCATACCTGCATCTCTGGGATGAAGCCTACTTGGCCATAACTTGTGATTTTTTTGGATATGTTTCTGGATACTGTTGGCTAGAATTTTATTGAGGAGTTTTGCATCTGTGTTCGTGAAAGAGATTGGTCTGTAGTTCTCATTTTCTGTTGGGCCTTTGCGTGATTTGGGTATGAGTGTGATATTGTCTTCATAGAATGAGTTTGGGATTACTCCCTCTATTTCTATTTCTCTGAAGAGCTTGAGGAGTATGGGTATTAGTTCATCTTTAAAGGTCTTATAGAATTCCGTTGTGAATCCATCTGGTCCTGGGCTTTTCCTTGTTGGAAGGTTTCTCATTGCTTCCTCTACCTCATTGTAGGTTATTGGCATATTTAATTGATTTATTTCTTCTCGGTTAAATTTGGGCAATTTGTATTTCTCTAGAAATACATCCATTTCTGCTAGGTTTTCCTTCCATGTTGAGTATAGAGTCTGGAATCACTTCTTTATAATTGTTTGGATGTCTTGGATGTTTGTTGTAATTTTTTCTGTGGCATCTCTGATCTTACTGATTTGGGTCCCTTTCTTTTTTTTTTATTAATCTTGCCAGTGGTCCGTCAATTTTATTGATTTTTTTCAGAAAAACAGCTTTTTGTTTTCTTAATTTTATTCATAGTTTTCTTAGTCTCTATCATTATTTTCAGCTCTTATTTTGGTTATCTTGCTCCATCTAGCGACTTTAGGTTCAACTTTTTCTTGTTTCTCTAGCAGTTTTAGTTGCATCATGAGATTGTTTACTTAGTCTGTCTCGGTTTTCTTGATGTGTACTGATGGATATTTTTTAAGAGACTTACTGTAGATGCTGGTGGCTCAAGGTTGTAATCCTAGCTATTCAAGAGGCTGATAGAAGAATCTTGATGTAAAGCTGACCCACAGGAGAAAAATCTATGTGGCTTATCTCAAGTTAACAACCAAAAAATTGGAAATACAGCTGTACCTCTAGTGGTATAATAGTAACCTTGAGCAAAAATGCTTAGGGACATCTGTACAAGACATGGGAGGACCTCTCCTGAATGAAATTCACATCCATTAATAGGAGGGAAGGGAATTTTTTGTTGTTCTGTGCAGATGTTCTACCTGTTTATTTGCCAACATCATATCTTTCTCTGGAATATGTGGCTCAGGTTGGCCTTCATAGTTTGAAGTAAGCTTGGGAGTAGGAAGCACTTTCAGGTCATTTCTTACTTCAACCCAAGGACATCAAAAACATGTTGCAGAGGTTATCCCCAGTGAAGTTGATGATTTCAGGTGATCACTAGGCCTCAGATGTAATGTAGCTTAGTAATATAAAAGGAGTGATGTTTTTTGAGTTAATTGAAACTGAGTTATATCTACTTGTAGAGTCCCAAGTAAACTAGAATAGAAGATACCCATGTTTCCCCTTCCCATCCCTGCCCTCCCATCTCTGCCCCCCTTGACATTTCTTATCAAGCATTGTGTCTCCTCCTTTGTTTCCCCTTACTATCCCGTCCCTCCCATCCTCCCCTCCTCACCCCCCCCAACAAAGTTCTACAGTTCATTTTTTGAAATAATGTCTTGAACATCTCATTGTTGCAATGGGTCCACCTGTATCCTTATTTAAACAATTTGTTTTTCCCTTCCCCTCCACAAATTATACCAACATCAAATACAATGAAAATACCATGGGGAAGGGACATACAAAGCAACAAAGAAATCATCTTATAAATATGTTAGAAACAATAGCAAGAAAGAAAAAAAACATTTGAATCCTTATCTTGGGGTTCATTTTGCCTAACATCAACTTACCTGTTTCTGCTTGTCTCAGACATATACTAGTTATTGCAAATAAGGGAAACCATGGGACCTATGTTTCTTTGTGCCTGGCTTACTTCACTTCATGTAATTTTTTCTGTCTTTCCAGTTCCTAAAAAAATGGGCAATGTCATTCTTTCTGATGGAGGCATAGAATTCCATTGTGTATGTATACCACATTTTCTTGATCTGCTCATCTACTGAGGAGCATCTGGGTTGGTTCCAGATCTTAGCCAAGGTAAATAATGTTGCAATAAACATAGTTGTGCTGGTAGCTTTAATATGGTCTTGTTTGTGATCATTTGGGGAAATGCCCAAAAGTGGGATTGCTAAGTCATAGGGGAACTCTATGTGGAGTCTTTTGAGGAACCTCCATACTACTTTCAAAAGTGGTTAAACAAGTTTATACTCCCACCAACAATGCAGTAAGGTTCCCTTCTGTCCACATCCCCTCCAGCATCTGTTGTTAGAGTCCTTGATTATAGCCATTCTAACTGGGGTGAGGTGGTTTCTCAATGTTGTTTTGATTTGCATTTCTTTTATTGCTGGGGGGGTTGAGCATTTCTTCATGTGTCTATTGGCCATCCTTCTTTCCTCTTCAGAGAAGTTTCGCCACAAGAAAACCAAACACCACAAGCAGACCAGAGACTCCACCAAGAGACTGGTTACAGACACAGGGAAGATACAGGGTCTTCCCATCCCTCCCCTCCCCGCCAAAAATCAAAGAACTCTTTTTTTGTACCTTTTTTTAAATTTTTATTTTTTAAAAAAACTTTTCTTTTTTTTTCCTCTCACAATTTTTATTTTAGGTGTATATGTGTGCTTTTTATTTTTTATTTTTTAATTTCCTCTGACGTTTTGGTCGTTTTTTTATTCTTTTCATTTTTTTCTTTCTTTTTTGCATAACTTAATTGCTGTTCAAAGAAATTCAGCACTTATATGAGGAATCTACTCTCAAAAATGGATTTTTAAATTTTTTGTTTTGTATTTCTAGATCTATGTTTTAATAGCTAATTCCAATGCCAGTTAAATATATTTTATGGTCATTTTTTAGCTCATGGTTTTGCATTTTGCTCTTTGGAAGCTGTTTTATTATAAAGATTTGATTTTAACATCAACTCTGTGTCTGTTTCATTTTCTGCACAATTGAAATGCCAGTTTTCCCTGGAATCAGAGTTCAGGAAGGGATCATCTATGCTCTTGTCAGCAGTGACAAGATGATGACGACCATGGCAGGTGTGGGTGGCAGCTCCAGCTGAGGTGTCTGCGCCTGGCACTGTGCCATCAGTGGTGGCTTCTTGGGACAAGTTCTGCAGATGTAGAGAGCCATTCCTGGTGTTGTGCCTCTGCACCAAGAACATCTCGGTGTGTTCTCTGGCTTTCCTGGATGCTTGGAGATGTTTACATACATATTATAAAAAATGTTAGCCTAGTAAAGTACAGAAAAATTATAGAAGGAATCTTTACCTCCACATTCTCAGCAGGCACATTCAACCACAGTGAAAATTTTATTGTTCTTTGCTATCTGCTTTCCTGTTTTCTATCTAAAGAATTTAACAATATTTCACTCCTAATACTTCAGTATAAATCTCCAAGAAATAAGGATGTTTTCTTATATAATGTTACCATTCTTCATCTTTTCTATTAAATTAATAGCAATTCTTTAATATTGCCATTTAAACCTGAATTTCCTTGGTTTTCCAAATACACACACACACACACACACACACACACACACACACACACACACCTTTGTGTGTGTGTGTGATCAAATTGGAGACAGAATTAGGACCTTGTGCTCCTAGTGTTCCTCCACTTCAGTAATTCTTCCAAATCTGCTTATATCTCAAATGAGGTCTTGCAAAAAATTCTGCCTAGTCTAGCACCAAACCATGTTGTTTTCACAGGAAATAGAAAAGCCATGAGGAATGAATCGGCCCTCTTTGCCCACTTCAAATATGATGTCCCTTCTTGAGTAGGAAGGGGTGTGGCTCTTGTGCTGCTCTCCTGTGGGAGGAGTTCTGGCAGGTATTCACAGATCCCGGTGTTGCTTTTGAGCTGACAGGCAGCATTGTGAATGTTTTCTGCTTCTGGATGCAGCAGTCTCATGTTGCTGATCTGTGTAGCTGTTTGTGGTGACTAGAGTCCTGGGTAACTGGTAGGCCACTCTTGTGGCTAAGCTGCACTGTGGGTGTGGGATGGGGGGGTATAGAAAGGCACTTAGCAGTTTTTAGTCCTTGTATATGGTAGCTATAAGTTCTTTGATCTTTTAATTCCCGGTTTATATTTTTTCTTGTCAATCTCTTGGGTGTGAAGTACACACTGAATCTCTGATTAGCAAGCTAGTGATTCCTTATTGATTTGACACCATTTTCCCTGGAATCAGAACCAATTGTTTCGTGGTGTTGCTCATGCTGCTTCCAGCCCTGAGCAGGCCCCACTTCCTCTACACAGGTGAACATGTTCTTGTTCAAAGTCCTCTCAAAATGCTGCTGTCTCTACATCAAGAGGTAACCTCCCTGTGGTTGCTGTCGCTGTTTTTGGTCCTAAAGAAACTTCCTCCAAGCATGCCACTGGAAGTCTCTATGACAACTGATTTAGGGTCCAGGCAGATGCACAGGCCTGAGACAAAGTACAAATCTGCCCTCTCAGGGTTTTCTGAGACAAAAGAGTAGACAGTTTTGAGGCTATTGCTTAGCAAACCCAGGTCAGTGTTCTGTGTGATCCCTGGCTCAACTGCTGGGCTTGACAGGCGCCTCATGTGGTGTCCAGAGGACTCTTGGAGTGCTTCATCTGAGCCTATGTGGCCACTCCCACTTTCCCTCTTGTCTGGGAAGAGAAGAGCTGTCAGGAAAGGAGCAGTGTCTGGTAAAGACTTTGGCATTCATGTGCAATCACGGAAGCCCCTAGAAGTTCTCTGCTGCTAGGAGGATCCCAGATTGAAGAGTAGACATCCAATCCCCACTAAGTGTCCAACTTCTTATTTCTAAGAAAAGTTCTTAATTCATGCCAATCATTTCCAGGTTTTCTTCATTAGCATGGTACTGGGAACTCTTACAAATATCATATTCTAAGCCCTGTGTTGGTGTTTTGTATTTGTATTAATTATTTAAGTGGCTGAAATATCAGGATCACAGTTGGAAGCCAGCAGGCAGGGAAGTCTGTGATAATATTATGTCCAATAAACTACCAAAAGTTGGGAAGTTGAGCTGTGGCTCCCTTTGTAGAGGGCAAACTGGAGCAAAAAGAGCTCTAGAGACAGCACTACTCCCAAACTTGAAGCCCCAAGCCTGGAACCAAAACAAAAGCTCATATTCTACAGTCTTTTATTATTGGTATGGGTCTTGGGGTTTAAACTCACAACCTTTACACTGTCCCTGAGCTTTGTTGCTCATAGCTAACACTCAATAGATAACACTCAATGACTTGAGCCACTGTTCCACTTTCAGATTTTTTGGTATTAATTGGAGATAAGATTCTCTGGGCCTGGGCTGAGAAGGTGGCTCAGTGGTAGAGCGCTTACTTTGCATGCATGAGGCCCTCGGTTCAATTCCCCAGCACCACTTAAGCAAAAAGAAAAAAAGCCAGAAGTGGCACTGTGGCTCAAGTGGTAGAGCACTAGTCTTAAGCTGAAAGCTGAGGGACAGCGCCCAGGCCCAGAGTTCAGGCCCCACGACTGGACCCAAAAAAAAAAAAGATTCTCTGGGCCTTTCTTGTCCAGTCTGGCTTCATTGGGTCTTTCTTGTCCAGTCTGGCTTCAATCTGTGCTCTTCAGATCTTAGCCTCCTATGTAGTTAGACGTAAAGGTAGGAGCTAGTAGCCCCTGGATTCGACCTCATGTTTGTGTAATTGATGTTTTTAAACTGTGAATTGAATATAATTGAAATTAATTGATTATAAAAACCTTGTGTTTTATTTTGATATCTGGACCACAGCTTGATCTGGGCTTAAGCATCCTTAGCCCTCTTGGGAGAGAGAATCTCTTTTGACTAGTCTATCTAGACCAGTCTGTAATCTTCAACATGTGTTTTCTTCTAATGATTTCTGGGTCTTGAACTCAGAAACTGGGTGCTGCCTTTTAAAATTTTGATCTAGGCTAATGCTCCTCTACCCCTTGAGTTACACCTCCACTCCCATCTGTTTGCAGGTTAATTGGAGGTAGGAGCCTCCTGGACTTTTCTACCAAAGGTGGCTTTGAACCACAGTCCTCATAGCTCATCTTCCTGATCATGTAGTACTATAGGTATGAACCATTGGTGTCTGGCCAGAAACTAGTTCTTTGAGCTTGCTACATACTACACTGTTAACCAATATTAATGACTCTGATAGAAAAAATAGTAGTTTTAGTAAAACATATAAAAGTAAACGGTGATTTAAAAAGCCCACAATTTTCTTATCTTTTTTGGTGAATTGAAGCCAGTACTTTAACAGAAGCTAGGAAATTCTTCTACAAGCCCATCTCAACTAACAATGATATGCATCCAATTGTGCACAGCTGTTATATCAGCAACAAAGAGGAGCATTACATCAATTGTCATGGCAGGAAGTAAGACACTGTAAAAATAATCAGAGGAAGCTGGGTGGCAGTGGCTCACGCCTCTAATCCTAGATATTCAGAAGGCTAGATCTATGGTTAAAATTCAGCACAATCAGGAAAAGTTTGTGAGAGATTATCTCCAATTAACCAGTAAAAGCTGGAAGGGGAGCTGTGGCTAAAGTGGTACTTCACCAGCCTTGAGCCATAAAGCTAAGGGACAGCACAAAGGCCATGAGCCCAAATCCCAGCTCTAGCCCCAATAACAACATATGTGGGCTATAGGATGGCTCAACAGGATAATATTTAAGCCTTTACCTCACCATCACAAGAACTTCAACATAGTTTGTTGAAACATACACACAATAGAAACTGAAAACAATATATAAAGTTATGCTATAAAGACCAATTATGATAGGAAATTGACTCATTACCTTGTTCATGTAACTGAACCTCTCTGACCAATATCTTTTTTATTCTCTACATTTTGTTTATTGAGACAAACTAATTAAAAGGCACAAACATAGGGCATGTTTACATGGACATTATAACAAACATATACATTAAAAGTGTAGGAATGTGTTGCCTTCCTGCTAAACAGAAAGTTCCTAAGCTTTTATATATACAAAAGCTGTACAATTTAATGTCCTAAAGTACAAAATATCATTTATAAAATTATTTTACACTAGGTACTATTTATTTAATTTTTCTTTACTATGTAGTTCAACCCCCTAGCACTGTTTTGAATAATGACACACAGATAGATACCTGTCCCTGATGTTCAGAGTCTGCTTCAGATGCAGGGTATTTTGATGCTTGAACTGACACAGTGGGGTATAAACGGAAGTCGCCCAGTTTGATAGTCAGTCCTGAAAACATTCTGCAGAATTAACACAACTAATTTCCATTTCTCTTAACTGCAAGATTAAAAAATGAAAAGAAAAAAAACAAAAAATATATTGCAACTTAAAAAAATCACAGCGTCTTGGTTTTAGTTAGCTTCTTTAAAAAAACACAAAACACAATGCTTCAAAAACATTAACGTGTGGCATGATATTGTAAAGAGTATCTGGTTTCTTAGCTTTTGGTTTCTGAACAATATCTTTACAATAAAAAAATATATAAAATCAATTAACCATGATTTAAGACAAATTATATAGGCCTGTAAAAAATAATGCTTTAAAACAAACTCCTGTATGGATCCTTACAGACTACTTTGCCAAAAACAGTAGAATGATATATCCAAGGAAAATTGTGCATATGTAGTTGCAAGCTGATGTTAAAAACTCTGGTCAGTTGTGTGTGTGTGTGTGTGTGTGTGCGTGTGTGTGCGTGTGCGCTCTCTCTATATCATATATATGTATGTATGTACATAAAATCAACAGTTAGACCAAAAGAATAGAGCAGAGGCTGTAGAACATCTGTAGCAAGGGCAAAGTTCTAAGATCAGACCTAAAACCACCAAAAAATAGTGCTGCCATTCAAATTACTCTAATGGCTTTGCAGTGGTATCTTTTTTTGTACATTTTTTTGTAAAAATGTTGTACAGAGGGATTACAGTTATATGAGTCAGGTAATGAGTACCTTTCCTTATTGGGCATTGTTGCCTTCTCCTTTGTTTTCTCCCTACCATCCATTCCCTCCCACCTCCACAACTACCCCCAATATCTTTTTTTCTTTCTTACTATTGTTTCTAATGTATTTATAATGTACCATGTGATTTTTTTTGTTTCTTTGTACGTTCCTTGCCCACGGCATAACCCCGTTTTTCACTGTATTTGATGTCGGTGCCCTGCATCTTGTATAGTCACTTCTCTAATTTGGGGAGGGGAAGGGAAAAAAACAAAATGCTTAAATAAGGAGGATACAGGTTGACCCATTGTAACAATGAAATTACAAGACACTATGTTGAAAACGAACTGCACTGCTATCTTAAGCCTGTAATCCTAACCACTCAGGAGGCTGAGATCCGAGCATTACAGTTGGAAGCCAGATAGGGCAGTTAAGTTAGAGTCTTAATTCCAATTAACCCCAACCAAAAAAAAAAGGTCAGAATTGGAGGAATGGCTCAAGTTTTAAAGCACTAACCTTGATCAAAGATCTCAGGGATAGAACTGAGTCCCAGAGTTCAAGCCCCAGGACTAGTACACATACAAAACAACTCAAAAACAGAGACTAACAAAATAACCCTATAACATATAAAGTGATAGTCAATATTATTGTAAGAGGCAATTTTTCAAACTATACATAGAAATATTATTTAAATTATCAAAACATAAGATATTAATAGATTAAAATTATTAGAAAGTAAATATTAACATGACAACCATGCATTAAATATGACATAAAAGTATAAATTTAGGATTCAAAGTGGAATTCAGAATAATCAGGTGAACAGTTGCAGGAGCATTATGAGACACATACTTGCTTTCAAATCTATATATACAATCGAATGAGTAAATTGCACTTAAAGGAGTTGCACATTACTTGAGAAACTTTGCTGTGTGTATCTCCACACAAAGACACATGTGGGTGTGTAGGTGTGTATATAGCTATTGAGAGTAGAATATTCTTACACAGAGGCATTGCCCTCTAATGTCTGATCACCCAACATAGGTTTGTACAGAGTATTTGTAAGAAAGTTTAGATGTGGAGAGGGATGATGGTATGGAATTAATTTCTGGGAAGAAGTAATTTTGCAAATGGCATGTTCAGGGAAGTGAACAACCTAAGAAAATTAGAGATGAGTGACAGTTTCTCAGCAATTGCAGGGTGTGAAGGAAATGGCCCAAAAAAGTGAGTGTGCTTACAGAAGCTATAGGCCGAGCTACTTTGAAAAATGGCTAGATTGGTTTGTCACCAGAATGTTTCCTGCCGGGGTAAGAGTACTGCCTTATTTCAGGTTACTAGGCCTCATGTCAACCAAGCTAGCTCCTTGACATCAGTAAAGTAGTTTCATTGTGTGCTGAGAGAAAAAAAAACTTTCTTTGATGCTTAGCTTGATCAGGATAATTGTGAGGCCATAGAGTTTAGGACTATGACAAAAAGAGTTCATTCATTCATGCTCCTGCCAACACCTCCCAAATGAAGGGATTACAGGTGTGTGTCCATCTGTTTATCTCATTGAGATTCTTCTGTGTTGTAGTGTTTCCAACCTTGAATTGATTATTCAAATAAATCACCAAGACTGTAGAGTAAAATAAAATTTTCTTTGGATGCTTGTATATGAGAGTCACAGTCAGCAGCTATGTAAAATGTTCATGCCTTTTAGGCTGTGTGTGTGTGTGTGTGTGTGTGTGTGTGTGTGTGTGTGTTCTGAGGTCTTAACTCAGGTCCAAGGTGCTGTCCTGAATTTTCTGCTCAAGTTCCACCACTATAATATTGCATTTGGAAATTACTGTTTATTTGTTGTGGGGCTTGAACTCTGAGTGGGAGCTGTCCTTCAGTTCTTCAGCTGGAGGTTAGCATTCTGTCATGAGCCACAGCGCCACTTCTGGTTTTCTGGTGGTTTATTGGAGGTAAGAGTCTCACAGACTTTCCTGCCCAGAACTGGCTTTGAACCGTGATCCTCAGATCTCAGCGTTTTGAGTAGCTAGGATTAAAAGCATGAGCTATAACCGGTACTCAGCTGGAAATTATTTTTTTAAGCATAGCAAAAATATTACTGACAAATATAATGAACAAATGTGGCCTCATCAGAAAGAAGCCTCTTTGACTTTCTACCATTGTCCCATTCCTATAACCCTACCTGAGAAAGATGAGAACTGGAGAATAAGTGTTTGAAGAAATTATAAAAACAAGTCCATAAAATTCCATCTGTTGTTAACTAATCAATGTACAGAATGGAGGCCTGGTTCAATTGGTGGAGTGTCAACTATGAGCAAGCAAACAAATCCTAAAGAACATGAGTTCATGCTCTTAGTTCAAGTGCTTGCAAAATATATAGATGACATACAGGCAGATAGTCTCATACATAGATGATTGATCACTCAATCAATTGATTGATTGATAGATCACACTTTTTTGTTGTAAGTTGAACCCACAAGGTAAAACAAAGCTCATAATACTGGATGAAATAAAAATTTTAAATTATGAATCTGATCTGAAATGATAACCAATGAATACTGTTCTTGCAACTTATACAATAGCTCTTCCCACCCCCACAAGTACCAGTTTTTGAAATCAGAGCCTTGTCTTGCCTTGCTTTCTCAGCTAGCCCAGCTATTACTGAGACACACCTGCAGCACATACATAAAATGTACTCCAGTTACCCTCAGACCAGCTATAACTCTCATCCCATGAGGTTCAATTACCTTGTCTTCCAAAAATTTCAGCAGTTTACACTGTTTTCTGTTTTTATACATGAAAATAAATTACATCAAGACTTAAAACTTTCAGCTTTGGGATATACCACTTGGGTTAGTTGGTGGCATACTCATCATTAGACATTTCCAGTCCTGAGAATGGTTGTTACATCTATTGGGAAAGCAGAGGAGGAGCACTGGAAGGCTGCTTAAGCATCTTGAAGACCAAAGAGTACCAGATGGTTAGAGGAAGTCTTGGTTCTCCATCAGATGCTGGAAGAGAGTGTGCAGAAAAGTTCTGGTAACCATTGATGTTGCTGTTAACTTTCATGGAAGCAGTACTCTCATTTTGATTCATGGTGACCACCCACAAATACACCCTGGTGTATTTTCCAGGCATGAATTACTGTTCCCCTTCCACCTCAGGACTGAGAGCAACTATTGGGGCCATGATGGATGGTCAGCACCAGTATGCCGCTATAGGGCCATCAATGCATGAAGTCCCTTGTAACAAGAGCTCATGCCTCTGTGAGAAGATTGGGCCTGGGGCCCAAACCCAGTGCATAGAGTGAAAGGAAAGGAAAGTTACTGAGACAACCTGACTGTGGCATCCCAAAATGGTTACTTAGAGTGATAGCAACTATTGCACACTTCAGTCTAGTCTACATAGGTGGGTTTCTATACAGTGGTTAAATAGAATGGCTCAGGATATTATTAAGGATCCAATTAAGTTCATTTCCTATTTCACCACTGACAAGAGCAATATAAAATACGTAAAAAATACCAATTTCAAACAAAAGACAGTCCAGCAAGATCTATTTGCAGTTACAGAATTTACAAGAAAAGTAGTTCTTGTGGTAAAGATTCTTACTCAATAATTTCAAATGTCTTCGTGTCTGTGCATAAAGAGTTTCTGGCCAAGGCCCAAAGAAACATAGGTCCCATGGTGTCCCTTATTTGCAATATCTAGTATATGTATGAGTCAAGCAGAAAAGGTCAGATAATGTGATGTCAGGAAAATGAACCCTTAGATATGTATTTTAA